>NC_084758.1:16696800-16884300 GCF_033978785.1 Entelurus aequoreus
TCAGAGTACGTGCTGAATTCCTCTGCTGCCCTCGTATTTGTCTGCCTCGCTTTGCCAGTTTTCCTGGAGACAATGGTCGGCATGGAATAAACCAAAGAGTCCTCGTCTCTCTGAGGAAACAAGTCATGTGTGACATGAGAAGAAGCTGAAAACCAAGCAAAGATGCACAGAAAGTTTCTACAAACTTCATTTTACCTGCTGGACGTGACTGAACGTTTCATCGAGTGTTTGTGGACCAGCTGAAAAATTGAAGAAAAAGCATAAAAGAACAACCCAATGATGATTGATAATGCACTTTTTTCATACCTTTGCAGCAAAAACATTGTTTTGTCCTGATTTTGTTGATGAGGAAGGCTGACATGATGAAACTTAAGGCCAAAGCAGCACTCAAGACAAAGATAACATAATTGTTTGAATCACAGTTGCAACCATCTGGATTGTTATGATAAAAAAAAACATTCAATATTTTTCGCAACAATAATTATGTTAAATTCATCAATACTAATGAATTAATATTTACCTTGGGTGTTGTTGACTTTTATTGGAGTTCCCATGAAAATCCTCCCACATGTGACCACAGCACACAAGTAAGTTCCAGCATCAGAGGAGTCGACGTTCTTTGACAAAGTGTGGACACATTTCTGTGTGGACTTATCTTTGATTTCCTTGCATTCGTCATCAGCGTAAACAAAGCTGGGATGGACACTTTCTGGTCCAGTTCTGAACCAGGACACTTTGTGTCCATCTTGACAGATTTCATTCCCAGAGTGGGAGAGGACTGAGCACTGCAACTTCACAGGCGGTCCTGGTTGGACTTCAGAGACAACAGACACGGAGGGTTCTGGTTCTGGGAAGAGTGCAAGACAAATTGAAGTCTTTCAGCACTCTGTGACTTTGATTCCACAGATCGACATTCACTTCTGTTGAAATCTTGAAGGTAAAAAATACTGTGATGTGTTAATGCAGAGGTTACATTTCTTGTAGTGCAAGTAAAAACATGTTCATCACAATAAAATATTGTTAATTTGGACATTTGTAAGCCGAATTATTGGATGAGTAGTCCAGTTAACATTGTTATCTATAAACAGATGTTATGTAACAATTAAAACATGTCAAATTGTTCATTTAAACTGTTTTCTAATTATTTGTTGTCATATTTACCTGTGACCTGAAGGAATGTTCCTTTCAAAAACATCATGGTATACATATATTGTTGTACATTTAAACAATAGTAGATCGCAGAATCACTTTTCTCTACTTGACTAATTTGCAGTACAAATTTTCCTTGCTCTTTTTTGGCTGTGATGCGATGTCCAGTATTTGATGTTCCATGTTCAGCAGAGCTGTAAGATGCCATTGTAGCTAAAATGTCAGGAAAGGTTCCAGAAACAAATCGGATCCAAAATAAGATGTTCTGAGTTTTAATATCCTCGAAGGAACATATCAGACTGACATTTTGTCCAGGTCCAACAGTCAGAGTGGAAAAGTTGTAAGCACCTGTACATGCTGAAGAGAAAAAAAAAAAAGAAGACATATTAATAAGAGTCATGTACAGTATGAACATGTCTCCATTGGAACTGAGCATGGACTTACCTCCACTTTGGAGCAGGAGCAGCAGATGAAGCACGATCCACATTTTCTCCTCTCGTTGGACCAAGTGAACATCAGACCATCTAGACAGCATCTTAAGATTATTGACATGAATCACATCATACCAAATGGGAGGGAACTCTTTTGCTGCCATCTCATTGGCTCATCAGTGCCGCCTCTACCTCAGTGGAAATATGTCCACCCAAACGTCTCTTTGTATCTTTTTCTCACAGTGGTTGTATTTGTTTCCTACTTTTAATAACCATGCAGTATTTTTGTAGCAAAGGAAACCTTTTTTGTCCCTGCAGATTTTATGAATATCAATATATTATTATTCTATAGCATCTGTGCTGGATTTTGCTAAAACTAGATTTAATTTATTTCATTTTTAATGGCAACCAAAAAAAAAGTTTTTTATTGTCCTTCCATGCCGAATGGAAATAATATTGCATTTCCATTCTGCATCCCAGAATATTTTGGTTGGCTGTTGTGATGGTGCATCTGGAATGATCCAAAATTGCATGTAATAATGCATGAAAATGAATGTTGCAAGACATTTTTCATATAAGATATATATTATTAATACAACAAAACAATATCAAACAAATCATTTAAATGTTTTATTCAGCCTATTAAGTCATCCAGCAGCTTTAAAATTATAATTAGATGTTTTTTGAATAGGCAATGTCTAATATTTCTATTTTTGACAGTACTGCTTCCTGCCGCCTCCAAAGACATGCACCTGGGGATAGGTTGATTGGCAACACTAAATTGGCCCTGGTGTGTGAATGCCCGAGAGGGACAAGCGGTAGAAAAAGGATGGATATGTTGACACACACACAAAAGACGGAGGATTTTATCTTTGTTTGTTTGTCTTTGCAGCACGATTGCCTCCTTTCTCACGCCCATTTGCACTCACATTTCAAACGTGCGAAGTAAAAACGCAAAACAGCGGCTGCAGAACAGTTTCAGTCTTGATAAATCACACAGCGTGTTGGAAATGATTCCATTTGCATCTCCTCTTTCCAGTATTGTGGGCGTTGTGACAATCAGCAAATATTCTGCATATTCATGAAGACAAACACGTCAAATGCTCATTTAAGAGACACAATCCTGTACGCTCCAGTTTAGTAGATCAGCTTTGTGTGTGTTATCACGTTTTCACCTGTTTTAATACACGCACACTTCTAGTAGATCAGTCTCACGCTGTAACTCTTCCTTAAAAGTTGACTTGCATAAATAAATGAGCTACTCTCTCAAACAAACACTGTTGAAGTTGAAACTTGTTGTGGTTAACCTTTGAAATAAAAAAAGTGTGAACTCAGACGGAGTTTTTCTTCCTGTCCAAGTGTGCGACAACTTCATACACGATTGCTGCAACGACTGCACACAGGAAGAATACTAAAAAATGTTCAGTACTTTTTATTTGCAGTTTGCAGTAAGAAGTGTTGCATTATCATCAGCATAAACTTGCAGGTTAATTAGTGGCGTTAGAAATGAACATGGTGGATATTTATTTTGGCAGTCAGCACAAAAGTACAACGTTTTTCAGTAGTTTTTATAGGCTTACTACTTGCATCTTTTACCACATTACATTTGCTGTTACTTGCTTCAGGTTACTTTATAAATCATGAGAATGTGAATTGTTTTTTTTAAAAGTTGTGCAAAAAAAAAAGAAAAAAGAAAGACATCAATTGTACATAAATATTCACAGCCTTTGCCATGAAGCTCGAAAGTGACCTCAGGTGCATCCTGTTTTAACTGATTATCCTTGAGATGTTCCTGCAGCTTAATTGGAGCCCACCTGTGATAAATTCAGTTTGTTGGACATGATTTGTAAATGCACACACCTGTCTATATATAAAGTCTCATGTTTGTCAATACATGGCAGTGCACAAACCAAGCATGAAGTCGCATGAATTGTTTGTAGACCTCCGAGACAGGATTGTCTCGAGGCACAAATCTGGAGAAGTGTACAAAAAATATATATTTTCTGCATTGAAGGTCCCAATGAGCACAATGGCCTCCACCATTCGTACATGGAAGAAGTTTGGAACCACCAGGACACTATTCTTAGAGCTGGCTTAACTGAGCGATCAAAAAAGAAGGGCTTTAGTCAGGGAGGTGACCAAGAACCGCATGGTCACTTCTATCAGACCTACAGAATTCCTCTGTGTAAAGATGAGAACCTTCCAGAAGGACAACCATCTCTGCAGCAAACCACCAATAAGGCCTGTATGGTCAAGTGGCCAAACGGAAACCATTTCTTTTCAGAACGTTTGCCAAAATGCACCTGAAAGACTCTCAGACCATCAGAAACTAAATTCTCTGGTCTGATGAGACAAAGATTGACAAAGATTGAACTCTTTGGCGTGAATATCAGGCATCATGTTTGGAGGAAACCAGGCGCCGCTCATCACCAGGCATGTACCATCCCTACAGTCAAGCATGGTGGTGGCAGAATCATGATATGGGGATGTTTTTCAGCGGCAGAAACTGGGAGACTGATCAAGATAGAGGGAAAGATGAATGTACAGAGACATCTTGGATGAAAATGTGCTCCAGAGCGCTCTTGAAATCAGATTGGAGCGACGGTTCATCATTCAGCAGGACAATGACGCTTAGCACTTTGCCAAAATATCAAAGGAATGGCTTCAGAACAACTCTATAAACGTCCTTCAGCGGCCCAGCCTGAACACAGACCTGAATCTGATTGAACATCTCTGGAGGGATCTGAAAATGGCTGCACATCATCTACCAACTAAACATTCAGTACAGACACAAACACATACTACCATTTTACCATATTTTCTGTGTTTAATAAAAAAATAAAAGCTTAATTGGATCAATTACAGTAATACATTTCATACCATGTCTTTGCAGTGGAACTTCTGACGGCTAACAACTAAAAGGTCTGACAATTTTATCATTTTTTGGTCCGTCTTCAACTAAGGATTTTCATTGACAAATCTGATTTGTTAGATTTTGCCCATAGTCCGTGATTAGTCGAATCTATGACATTGTGTTTTTTTAAGGGAGACATAAACAGATTGCGATTAAAGCACCGCATACTGACTGGTCACTAGGTTTCAGTAACGTCACATGAATGTAGATCTAGGCGTTAGGGTGATTCTTCCGAAGTAAATAATAAAAAATATATATACAAGGAATACAGTCTTTCATTAAGCCAACAAAAGTGAGGTCTGAAAAAGGCTAAACCACTTCAAAAATAACAAATCAATAAGGCAGAGATTGAACGGTGTGAATGGTGCAGCGTTGAGAAGACATCTAACTTAACTAAATGAAGGACGTATAAATTGTGAAAAAAGTTCCCTTACACAACCCTGTGGAAGGATCTCTACCTTAGCCAGGGGAGAGTTACACCTCTGGGGGAGGAAGCACTTAAATACCTGTTTTGTGTTAAAATGCATTTATGGGAAAAATTCTAATTACTTATTCAGTTCAAAATGACAAATGCATATAATTCAAACATACGTATATAATTTTTTTGCAAAACCTATTCCAATGGAATGGTCAGCCTCTAAAAAGAGTTTTGATATAAATCTTTTTTGTTAATGTCAATGAATATGATAGAAAATAACTCATGTTTTAGCAAGTTCCAGTACAGATGCTTCTTAACTTATTAGTTTATTGATGTGCTCAAATCTGCAAAGACAAAACAATAATTGCTTGCATAGTTATTACAAGTAAAATGGTTGATGGTCCGTATTTAAATAGCTTTTTACTAAATCTGGAATGATACCAAACGCGGTTTACATTATGCATTTTAAAGGGCTTTATGAATAAAGTTGGTATGGTATGGTATCACATTCACCGTTCCCACCCGAGTACACTAAAAGAACCACTGTGAGAAGATGAAACAAAGAGACCGGAAAGTTTGGGTGGACATATTTCCACTGAGGTAGAGGTGGCACAGATGAGCCAATGAGATAGCAGCAAAATAGTTCCCTCCCATTTGGTATGATGTGGTTCCTGTTAATAACGTTAAGATGCTGTCTAGATGGTCTGATGTTCACTTGGTCAAACGAGAGGAGAAAATGTGGATCGTGCTTCATCTGCTGCTCCTGCTCCAAAGTGGAGGTAAGTCCATGCTCAGTTCCAATGGAGACATGTTCATACTGTACATGACTCTTATTAATATTTCTTCTTTTTGTCTTTTTTTCTCTTCAGCATGTACAGGTGCTTACAACTCCACTCAGACTGTTGGACCTGGACAAAATGTCTCTCTGACATGTTCCTACGAGGATACTGGATATAAGAAGTATTTATTTTGGATCCGATTGGTTTCTGCAAACTTTCCTGAAGTTTTAGCTAAAACCACATCTTACAGTTCAGGACCTGTTGAACGTGGAACATCAAATACTGGACATCGCATCACAGCCACAAAAGAACAAGGAACATTTTTTCTGCAAATTAGTCAAGTAGAGAAAAGTGATACGGCGATCTACTACTGTTTTTCTGTGGAATTGTATGTAGACTTAAATCAACTCTTGTTTTTGAAAGGAACATTCCTTCAGGTCACAGGTAAATATGACAACAACAAAAAATTAGAATACAGTTTGAATCAACAATTTTACCCTTTTTAATTGTTACATAGCATCTGTTTATAGATAATGTTGTTAACTTGACTACTCTTCCAAAAATTAAAGCTTCAAATTTCCAAATCAACAAATATTTTATTGTGATGAACAATTTCCATGCACTACAAGAAATGTAACCTCTGCATTAACACATCACAGTATTTTTTACCTTCAAGATTTCAACAGAAGTGAATGTCGATCTGTGGAATCAAAGTCACAGAGTGCTGAAAGACTTCAATTTGTCTTGCACTCTTCCCAGAACCAGAACCCTCCGTGTCTGTTGTCTCTGAAGTCCAACCAGGACCGCCTGTGAAGTTGCAGTGCTCAGTCCTCTCCCACTCTGGGAATGACATCTGTCAGGATGGACACAAAGTGTCCTGGTTCAGAACTGGACCAGAAAGTGTCCATCCCAGCTTTGTTTACGCTGATGACGAATGCAAGAAGATCAAAGATAAGTCCACACAGAAATGTGTCCACACTTTCTCAAAGAACGTCAACTCCTCTGATGCTGGAACTTACTTGTGTGCTGTGGTCACATGTGGGAGGATTTTCATGGGAAATCCAATGAAAGTCAACATTGAAGGTAAGAATTTATTCATCTGTATCGACAAATTCATCATTAGTGTTTGTTACTAAAAATATTGACATTTTTTTAATCACAACCATTCAGATTCCAGCAGCTCTGATTCATCCAAGTATGTTATCTTTGTCTTGAGTGCTGCTTTGGCCTTAAGTTTCATCATGTCAGCCTTTCTCATCAACAAGATCAGGACAAAAAACAGTTTTTGCTGCAAAGGTAAGAAAAATCAATCATCATCAGGTTGTTATTTTATGCTCTTACTTAAATTTTTCAGCTGGTCCACAAACACTCGATGAAACGTTCAGTCGCGTCCAGCAGGTAAAAGGAAGTTTGTAAAAAAGTTCTGTGCATCTTTGCTTGGTTTTCAGCTTCTTCTCATGTCTCACATGACTTGTTTCCTCAGAGAGACGAGGACTCTTTGGTTTATTCCATGCCGACCATTGTCTCCAGGAAAACTGGCAGAGCGAGGCAGACAAATACGAGGGCAGCAGAGGAATTCAGCACGTACTCTGACGTGCGTCTTCAAAACTAAATCCTCACGACACAAAATTAAAATGTGTTCTAATACACATTCTGTTACTTTTACACATTGTTTGTCAATCTTTTTAGAAGACTCTGGGTATGCGCAGGTTCTTAAAGGCCCTCTTTACACTGCACACTAAATCTGATTTTTTTTTGCCCTCAAGTAACTCACATTGGATTTTAAACGCTCCAAAGTGCTTCAAATCTGATATTTTGACATCAGATCCAGGCCACATCAGTCCAAATCCCATTGGAATCTGATCTTTTCAAATGTGACTTCAGTCCAAACGGCAATGCGACCTGAATGCGACCCATTTGTGACTTTTTCGTCAGCTTTGGGCGAGCAGCCTGCCAACGGATGTGGATACGTCATCACAACATCCGGTTTCGGTGAGCAAAGTCTTTATTCATTCGCCAAATTTTTGATACATCACCAGTCAATAGTGCGCAAATAATAGGCTATATGTAATATATGTATATATCAATCAATTAATCAATAAATGTTTATTTATATAGCCCTAAATCGCAAGTGTCTCAAAGAGCTGCAAAAGCCACAACGACATCCTCGGTTCAGAGCACACATAAGGGCAAAGAAAAACTCACAACCCAGTGGGATGTCAATGTGAATGACTATGAGAAACCTTGGAGAGGACCGCATATGTGGGTGACCCCCCCCCCCCCACCCTCTAGGGGAGACCGGATGTTATGGACATCGAGTGGGTCTAGCATTATATTGTGAACGTCCAGTCCATAGTGGATCTAACATAATAGTGAGAGTCCAGTCCATAGTGGGGCCATCAGGAGACCATCCGTAGCGGAGACAGGTCAGCAGCGCAGAGATGTCCCCAACCGATGCACAGGCGAGCGGTCCACCCCGGGTCCCGACTCTGGACAGCCAGCACTTCATCCATGGCCACCAGAACTGTACCCCCCCCCCCCCCTCCACAAGGGAGAGGGGGGCAGAGGAGAAAATAAAATAAACGGCAGATCAACTGGTCTAAAAAGGGGGTCTATTTAAAGGCTAGAGTATACAAAGGTACAGAGGTAGCATCTCTAACTGTTACCGGGAGGGCATTCCATAGTACTGGAGCCCGAATAGAAAACGCTCTATAGCCCGCAAACATACTGTATATATTTCAACTCCGAAGAAATAGTGATTGTTAAAAGACCGGAATTGACGCTGTAGCGTAATTTCTTACACTTTACGTACATTGCGGAAGTTGTTTACGTAAGTGAGTTGACAAATAAAGCTAATGTAGATCCACGCTGATGTCCGAGTTGCCTGTACTCAACAGTCTTAAAAAAATTAGAACCCTCCCAAATATATTACATAATTTATTCCTTAATCCATTATTTTACTTTCATTTATTTACACGTAAAAAAACAAAACACTCGTTTTTAAGGTGTGGCAGACACCTGCACGACTGTACAAGGATCAACTTAACGCCTCATACGGAGCAATATGTCAGTAAAGTGATGCCAATTGCTGAAGGAGATCCATATGAGATATATACTGGTGAAGTCATCCTCGTATCTGATCCATCCTTCCCCGTCTGTCTTTCATTCCTTTCTTGCAGCCTTTGATGTGGACTCGCCACAATCACTCTGTTGCATGTTTTGTGGATTCTATGTAACATGTTTATGTGTGCTTATGGTTATTGCGTTTTTTGACCTTGCCCTCAGTCTGGACCCACTCACCAGGAGTCCAGTCTGAGACCGAACCTTTTTTTTTACTCATCCCCCCCTTCAGCGTTGACCTTTTTCCCACCTTTCTAGCGGTTGGCTGACCGGTCAGCGGTCCTGTTCTGTCTCCCTGTAATGTATGTCTGCTCTTCAATGGGATTGTTCTGAATATCGGAATTTCCCCTCTGGGATATTAAAGTATTTCTGATTCTGATACATACCTTTGTCTCCAGCAGGTTAGACTACTTTAATGGCCTTCTCACTGGGCTCTCTAAACGAGCTGTAAAGCAGCTGCAGTACATCCAGAATGCTGCTGATTGATTTTAATTATGATTGTTTTTATGATTATTGTTTTTTATGATTTTAATTTGATTATTTTTTCTTTTTTAATTTTCTGTAAAGCATTTTGAATTGCCTGTGTAAGAATTGTGCCCTATAAATAAAATTCCCTTGCCTTGCCTTGCCACTGTTTTTCATTCCTTTGATAACAGCTTCCTAAAGGAGAACTACACTTTCAAAAAAAATGTTGCCTATCGTTCACAATCATTATGAGAGATACGATTTTAAAGATGATAAAAAAACGCTTGAAAGATGCGGCTAATCCGAGTTACTGTTGTAGCCTTCAAAACCTCTAAAACAACCTCAAAACCCTCCATCAACGTTTTATATACACACTGCAAGTAAATATATATAATGTAGTACAAGACACCTTCATAACAATATGTAATATGTTTTATATACACACTGCAAGTATAGATATCAAGTAGGAACAGACACCTTCATAACAGTATGTAATATGTACAATATACACACTGCAAGTATATATATGTATAATGTAGAAACAGGCACCTTCATAACAGTATGTAATATGCACAATATACACACTGCAAGTATATATATAATGTAGTAACAGACACCTTCATAACAATATGTATTATGTTTTATATACACACTGCAAGTATAGATATCATGTAGTAACAGACACCTTCATAAGAGTATGTAATATGTACAATATACACACTGCAAGTATATATATAATGTAGTAACAGACACCTTCATAACAATATGTAATATGTACAATATACACACTGCAAATATATATATAATGTAGTACAAGACACCTTCATAACAATATGTAATATGTACAATATACCCACTGCAAGTATATATATAATGTAGTAACAGACACCTTCATAACAATATGTAATATGTACAATATACACACTGCAAGTATATATATAATGTAGTAACAGACACCTTCATAACAATATGTAATATGTTTTATATACACACTGCAAGTATAGATATCATGTAGTAACAGACACCTTCATAAGAGTATGTAATATGTACATTATACACACTGCAAGTATATATATAATGTAGTAACAGACACCTTCATAACAATATGTAATATGTTTTATATACACACTGCAAGTATAGATATCATGTAGTAACAGACACCTTCATAAGAGTATGTAATATGTACATTATACACACTGCAAGTATATATATATAATGTAGTAACAGACACCTTCATAACAATATGTAGTATGCTTTATAAACACACTGCAATAACAATGTTATTAAACAGGTTACGAAACGTAACCTGTTAAATAAATTCATTTTTTTGAATGAATTTTGAGTGATTTAGTGGTAGAATTGATTGCTCCCATTAGCTGCATTGCTAGCCACCAAGAACAAGCCGATTTGTATATGTTAGAAAGCGAGAAAAACCAACACTATTGACTTCTTGTCTCTCATAATGATAGCGAACGATAGGCAAAATTCCCACTAAAATGTGCAGTTCCCCTTTAAAAGGCATAGACGTCTCTAGCTTTATTTGCCTATGTGCTTCCTCGCTCTCTGTGTTTCCCCTCCTCTGTGCTCATCGTGTCTTGTCCTGTGTCGTCATCCTGCAGCTCCGCGTCTTTCCCTGGTTTCGAGCTGTGTGTCTCGTCTCCCCGGATTCCCTCTGGACTTCCTACTGCCTCCCCGGATCTCGACCTCTCGCCTGCCCCCTGGACAACGACGCCTCGCAGGCTCAGAGGTCCGGTAACACTCAACATTTATTCGCCTCACATAGTCACACCACACGGATTTGGATTAATTACACACATCATTCTTTTGTATTAAGAATGATGTGTGCCGTCTCCTTCTCCACTGTACCGTTACATAATGTGTCTTTGTGAAACTGATGTTCATAAAGATGTGCCAATGTTACCTTGTCATGTGACGCGTCATGAGTTAGTTAACTGATTTTGCTTTGATTTTGGAGCAAAACCTATTCCAAAGGGACGCCCTTTTGGCTGAAAGGCCTTTTGAAGGAGTGTTAAAATAATGGGTGGATGTTTACTGGTTTTCAAAATTAAATGATTTCATTTTGTTACCAAAGAAAATGAAATCATCTCATTTTTTTATTTTTTTTTAGCAAAATCTAGCATAAATATCACATAGATGTTTGGTTTATTGCAGGCCTGGGCAATTATTTTGACTCGGGGGCCACATTTAGAGAAAAAAATGTGTCTGGGGGCCAGTATATCTATTTTTAGGAAAACTAATACAAAACGTCACAATAAAATCTGATTGAATGCTAAAAATGTTATGACAGACCGCCTTAAAAACGGAATAAAATGTAATTTTTTCTATGAACGATAAAACCCTGAATATTGGGAACATGTGAACGTCATGCAAAAGCGCAGATTCCAAACAATGAAATATGTAATATTTGTGTAGTAATGTGTAGTAATTTGAAAACATCACTGCACATCATAATGGCAGCTAACCTTTCCATCTTAAAGATCTAAAAAAAATTGAAAATCTTAACGGGCCGCATGTGGCCCCCGGGCCTTAATTTGCCCAAATCTGGTTTATTGACACACAAAAATCTGCAAAGACAAATAAGGTTTTTCTTTGCCACGGAAAGACTGCATAGTTAACAAACCTGCACTACCACGAGCTATTGCAACAAAATGTTGTTATCTGTACTGTGAAGTTTGAATTTGAATGACAATGAAGGAAGTCTAAGTGTAAACGTAGTGAACCAAAAAAAACACACTTTGAAAATATAGCACAAACAGACTGGAAAGTTTTGGCTGACATATTTCCACTGAGGTAGAGGTGACACAGATGGCGGCCAATGAGGTCGCTGTGAAATAACTCCCTCCCATTTGGTATGATGTGATTCATGTCAATAATCTTAAGATGCTGTCTAGATGGTCTGATGTTCACTTGGTCAAACGAGAGGAGAAAATGTGGATCGTGCTTCATCTGCTGCTCCTGCTCCAAAGTGGAGGTAAGTCCATGCTCAGTTCCAATGGAGACATGTTCATACTGTACATGACTCTTATTAATATGTCTTCTTTTTCTCTTCAGCATGTGCAGGTGCTTACACCTTTTCCACACAGACTGTTGGACTTGGACAAAATGCCTCTTTAACATGTGTCCTGGAGAAAAATTCAGAGTACGAATATTTATTTTGGCTCCGACTTGTTTCCGGAAACTTTCCTGAAGCTTTAGTCGCACTGTCATATATAGAGTTCGGTCCTGATAAACATGGAACATTAAAGACTGGACCTCGCATCACAGCCAAAAAAGAACAAGAAACTTTTGATCTACAAATGAATCAAGTGGAGAAAAGTGATACGGGTATCTACTATTGTTTAAGAATACATTTAGGTAACTGGATGTTTTTGAATGGCCTATTTCTTCAAGTTACAGGTAAATATAACAGAGACAATACAACAATTGTTCATACTTTAAGTGTTACATACCGTCTGATAACGATGGTAACTTGACTGGTCACAGAGTGCTGAAAGACTTCAATTTGTCTTGCACTCTTCCCAGAACCAGAACCCTTCGTGTCTGTTTTCTCTGAAGTCCAACCTGGACCACCTGTGAAGTTGCAGTGCTCAGTCCTCTCCCACTCTGGGAATGAAACCTGTCAGGATGGACCCAAAGTGTCCTGGTTCAGAACTGGACCAGGCAGTGTCCATCCCAGCTTTGTTTTCACTCATGACGAATGCAAGAAGATCAAGGATAACTCCACGCAGAATTGCTTCCACACTTTCTCAAAGACCCTCAGCTCCTCCGATGCTGGGATTTACATGTGTGCCCTGGTCACATGTGGGAGGATTTTCATGGGAAATCCAGTAGAAGTCACCATTAAAGGTAAATGGTCATCAGTATGGACAAATTCAAAGTGTTGGATCCTATAAAAATTTACTTCGGCATTTCACAACCAGGACCCCCAAGAGATCTGTTTTGGAGTGTTTTGAGTGTTGCTTCGGCCTTAAGTTTCATCATGTCAGCCTTCCTCATCCACAAGATCAGGACAAAGAAATGTTGTTGCTGTAAAGGTAACTGAAAATGCACATTATCTGACTGAACTATTAAGCTTTGTCTCCAATTTTCAGCTGGTCCACAAATACTCGATGAAACGTCCAGTTGCGTCCAGCAGGTAAGAAGGAAATGTTGTGCACTTTGCTTCGTTTTTCTTTTTAATGTCACACATGACTTGTCTACCGTAGAGAGACGAGGACTCTTTGGTTTACACCGTGCCGACCATCGTCACCAGGAAAACTGCCAAGGCGAGGCAGACAAAAGAAAAAGCAGCAGAGGAAATGACCACCTACGCTGACGTGTGTTTTCGAAACTGACATCCTCACGTCACAAAATCCAAATGTTTTAATACTGCAAAGAGGCTCATGAAATTAGTTTGTATTGATCTGCGTTCACAGCGACCATAAGCTAAATGAAAAGGTACCGTATTTTTCAGACTGTAAGGCGCACTTAAAATCCTTTCATTTTCTCAAAACTCGACAATGCGCCTCATGTGCAGAATAATTTTGGTCGTGCTTACCGACCTCGAAGCTATTTTATTTGGTACATGGTGAAATGATAAGTGTGACCAGTAGATGGCAGTCACACAAAAGAGTAGACTGCAATGTGACTCAAGTAAGCACAAACATTTTATATGTTCCATTGAAAATAGACAACATTACACACGGTTTTTAAATATCCATCAAAATCCCGGACGAGCCCCCAATTTATGTTACATTCCCAGATGGCTCTGAGTCTAGGGATTGTAGGAGAACGCAACATAAAGCAGCTTCAACATACAAATGTTATTATGGTGTGTGTATAATGTAATACATATTATCTTGTGTTTTGTATGACAATATTATGCAAAAGCAACTTTTCTTACCTTCTGGTACCTGCTGATGTGTATTTGGGATCTGCATGAATTCTGAAAAATTGCGCGCTTCCGCCTTTGTAGTCCGTGCCGACAACGTAGTCAATAAGCTTCTTCTTTTTCTCTATCTTCTTGTCATGGGACATTTGTCCTCCGCTGTTGCCATTTCTAATATAAAGTAGTGTAAAGTTCTTACTTATATCTGTCAGTAAACAGTAAAGCCATGAAAGCACTAAAATATACCGGTGTAGTGAGTTTACATTATTCACTCAAGGAACTTTAGCTATTAGAGAGTTCCAGTCGGACGTTTTTCCGGCTTTGTTATTGCACTCGTGAGCCACGGATGAGAAGATGCTGCTTCGTTGTTGATTGAAGTAAAGACTGAATGTCATTAAAACAGTTACCTCCATCTTTTGACTCTTTTTCCACTCCCGTCCTTGCACGCTACACCGCTACAACAAAGATGACGGGGAGAAGACGCTGCCGAAGGTGAGCCACGTAAATAAGATCGCCCACAAAACGGCGCATCCTAAAGCGACTGTCAGAAAGCTGCTTAAAGATGGATTATAAAACATCATCTAGGCAACATTTTGACCAAAGAACCATCATTACAAGGAAGTATTTTACATTTAGAAAAAAAAAAAAATAATATGACCCCTTTAGTGCGCCCTATATATGAAAATAGACCTGACTCAACCCGCTCATCGGCAGTGCGCCTTTTGGTCCGGAAAAAACGGTACTTGGCCTTTACGTTAAAAAATTATTTTTGTCATGTGACCTAAGGCAGCACAGTAAAGAACATATGCATAAAGTAAGTACTTGATTGCATAACATATTGCGTGACATAACTCAAATATTCCAAACAAGAACGCCGTCTTCAGGTAGAAAATGTAGGCTATTTTCACATTTTATACATGTGTGCGTAGAGTTCACATTTTAGCTCAAGTGGTACGCTCGTTGTGGTGCACACCAGGGTTCAGATAACTGCACTGAACCAGGTTTGTTTGGTCAAGTGCGATTATATGTACCAGGATCACAAACACACCAAAAGTGCTTTTAACCCAACCAAACGTGACATGTTTGAACGTACCTTTAACTACCATTGGCACTCATTGAAATACTTGGAAATACACATTTTGAAAGTGTAGACTTTTACCCCTCCTCCCACTTTTTACAATGATGTTTTATAATATTTGGTGGAACATCAAACCTGGCGCAGGAAATGTAACGTGTGGAAAGGAGTGAGTCAATAAATGAAAACAATTAAAACGTTGTTTTTATTGTCCTTTTTGTAATGAGGTCTAAGTAATTGTTTACCATACACTTGCACAGGAAGAAAAGGATGATGTGCAGCCATTTTTTTTAAGTCAGACGGCCGGAAGAGTGTGTGTGCGTGTGTGTGTGTGTGTGTGTGTGTGTGTGTGTGTGTGTGTGTGTGCGTGTGTGTGTGTGTGTGTGTGTGTGTGTGTGTGTGTGTGTGTGTGTGTGTGTGTGTGCGTAAGAGGGAGAAACATTTTCATACTTCTTTATGTGTTTACACGCATGTGTGGTTGCAGTGTGTGTGAGTGAGAAGCTGATGAAAAATGAAACTGTGAGTGTCCTTGTTCATAGGTCGCAGTAGGCCCCTATATTTTTTTTGGACCACGCTAGATGCATAGCAGTGTACTTTATACTGTGCTTGGAACAGCAGTATTTTAAGATGGATTATTATTTTTTATATGTTTTTTATCTATCTATTATTGCCCAAGAAATTATGCTCATGCTGGACTTGTATGCAGTGGGTCATAAAATAATTTATATATATATATATATATATATATATATATATATATATATATATATATATATATATATATATATATATATATACACACACACACGCATAAATACATAGAAAAACATATACACATACAGTATATACATATATAGCGTATATATATATATATATATATATATATATATATATATATATATATATATATATATATATATATATATATATATACACACAGGTATTGAAAAGGGGATTTTTTTTTTTAACATTGTGGTCTACATAACATGTAATGGTGGTGCTTTTGGTAAAAAATGTTGCGTGGATGATGTTTTACAGACCATCTTCAAGCCACTTTCTGACCGTCTCTTCAGGATGGTCGGTCTTATTTACGTGCCGAGGCCTTCCTCAAACAACTGTGTCTCCTCCCTGTCAGCCATGTTGTAGTTTTTAGCGCTTCCATATGGAGTCTACTGACAGAACTATACTCTTAATTTGTATTAGAAGTGAGAACAGCGGCGGACGCATGTGCATGTACGAGCCAGTGTGCCCCGCAACAAGAGGATAGGGAAAGTAAAGGAATTTACTGATTTCAACTTTGGACTACAACTCACGCAAAGCTCGAAGCACTTACTAATGTCTCAAATTCCAAACGGCTCAGGAAAGATTGTTTTATAAACATCTCTGCCATGCCTCCATGGTTTAATTTCAAATTTTTGGGACTTATGAAGATGCCAAATACACAAAAACAGAACAAACAGGTATGAAATGTGGTTTTGGATAATAGGACCCCTTAAAGACAAATGATGGGTTTATTATCTTCATACAGTCGTGGTGTTTGGTAATGGTTTAGTAAACATGGTTGTCAAAGTTACATTGAAGTGCATCACATGTTTACACTCGCACAACTCAACACGTCCAAAACAAAGAAGAAGAAGCAGAGTTTATTTAATCCTACGTCTTCTCCCTGTCTTAGCATTTTTGGCAAGCACAGCCGAATCTACTGTTTGATGAATTACGTTTTTAAAGGATCAGAATCCGAAATACTTTAATAATCCCAGAGGGGGAATTAAGATTTTCAGATTAATCCCATTCAAGAGCAGACCAACATTACAGGATCTCTGACGGGTCTGCCAACTTCCGGTGAGAAAATAAAATATTCAGTCTAAGCCTGGGCCCCTGGAGAGGGGGTCCAGACTGAGGCCAAGGAAAAACAAAACCTCATAGCCTTAGCACACATGAACATGTGATGCAACCAGCCACTTCTACACACAGCCACAAAAGGAAAAAAACAACAACAAAAACATATACACTGTGGTGGCCTCTGCGGTGTTCCACGCCATCGTCTGCTGGGGTGGGGGGAGCATGGCCAGAGACAGGAGCAGACCCAACAAAGCAAACAAGAGAGCAGACTCCACCCTCGGCCGCCCACCAACTCTCGGCCAGTGTCCAGTCCGCATGGATGAGCAAAGATACGTCCAAGGAGACCGAGGTGTCCGATACCTGCTCATTCAGCCAAGACACTGTGAAGCTTGTCCGTCCCAGCTCCGCAGCCCTGTCTCTTCATCCGCATCTCCTCCAGTCTCTCCAAACGGGCTCTGGTGTGGCATAGACCCAGCAGCTGGTCTCCATGACCAAAAGGCTCCCCGGGAGGCAGATCCAGAAGTTCACAAAAAAGCAACGCAGAAGTCCCAAAAGTCCCAAAGGGTCCCGAACCAAAAGGCAAAAACAAAACACATGCAAACAAGAGGGAAACATCAGGAACACAAAAGGATGAGCTCCTGCCACCAGCAGCCACTACAGCAGCACCATCTTGGGGAAAAAAAAGCAAATGTTCCTTTACAAAATGATGTGTATGAAATTATACAAAAAATACTACTGTTGGTAAAAATAAAATACAAGTTAAGCAACTAAAACAGTGACCACAACAGCGAAGGAGGCCAGCAGAGCACTCAGCAAAACGGCAGCTGCTTTCACGTCTTGTTCTGCAACACAAGAAGAGTGCATCTTAGGACTGCAACACAACCTTACACAATAAAGTAACCAACAGTTGGATTCAGCGCGCCTTGCTTGCCCCTTGGAGTCCGCGGGACAAAACCATTCACACTCTGAAGTTATTATCGCAGAAGCCAAATTCTAACTTCAGACTAAAAACAAGAGAGCAAAGCAGTTTGATGACGGCAGCGAGTCGGACCGCAACAGGAAGTAGCAAGAACACAGCGAGAGGAAAGGGTTCAACTTTCTGCTCTTCTTTGTTGCGTCTTCAAACCGAATGAAATCTGAACATCGTGCAGGTGTTGATTTTATTGAAGTCGGACGAAGTGAACATGTGAGTAAAGGAGGAGGAAGACGCAGAGCTTAATAAAGCCCAGCCCTTCTCGCTGTCTCATGCAAGTTTGTTCACTTCCTGTGTTTAACATGCACGTCTTCTGATAGGGAGAGCAAAGAACAGTTTTGTTTTATTTTTGTTTTAAAGTGCACTGACAATAAAGCTATCCTAATCTAGTTCTGCTTCCTCCTCATGCTTTGTCAACACCTCCACCATCAACCTGAGAACCAACGTCCTGTGTGGTGGACCTTTGTGTACTGCATAACAGGCCCTTTTTCCCCCCCTGAAAAGTGCGAGTTTAACAAAAGACCAAAAACAAATGTCCACTGCAGAGGACGTAATGTAATACTTGGATTGTTTTACTCCACATATTGACACACTCTATTTGTTTTGTGTTGTTCAGGCATGTAAATGTTTTTTTTTGTATTTCTGAGATTTATCCATCTATCTTCAACCGCTTATCCCATACTTGCAAACCTTGAGACTTCCAAATTCGGAAGATTTTTTTTTTTGGGGGGGGGGGTATATTTATAGCTAGAATTCACTGAAATTTAAGTATTTCATATATATATATATATATATATAAAATAAATACTTAACTTAACAGAAATGAAAATTAAAAAAAATGGCCCGAAAGGTGTTGTTTGATTTGCACTTAAGAATTGGAAATAGAATGAACGGAAGGTACACGAACCACAATAAATATAAGTGTTTAATATAAATATAAACATGAATAAACGTTAAACGCAAATGTTAATCTAAATGTTAAATCTCGAAGTGAAATCTAAATGATAAAATCCAGCTCTCACTGTTAAATCCAAACATTAAATCTAAATATGAAATCCAAGTGTTAAATCTACATCTAAATGTTATTACATTGAAATGTTAAAGGCCTACTGAAATTATTTTTTTTTAAATTTAAACGGGGATAGCAGATCCATTCTATGTGTCATACTTGATCATTTCGCGATATTGCCGTTTTTTTGCTGAAAGGATTTAGTAGAGAACATCGACGATAAAGTTCGCAACTTTTGGTCGCTGATAAAAAAAGCCTTGCCTGTACCGGAAGTAGCGTGACGTCACAGGTTGAAAGGCTCCTCACATTTCCCCATTGTTTACACCAGCAGCGAGAGCGATTCGGACGGAGAAAGCGACGATTACCCCATTAATTTGAGCCAGGATGAAAGATTTGTGGATGACGAACGTGAGAGTGAAGGACTAGAGTGCAGTGCAGGACGCATCTTTTTTCGCTCTGACTTAGGTATAAGCTGGCTCATTGGATTCCACACTTTCTCCTTTTTCTATTGTGGATCACGGATTTGTATTTTAAACCACCTCGGATACTATATCCTCTTGAAAATGAGAGTCGAGAATGCGAAATGGACATTCACAGTGACTTTTATCTCCACGACAATACATCAGCGAATGCAGATAGAAACAGAAGAAATAAACCCCTGACTGGAAGGATAGACAGAAAATCAACAATACAATTAAACCATGGAACTGTAACTACACGGTTAATGCTTTCCAGCTTGGCGAAGCTTAACAATGCTGTTGCTAACGACGCCATTGAAGCTAACTTAGCAAAGGGGCCTCACTGAGCTATGATAAAAACATTAGCGCTCCACCTACGCCAGCCAGCCCTCATCTGCTCATCAACACCCGTGCTCACCTGCGTTCCAGCGATCGACGGAAGGACGAAGGACTTCACCCGATCATCCGTGCGGTCGGCGGCTAGCGTTGGCGGCTAGCGTCGGATAGCGCCTCTGCTATCCAAGTCAAAGTCCTCCTGGTTGTGTTGCTACAGCCAGCCGCTAATACACCGATCCCACCTACAACTTTCTTCTTTCCAGTCTTCATTGTTCATTAAACAAATTGCAAAAGATTCACCAACACAGATGTCCAGAATACTGTGGAATTTTGAGATGAAAACAGAGCTTTTTTGTATTGGATTCAATGGTGTACCAATACTTCCGGTTCAACGATTGACGTCACGCGCATACGTCATCATACATAGACGTTTTCAACCGGAAGTTTAGCGGGAAATTTAAAATTGCACTTTATAAGTCAACCCGGCCGTATTGGCATGTGTTGCAATGTTAAGATTTCATCATTGATATATAAACTATCAGACTGCGTGGTCGGTAGTAGTGGGTTTCAGTAGGCCTTTAAATCCCCACTTAAGAACTTTCAGTTTTGCTTGATTTTGGCGGCGCCACTGGACCAAAGCGGTAGTGTTTTGGCTAAAGGAAGACCACATTTTCCACGGGGGCAAGCGCATAGCTTCGTAAATCGTCATAAACGTACATACAAACTGACACGATAATACCACAATGACTCAGTATGACTGATCAGTTTGAGAATCACTGGTCTAAACCTATTTATTAACCTTTAAAAAATACCAACAATTGATTAAAATAAATAACATGAGTAAATGTTTAATACATACGTGTGTCCACATGAGTTCCTTGTCCGAACAGGATCTGTCCACACGTGGCTACGGCACAGTAGTATGTTCCGGTGTCAGAGGAGTTGAGTACAGTCAGAGAGAGATGGTAGACGCAGCTTCTTGGGTCTTGTTCATCATCACTGTCGGAGTAAATGATGTGTGGATCAGACTCTCCCGATCCTGACTTCAACCAGTAGACGCTGCTTTGGTTCGGACATTGGCGGAAATATTCTTTGCTCTCAGCTAGGACGGAACACTGGATGGTCACAGACTCGCCCCCTTTGACCGACTTGCTTTGCGGAATTTGTCTCACCTAGAAGGACTTGCGTCTGGGGTCTGTGAGAGTCACAAAGAGGAATTAACATGTTTGATTCAGAAGCCCTTTCATCGATAAACAGTCCACATACAGTCATGGTCAAAAGTTTACATACACTTGTAAAGAACATAATGTCATGGCTGTCTTGAGTTTCCAATCATGTCTACAACTCTTATTTTTTTGTGGTAGAGTGATTGGAGCCATACTTGCCAACCCTCCCGAATTTTCCGGGAGACTCCTGAATTTCAGTGCCTCTCCCTAAAATCTCCCGGGACAACAATTCTCCCGATTTCCACCCAGACAACAATATTGGGGGCGTGCCTTAAAAGCACTGCCTTTAGCGTCCTCTCACCTGAAAAGGAGACTATTAAGTATGTCTCCGTTATCCATAGGTTTATCTATAACCTATAACACGGTGGCCGAATGGATATAGTCACTCATGAACGGTCAGAAAAGCACAAGGCAGCGGCAACGCAGTATTATGGGCCACCTTGCAAGCAACATCCCGTTCTCATTTTCAACAAATCCGTGAAGGATATGATCCCGGATTCAGAGATCGCTCGCCAGTACTCAAATGGTAGAACAAAGTCTACTCAAATAGTGAAAGGTAAGTGTTTTTTTTTTTAAGTAAGCAGCAAGTACAGTACAGTTAGTAGAACAACTGTGTTTCCATTACTCTGTACTGTACTATATATATATATACATATATATATATAAAATAAATACTTTAATTTCAGGGAATTCTAGCTATAAATATACTCCTCCCCCCCAACAAATATGTGCTCCCCTCACTCTATCACAAACAAATAAGAGTTGTAGAAATGATTGGAAACTCAAGACAGCCATGACATTATGTCCTTCACAAGTGTATATTGTACTGTATATTCACCTTTCACCACCAGATGCGTGCCACCGGTGAACACCATGTTGTATGAGGTCCCAGCTTGGCAGGTGTACATCGCTTCATCGTCTTTGTGTACGTTTGTGATGTTTAAAACGTACATGTCACCCGTACGCGCGCTCACAAATCTTCCGTCCTTGAACGGTCCTCGAAGGGACATTTCCCCGAAATACCCCTCCACAATGGTTTGGACCATTGAGCCGAATTTCATCTTGTACCAGTAAAATATGTCACCTTTATCGTCGTGGCGCGGGCATGCCAAAGTGACGTTAACGCCAACTTCCACCAGGCTCAGTGTTATCGGAACGTAGGATTGACTCAGAACTGAAGAAAAAGACAGAAGAAGAGTAAATATGCAGGAAAAAGTGGAAAATACAAAACGGAGGTGCCTAAACTCACCCAATGCGCCGAGAAGCACAAGTGCAGTCAGCTCCGCCATCGTTGTGATCGTCTTTCCACTAAGTCTCGAGGAGGTTTGCAAGTCAGAGACAATGGTGTTAGGCTGAAATGCGAAAAATGTATTTCCGCTGCATTTTTTTTCTTCAAACTACTGACCCATTTTTACCAAGCTTACGTGACTAGAAGCACACTTGTGAGTCTAAAACCAACAAACAAAAACAACTATCCTGAGATGCAAGAAAAGTGCAGGTCGAAGTATTTTGTGCATGGATATAAACATTTATTTTCTTCTCTTTGAATGTTGACTACCTAATTTGTCTATTCAGAAGTTGGCCTGCTTTTACCCTTTTGTTCGTATTGTTTTCATTTTTCAAGCAATTTTCACAGGTTGAATTAATACACTGCAAAAACTGAACTCTAAGTAAGATTAAATATCTAAAATAAGGGTGATATTTGCTTATTTTCTGTCTGATAAGATAATTCTTCTCACTAAGCAGATTTTATGTTAGAGTGTTTTACTTGTTTTAAGTGTTTTGGTCCTAAATGATCTCAGTAAGATATTACAGCTTGTAGCTGAGATTTGATGACCTATATTGAGTAAAACATGCTTGAAACTAGAATATCAAGTGTTGCAAAGCTGTGTCATAAACACTCACAAGTATAAAACTGCTTTTTCAAAGTAATAATTTCTTATTTCAAGCATTAACAAAAAAATCATGACTTTGACACAATTGTGTCTCATAATTAAAAGAGATGACAGCCAAATGGACTTTGCTGTTTTATTTTCAATGAAACAAGAGAGAATACGTACTCATATAGTAGTACAGTTGGCACAGTACAGTAAAGGGACAGTTAATATTTAAACATTTAACATGTGACATTTTAAACTATTTTGAACAGAAATAGTTCATGCACATTCAGGTAAATTATTCCAAATTACAAAAGCCAAAAAGTGCAAAAACAAGAATGTTCGTGTTGGAGGAGTTTTGAAAGACTGAAATATGAAATACGTGCTGCAGTCTGCAGGTGTACCTAATGTTGGGGCCCAGCAGTCATTCACAACTCCTCCAACACGAACATTATTGTTTTTGCACTTTTTGGCTTCTTATTAAATAACTTTTTAAAATAGATTCAATCTTGCACGTGGAAAGTTTAAGTGTGGGCTTTAGTCGATATAACACTCCCGTCAGGGGGTGCATTATACGGCGGGGGTGCATTATCCGGCACAACACAACCAGGAGGCGGGATTACTGCGAGCCTCAGCCAGTGCGTCTTCGCAACCGTTTTATGATTGCTCAGCACAAGAAATACTTTACACACTTACAGTTGTTGACAAAATACACTGTACATTGTATACCTCAGCTAACTAAACTATGGACATGTATAATATAGTTCATATAGTAATATGGTCTCACTGCACAGCAGGCCAGCAGTTAGCCGAGTCATTGCGCAATCCATGGTGAGGCTCAACTCAGTGACGTGCCTCAACTGGCTGATGACTCACAGCAAGTCTCTTCTCAGTATTTGAACGGCAAATGTGAAAATTCAGCGATTTTGAATAAAAATAATCTAAAACTGGTGAAGTTAAATGGAAAATAACTTTATAGTATAATCACTGGATACATATAACAATTTAATTTTTTTTTTTTCTTTCTACATTTTTTTTCTTTCCATGATGGCACGTGAGGCCCCGCCTCATCTGCCTCCCCCGACTGCACGTCACTGATATATATATATACATATATATATCGGCTAGTAGACCCTGAGAGTAACAAGCGGTTGCCTTGTTGTCTTTCCTGTTAGGATGTGGTGATGTGGATCCCAAGGATGCAGAGACGAGTTTGGGTTTTCAATTGTTCTTCCTCTTTATTTGGCGGAAGCACAAGGTAGCAAAACAAAACAATGGCGATGGTGGAAAACGCAACACACCATGTAACAAACTACTGAGAGTAAAATAAAAACACAAAACTAAAGGCGCTAGACAAGGCTAGGAAAAATATACTTCATGAGAGAAGTGATAAAACAAGGTACCAAAATAAAACGCTAGACAAGGCTAGGATTAAACGGGCCAACCTGAGGTGAAAGGTTCGCGACTTAGTGAGTCCTCTTGCACGACCAACCGTTTGGTAGCAATGGCAAAGTTCCGGCGCTCACCGGCCGTCAGCAGCCAGTTAAAATAGGCTGCTGCTAATCAAGCTCAGGTGTGTGCTGCTGCCTTGCGTCAGCTGCACTCCATACTGTGGATGAGAGAGAGAGTGAACATGGTGCAGACAATAGAAATAGGCAAGGACATTTACAGATTACCACAGTACCCCCCCCTCAACGGACGCCTCCTGGCGGCCTACCTGGCTTGTCTGGGAATCGAACGTAAAAGTCCTTGATCAAGTCCTTGTCAATTATAAGCGATCTAGTAATCCGCGACCCGTCGTGAACCCTGTTGCAGCCGGAAAAGGGATCTCGCTGCCTCTCTACCTGGGAGTCGTCGTTGGAATATTTGCTTCAAGGACTTGGAAAAGTTCGCGTATGTGGAGCTGGAGGTGGTCTGACGGTTCCATTCGGCAGTCGCCCAGGTGCCAGCGCGGCCAGACAGGTGAGAGATCACAAACGCTACTTTAGCCCGCTCAGAGGTGAAAGCGGACGCGTTAAGCTCAAAATGGAGTTCACACTGCGTCAGGAATTGTCTTACGTCTTCCTTTTCCCCGGAAAAACGTTCGGGTCGGGAAAGCCGTATATTGCTAGTACTAGCGGGTTGTGGAGGCTGGGTGGATGCCTGGTCAGGCACGGTGGTCGAGGTGGGTACGACGGTGGCTAACAGCATGTTGATTCGCTCCAACATGGCGTCTTGGCGCTCCGACATCCCCTGTAGACCTCGGCTCAGGTGGTCAAGCTGGTCCCCCTGCTGGTTGATCCTTTGAGCCTGGCCTTGCAATGCTCTCTTCCAGGAGTCTGTCTCTGCGGGTTCCATCGTTTTGGCCGGAACTTTCTGTTAGGATGTGGTGATGTGGATCCCAAGGATGCAGAGACGAGTTTGGGTTTTCAATTGTTCTTCCTCTTTATTTGGCGGAAGCACAAGGTAGCAAAACAAAACAATGGCGATGGTGGAAAACGCAACACACCATGTAACAAACTACTGAGAGTAAAATAAAAACACAAAACTAAAGGCGCTAGACAAGGCTAGGAAAAATATACTTCATGAGAGAAGTGATAAAACAAGGTACCAAAATAAAACGCTAGACAAGGCTAGGATTAAACGGGCCAACCTGAGGTGAAAGGTTCGCGACTTAGTGAGTCCTCTTGCACGACCAACCGTTTGGTAGCAATGGCAAAGTTCCGGCGCTCACCGGCCGTCAGCAGCCAGTTAAAATAGGCTGCTGCTAATCAAGCTCAGGTGTGTGCTGCTGCCTTGCGTCAGCTGCACTCCATACTGTGGATGAGAGAGAGAGTGAACATGGTGCAGACAATAGAAATAGGCAAGGACATTTACAGATTACCACATTTCCATTAAAAAAATAAACTTGTTTTTAGTGTAAGTTTGCTGGTTTCAAGAAATGTAATGCCGGGCGCATATCATTATGTCAAGATAATGGCACTAGCATTTACTTCATTTAAGAATATTTTTCAACATATTGAGAAAAAAGGTCTAATTTTTTTTTTTCTATCAAGAAAAGTGCACTTGTTATTAGTGAGAATATACTTAATTTAAGGTATTTTGGGGTTAATTGAGGTTAGCTAATTTTACTTGTTTTGGAAAGTCTTGACAAGCCAAATTTATAAGCTCCATGAAGACGGACACATTGGTTTTCGCGATCAAAAATGTCTCATACATAAAGTGCATGTAAACAACACTGCATTATTTCAGTGACAGAAATTCAGATCCACGATGGGCTCAGAGGGACACTGTCTGACACAAAAACACACACACGCACGCTGCCTGATTGGCAACCAGGACAAACCTAGTTGTTTTTTCTCCCCCTCCCTCGTGAGTGCATTTTCTTTTGAATTATTAAAGAATAGGGCAGCACGGTGGTAGAGGGGTTAGTGCATCTGCCTCACAATACGAAGGTCCTCAGTATTCCTGAGTTCAATCCCGGGTTCGGGATCTTTCTGTGTGGAGTTTGCATTTCTCCCCTTGACTGCGTGGGTTCCCTGCGGGTACTCCGGCTTCCTCCCACCTCCAAAGACATGCACCTGGGGATAAGTTGATTGGCAACACTAAATTGGCCCTAGTGTGTGAATGTGAGTGTCAATGTTGTCTGTTTATCTGTGTTGGCCCTGCGATGAGGTGGCGACTTGTCCAGGGTGTACCCCACCTTCCGCCCGAATGCAGCTGAGATAGGCTCCAGCGACCCCCCGCGGTAGAAAATGGATGGATGGATGGATTATTAAAGAATATTATTTTCTATGGGATGCTGTGCGATGGGGGATGACAACGGCACGCTGCTGCCCGCCTCTGTCTTGAGTGGGTTTTCCGACCAACCTCTCCTGCAATGGGTCAGACAACGCCATTTGCTAGACTTCCAGCCCAGCAGCCTGCCAGATCTCCAAGACAGTCGCTCGCTTGCCTGCCATAGAGGCCCCCATCGGGCTTCCGTCATCCTCGTCTGCTGCGGAGGCCCCCGCCTGGCGCCCATACTCCTCATTTTTGTAAGTCGCAGTGGTGGCCGGCTCATGGACGTGCACCTCGCCAGCTGCAGCTGCTTTACGCTCGGCGCCATCACCTGAATTGTGCCCAGTATCTTCAGGGTCACTGGGTCTCCGGCTCCCATCATTGCTGCTTTTCCCTTTGCGCGTGTCCACCGTGCCTGGAACTTTTGGGGGGACTCACTATCAGCACCGGACTCTACTCCGCTGGCTTCAAGGTCACATAGCCGACATGCCGGCCAAGCATTAAGGCCGCAGTTTTGCGACCCCGCCACCAACGTTCTCCCACCGCCCTCCATTTTTTGAACGTTCACGTCTGGATTCCGTTTTGTTTAGGGGGGGGCGGCATCTTGTCACAGCCTGGTGAGGGTTTTGGACTTATGTTGGCTTTTTCTCAGTGTGTGTTTTTGTAAGTTCCTGTCCTGTGCTCTCATTTAGGTACATTCACTTCCTTGTGCCGTGCACAGGCGTCTACACTGCTGCCTGATTGGCAACCAGGACACACCTGCTACCGGTTGCCAATCAGTCTCCTATTTAGGTCAGGCGCTGTCTCCTTCTCCCTGTGGTTCATTTCTGCACTCCTCCTGTGCTAAGAACATCTGGAAGGAAAGGACACACAAGTGCGGATGTTGTTTCTTGACTTCAGAGTCCCGCGAACCTAGTGAGCAAACTGGCCCCCCTTGGATTCAGTACCCCACCATGCAACTGGCTGCTTGACTTCCTCACAGACAGACCCCAGTCAGTGAGAGTGGGCAACAACACCTCCAGTGCCATCTCCCTGAGCTCCCCACAGTGCTGCGTCCTGAGTCCACTGCTGTTCACACTGATGACCCATGACTGCTGCGCCAGGTCCACTACTAACCACATCGTGAAGTATGCAGACGACACAACAGTAGAGGGCCTTGTCCGTGACAACAACAACATGGACTACAGGGAGGAGGTGAAACATCTGGTTGACTAATGCAGAACCAAAAACCTGGTCCTGAACGTCGACAAGACCAAGGAGATCATCGTCGACTTCAGGAGGCACCAGTCCAGCCACACTCCACTCTTCATCAACGGCACAGCAGTGGAGATCGTAAGCAGCACCAAGTTCCTGGGGGTGCAGATAACTGACAATCTAACCTGATCCCTACACACCGGTGGTCTTATAAAAAGAGCTCAGCAGCGCATGCACTTTTTGCGTCGGATGAAAAGAACACAGCTCTATACCCCATTATCACCACATTCTACAGAGGCACTATGGTGAGGACAGCGGAAAAGATCATCAGGACTCCTCTTCCTCCTATCCAGGAGATGGCAAAAAGCCGCTGCCTGACCAGGGCTCAGAAAATCTGTAGAGACTCCTCCCACCCCCACCAAGGACTGTTTTCACTGCTGGACTCTAGAAAGAGGTTCCGCAGCCTCCGTAGCAGAACCTCCAGGTTCTGTAACAGCTTCTTCCCTCAGGCCATAAGACTCTTGAACACATCATAATATTCCCCTCAATTCCCCCCAAAAACCAGATTAACTCGCTGGAATATAAAGATAATGTAACATACATCCGTAACAGTGGATGCATATGCAAAAGTGCAATATATTTATCTGTACAGTAATCTATCTGTTCATATATGCAACTTGTTTTGTAAATGCAAACACTCTGCACCTCTTTGTTCTTTTATCCTGCACTACAAAGAGCTAACACAAATAAATGTTGATCTTATCTGTACTGTAAAGTTCAAATTTGAATGACAATAAAGGAAGTCTAAGTCTAAGTCTAATTTGCTCTGCCTGGCTGTGCCTATTGCTTCAAACAAAGAAGTCCCGTGTCTTGTACAATTCCGTTTGCACTTGCCTTCTTTTGTCCTTTTTTCATTCCGAGCTGTTTTTACTCAACTCCTTCTAGAATGCATTTATTATATTTTGATGTATTAAAGAATATTATTGGCAACAGTTGGCAATAGCGTGTTGTTGGCTGCATCTTGGGGTCACGTTGCTCAAGCTGCCTTCCACGCTTCAAATCCCGACACACCCACTTACTGACACCAATGCTGCTTTGAAATGGTTGTGGTTGTGGTTTCTCTTTTGAAAAAACAAAACTCAAAGAAGCACAATCTTCAACTTCGTGCAATAACCAAAAAAATGAAGTGTGAAAAAAGTTCCTTCCTGTCAAGTGTGCAACAATGTCATACACGATTGTTGCAATGACTCCACAGAGCAAGAATACTGCAAAATGTCAGTACTTTTTATTTACTGTTTGCAGTATGAAGTATCATCAACATACACATGATATTGATTTTGGAACTAAACAGGGTGGACATTTATGTTTCAAATCAGCACAAAATTACAATAAAAAATATTGCAAAATCTGGGCTAAATTTTACATTTTTGGACAAATCTGTAATTGCAGATGCACACATTGCAATATTTACACAGGTGCTTGTGTTCAGTCCCAAATTTGACAGAAGACAGTGACTGTAGAACAGCTTAGAGTAGCCTACCTGAGCGCGGTATTCGTCCTTCTCCTCCTTCTTTACTGAACGTGTCTTCTTTGGCGCGTCCTGTTGGGGCCTGTTAGTGGTGGTGGATTTTCGTTCCGTTCTGTGCAGTGTTGGCCGTTTTGTTTTTCGATGCCCGTGTCGATCGTCTTTGACTTTGGGGCTTTGTTGTGTGCATTTTGTTGCGACTTCTCCATAATAAGTGTGAATGCATTTTGATTTGCTGTGAACAGTTTATTTGGTCCACCATAACCCCTTTTGGTAATTTCATTGGACTAATGCAGTGGTCGGCAACCCAAAATGTTGAAAAAGCCATATTGGACCAAAAATACAAAATCAAAATCCTTCTAGAGCTGCAAAAAAGTAAACGCCTTACATAAGTCTTACAATGCAGGCAACACATGATGTAAGTGTTTATATTGGTGGGCGGTCGAGGGTGTAGTCGGCCCTCTTGGTTGCTTTGTTGGGTCTGCTCCACCCCAGCAGACGATGGCGTAGAACACAGCAGAGGCCACAAGGCGTATATGTTTTTTTGTTTTACTTGTGTGGCTGTGTGTAGAAGTGGTTGGTTGCATCAGCTCTGCTCTTCTAATGTCTTTAATTTCCTTTGTGTTATTTGATGTTACCCTCTTAAACACATGTTTATGTGTGATTGCTATGAGGTTTTTTTCCCTTGGCCTCAGTCTGGACCCCCTCTCCAGCGGCACAGGCTTGGACTGATTTTTTTTTTTTTTCTCAAAATGAGCCAAAAAGGAGTGGCAGCTACATGTAAACAAACTACGGTGCGTTGAAGGGCCGCCCAAATTAGTAGGACAAAATGGTGCTCGCCAAATCCTCTCATCAGTGAAGCATGTTTATTATAAACAGTGGAATTTCTGCCAATTAGGAATGTGTGTGTCACGTTTGCTCTCTTACAAAAACAATATTAAAACAAAAATTATATTTTTTCCACCATCTTTTCCATTTCCACACATTTTTGAAAAAGCTCCAGGGAGCCACGAGGGCGGCGCTAAAGAGCAAATTTAGTTTATGAACCCTTAAATATCTATTAGTAGCCGCAGCATTGTATAAAGTGCAGGGTTCAAATCGTGAAAACAAAATAGCAGCCTATAACCTGAAAATATAGTACATTTTGGATTATCTTCATCAACAGGTCTTGCATCTCTCAGCACACTGCGCCAAGTCTTACAGAAAGTCAATACAACTCTTAAGATAATACTTTGGTAAATCAGAGCAGGAGGATTTAGTTTTGAAGACGCACGTCAGCGTACGTGCTGAATTCCTCTGCTGCCCTCCTATTTGTCTGCCTCGCTCTGCCAGTTTTCTTGGTAACAATGGTCGGCACGGAATAAACCAAAGAGTCCTCGTCTCTCTAAAGAAACAAATCATGTAAGACATGGCAAGAAAAAGAAAACGAAACAAAGACGCAGAACTTTTCTACAAACTTGTTCTTACCTGCTGAATGCGACTGAATGTTTCATCGAGTGTTTGTGGACCAGCTAAAAAAAAATTGAAATTAAATCATAGAAAATAGCTACCTAATGATGTGTTTTTTTCTTACTTTTGCAGCAAAAACAGTTTTTTGTCCTGATCTTGTTGATGAGGAAGGCTGACATGATGAAACTTAAGGCCAAAGCAGCACTCAAGACGATTATAACATACTTGTATGAAGCAGAGCTGCTGGAATCTGGATAGTTATGATAAAAAACACTTATGAAAAAACACTTTTGTCGAATCTATCAATAAAGATCTTTACCTTTAGTGTTGACTTGTATTGGATTTCCCATGAAAATCCCCCCACATGTGACCACAGCACACAAGTAAGTTCCAGCATCAGAGGAGTTGACGTTCTTTGACAAAGTGTGGACACATTTCTGTGTGGACTTATCTTTGATCTTCTTGCATTCGTCATGAGCGTAAACAAAGCTGGGATGGACACTTTCTGGTCCAGTTCTGAACCAGGACACTTTGTGTCCATCCTGACAGATGTCATTCCCAGAGTGGGAGAGGACTGAGCACTGCAACTTCACAGGCGGTCCTGGTTGGACTTCAGAGACAACAGACACGGAGGGTTCTGGTTCTGGGAAGAGTGCAAGACAAATTGAAGTCTTTCAGCACTCTGTGACTTTGATTCCACAGATCGACATTCACTTCTGTTGAAATCTTGAAGGTAAAAAATACTGTGATGTGTTAATGCAGAGGTTACATTTCTTGTAGTGCATGTAAAAACATGTTCATCACAATAAAATATTTGTTCATTTCAAGGCTGAATTATTGGAAGAGTAGTCAAGTTAACATTGTTATCTATAAACAAATGATATGTAACATTTACAATATGTACAATATTTAATTTAAACTGTTTTCTAATTATTTGTTGTCATATTTACCTGTGACCTGAAGGAATGTTCCTTTCAAAAACAAGAGTTTACCTAATTCCACTTTTAAACAGTAGTAGATCGCCGTATCACTTTTCTCTACTTGACTAATTTGCAGAACAAATGTTCCTTGTTGTTTTTTGGCTGTGATGCGATGTCCAGTATTCGATGTTCCACGTTCAACAGAGCCTGAATCGTAAGATGCCGTTGTAGCTAAAATTTCAGGATAGGATCCAGAAACAAGTCGGATCCAAATTAAGTGTTGAACATTCTCAGTTGTCCCGCGGGGACATGTCAGAGAGACTTTTTGTCCAGGTCCAAGAGTCTCAGTGGAAAAGTTGTAGGCACCTGTACATGCTGAAGAGGAAAAGAAGACATATTAATAAGAGTCATGTACAGTATGAACATGTCTCCATTGGAACTGAGCATGGACTTACCTCCACTTTGGAGCAGGAGCAGCAGATGAAGCACGATCCACATTTTCTCCTCTCGTTGGACCAAGTGAACATCAGACCATCTAGACAGCATCTTAACGTTATTGACATGAATCACATCATACCAAATGGGAGGGAACTATTTTGCTGCCATCTCATTGGTCGTCATGTGCCGCCTCTACCTCAGTGGAAATATATCCAACCAAACTTTCCAGTCCCTTTGTATCATTTTCTCACAGTTTTTTTTTTCTTGTAACTTCTTTTGTTGACTGTGCAGTATTTCTGTGGCAAAGTCAACTTTTTTTTTTTTGTCTCTGCAGATTTGTACAAATCAAGCAACTATGTAGCACATGTGCTGGATTTTGCTAAGACAAGAGTTAATGTATTTCATTTTCACTGGCCACAATCAGTAACCAGGAATCTTTTTTCAGAATCATTTTAAAGGCTGGACCTTCCTTTGGAATGGGTTGTGTAAAATAATTAAATAAAATAAAAAATAACAATAATGCCTTATACTTGTCTTGTGAGGGTCACTATCATGTCAAGTGACATGAGAGGCAACAGCTGTCCATTTTTGAGTCACAGGTGTCACTTTAGGCCAAAATGTTTGAATTACCCTCTTAGGAAAACAATAAATCCACCCTGAATTCACAAATGACATCACACAGGACAACAATTCAAACTCTGATCTACACTATATTGCCAAAAGTATTTGGCCACCCATCCAAATGATCAGAATCAGGTGTCCTAATCACTTGGCAGGTGTATAAAATCAAGCACTTAGGCATGGAGACTGTTTCTACAAACATTTGTGAAAGAATGGGCCGCTCTCAGTGATTTCCAGCATGGAACTGTCATAGGATGCCACCTGTGCAACAAATCCAGTCGTGAAATTTCCTCGCTCCTAAATATTCCAAAGTCAACTGTCGGCTTTATTATAAGAACATGGAAGCGTTTGGGAACAACAGCAACTCAGCCACCAAGTGGTAGGCCAGGTAAACTGACAGATGCTGAAGCGCATAGTGCAAAGAGGTCGCCGACTTTCTGCACAGTCAGTTGCTACAGAGCTCCAAACTTCATGTAACCTTCCAATAAGCCCACGTACAGTACGCAGAGAGCTTCATGGAATGTGTTTCTATGGCCGAGCAGCTGCATCTAAGCCATACATCACCAAGTCCAATACAAATAGTGGGATGCAGTGGTGTAAAGCACGTCGCCACTGGACTCTAGAGCAGTGGAGACGCCTTCTCTGGAGTGATGAATCACGCTTTTCCATCTGGCAATCTGATGGACGAGTCTGGGTTTGGAGGTTGCCAGGAGAACGCTACATTTCAGACTGCATTGTGCCGAGTGTGAAATTTGGTAGAGGAGGGATTATGGTGTGGGGTTGTTTTTTCAGGAGTTGAGCTTGGTCCCTTAGTTCCAGTGAAAGGAACTTTGAATGCTCCAGGATACCAACACATTTTGGAAAATTCCATGCTCCTAACCTTGTGAGAACAGTTTGGAGCGGGCCCCTTCCTCTTCCAACATGACTGTGCACCAGTGCACAAAGCAAGGTTCATAAAGACATGGATGACAGAGTCTGGTGTGGATGAACTTGACTGGCCTGCACAGAGTCCTGACCTGAACCCGATAGAACACCTTTGGGATGAATTACAACGGAATCTGAGAGCCAGGCCTTCTCCACCAACATCAGTGTGTGACCTCACCAATGCGCTTTTGGAAGAATGGTCGACAATTCCTATTAAGACACTTCTACATTATTTGGAGGCGAAGAGGAATAAGCCAATCTAGCACAAAGTACAGATATAGAAGCTGAAATAGGTCAATATTTTTAAGTATGTGATTCAATAGAAACATAATTGTTTAACCTGTGTCCAAATCACTCCAACTTGTTCCATTCCAACTTGTTCCAAGTAGGTGTGAAAATGGGAAAAAAATGAAATATTTGACAGATCAGACTAATTTAGTGCATAGAAACGTACTGACTCTACAAAGTGACGGACAAGGCAGTACAAATCCATCCTTCAATGATTACTCAGACTAGTAAAAAGAACATTTATATCATGTGCTGTCATCTGTGTCAGTAGAAATTTTCACATTTCAGCCTAAAATAATTCCACTTCCAACAAGAGAAAATATGTTTCAGTAAATCGTTTATGATTTTTGTATTTTACACACACACCAACTACAATTGTAGCCCAAAATCCATTAAAAAAAGCTACTAAATATATTAGAGGTTGTTCAAAAGTTACTCAATACTTGAGTATTTATTTTACAGAATACTTTCTCTTACTCAAGTAATTATTAAGACTACTTCTTAGTTTTATAATATTATAAAGTAGCTGTACTTTTACTTGAGTACAATTTTGGGTACTCTACTCATCTCTGATCATATACTGCAACGGTCCAACGCGAGATGTTTAATTAAGTTTTGGAATATGCAGCACACACCATATTCTATAGAATCCAGACAAGATAACCTATTTTTGGCACGCCGAAGCTTAGGTGCGCTATGGGAGGCTCCGCTGTCGTGATGGTGCGTCTGTAATGATCCAAAAATGTATGTAATAATAGTCAAGTCAAGTCAAGTCAACTTTATTTATTTAGCACGTTTACAACAACTTTCAAATTGAACCAAAGTGCTTTACAGGTTATAAAAGCATAGAGCAAAAAACAAAACAAAACAAAAAAAACCAAACAAAGAACATAAACAATGAAAGAGCTGAACAAGATAGTGCAAAAGCAATACGCAAAATAATAATAATAAAAGTGTGAGAAATTGAAAAATAAAACTAAAGCGAAGGGGTGCGGGGGCGGGACTAGAAATGGTGGCCTAGAGGCCACATGAAAATGAATGCTGAAATACATTTTTCACATAAGCGATATAATAATATACATCATTTATACATCTCCTATATAGAGGGAAAAAAAATCGCCATTAAAAAAATGCCAGCAGACACCAAAACAAATCAACATTTGCAGCCATTTGTGCGTAACTGTGCCAGAAATGCTTGAAAAAGACACAAGCTGCGGCTGCATAACAGTTTAAGTCTTGAGAAATCACAATGTGTGTGCTAAATTAAATTTAAATCTCCTTCCAGTATTGAGGACATTGTGATAATCAGCATTTTCATGAAGGCAGACACGCTAAATGGATTGCGCTCCCTATTTTGTTTAATTAGGAGACGCAATCCTCCGCGCTCGCGTTTAGTAGATCCATTTTGCGTGTGCTGTCAAGTTTGCACGTGTTTTAGTACACACACACCTTTGTTTGTCTCAGTCTTTCTCTGGCACACACAATTAAAAGTTGACTCGCATAAATAAATGAGCTACTGTTGAAGTTGAAACTTTATGTGGTTAACCTTAAAAATAAAATAAAAAAGTGTGAACTAAGAAGGAGTTGTTCTTCCTGTCCAAGTGTGCTTCAACTTCACACATGATTGCTGCAATGACTGCACACAGGAAGAATACTGAAAATGTTTGATACTTTTTATTTACAGTTTGCAGTAAGAAGTGTTGCATTATCATCAGCATACACATGGATGTTGGATAGTGCTGTTAAAAATAAACATGGTGGATTATCTTGGCAGTCAGCACAAAAGTACAAAGTTTGTCATTAGTTTTCATGGATAGACCTACTACTCACATCTTTCACCACATTACATTTGCTGTTACTTACTTCAGGTTACTTTGAAATCACAATAAATCAAAAATAATGGCAACAATATTTTTCTAAAGATGAAAATCATTTAGTTTTCCAAGTATTTCAATGAGTGCCCTATAGCAGTGTTTTTCAACCACTAATTTCACCTATTTAGGTTAAAACATTTTTTGCAAACCAGTAATTATAGTCAGCAAATTATGCGTTGTTTTTGATTGTCGGTGCTGTCTAGAGCTCAGCAGAGTAACCATGTAATACTCTTCCATATCAGTAGGTGGCAGCCGGTAGCTAATTGCTTTGTAGATGTTGGAAACAGCGGGAGGCAGCGTGCAGGTAAAAAGGTGTCTAATGCTTAAACCAAAAATAAACAAAAGGTGAGTGCCCCTAAGAAAAGGCATTGAAGCTTAGGGAAGGCTACGCAGAACAAAACTAAAACTGAACTGGCTACAAAGTAAACAAAAACAGAATGCTGGACGACAGCAAAGACTTACTGTGGAGCAAAGACGGCGTCCACGAAGTACATCCGAACATGACATGACAATCAACAAAGTCCCCACAAAGAAGGATAAAAACAACTGAAATATTCTTGATTGCTAAAACAAAGTAGATGCGGGAAATATCCCTCAAAGGAAGACATGAAACTGCTACAGGAAAATACCCCAAAAATAGAAAAAGCCACCAAAATAGGAGCGCAAGACAAGAACTAAAACACACACACAGGAAAACAGCAAAAAAGTCCAAATAAGTCAGGGCGTGATGTGACAGGTGGTGACAGTACACCTACTTTGAGACAAGAGCTATAGTGATGCATGCTTGGTTATGCTTTAAAGTCATATCCAACAATTGCAACAACGACTTTTTACTGTCAACTGAGTTTTGTGTTTTAATGATTTCTGCTGGTGGTGTGCCTCTGGATTTTTTCAATGCAGAAAATGTGCCTTAGTTAAAAAAAGGTTGAAAAATACTGCCCTATAGAGCTCAAATCAACTTGTACGATCATTTCCAAAGCCTCTTTGCAGTATTGGGAATATTTATTTAAACATGTTTAACAAGTTACAATAAGAAGATCATTTTTACACTCACATAAAATCAACATGTCCGAAAAGGAGCAGGAAGAAGCAGAGCATATTTATTCCTCAGTGGAAATATGTCCAACCAAACTTTCCAGTCCCTTTGTATCAGTCTCTGGCTAGTGCAAAGTAAAACTACAGAACTTTTTTTTTGTCTTACCACTCTCGCGTTGCAAGGTTGAGCCGGGGCAGATTTTTCATTGTTTTTTGAGCAGCTACCCGCCGAAATCAACGCTTTTCTCCTGACAGAGCTGATCGACACACAGTGGAAATCGGACCTTTTTAACAGATGTGACATAAATTCTAAATGGCCTCGATTTACAGCTCCAAGGGAAAGGAAATTCAGTCTGTGACACGGATTCCCATGTTAGCGCATTTGAGGTTCTTGCTGGACAAGTGCAAAAACAAGACTTCACCCATCTCCCTGCTACTCGAAGCCTCTCAGCTGAGAAACCAGCTGTACCGTTTCCAACCGAGAAATGCAAGGCTCTGCCATACCTTATTTTTGCCTGTCATTCACAATCATGACGGATGTTTTTTTTACATTTTTTTATGCATTTTAACTCATAAATAAATGCAAATAAAAGTCCGGAGCCAATATGGAGTCCTTTGTTCCGTCCATTAAAACCCAATAAAAAACCTCCAAAAAGCGCAGACAATACTCCATTTACATTTCGTGACGGGAATATTAACCAAGTATTAGCGATATTGTTACTATAAGCGCTAACGCAGACAAACTATTTATAGCGGCGTCACGATCAGGAGCTTGCGTGCCAATGTTGACATCATCGACTGATCAGCTGCCTCCTCGTTTCCTTGCTCGTCAAACTTTATCCTAGATCATAAATCATGCCTCTCACCTGGATAGTAGAAGGATGAGGACGTACTCCGACAAGTTGGTACCCTTTTCTCACAATTATGAGTCATTCTTCATCTAAATGGGAATATATATAACATCCTAGCAGTCTGCATTTTAACGACAGCAGACATTGTACAGTGAGTGATGTTTTATTATGTTTGCTGGCTCTCATGAAGTCTGAAGTGAGTTTTAATCAGTGTTTGTTAGAAACAAAAGTGAATGTTGTGCTGCATTTTTTAAATTAATGCGCCGCGTATGCTTAAAATGATCAAAATACGTACATATTAAATGTTATTATAAATGTGCCTGTTACTACATTACATATACACTTATATAATGTGTATAAAACCATAATGGAGGTGTTTGGATGTTTTTTTAAGGGTAATAGAGGCAGAACAGAGCAACACTTATAGGCTCTATTGTAAGTGGACATTTGATCGCAAAAGTCAGGAAAGTCACTTGGAGCCATTTCAAAGCAGCTTAAGGTCCCAAGAGCAAATGTGCAGACAAATTTTTGTAAGTATAAAGTGCATGGCACAGTTTTGTCACTGCCACGATCAGGAAGAAAACTCAAGCTATCACCTGCTGCTAAGATAACATTGGCTTAGAATGCATTTAAAAAAAAAAAAAAGGTATTTCAAAATAATTTTGAACAAAAGACACATTTCTAAAAAAAAAGTGTGTTCCCCTTTAACGTTTTTACCCGGGGGTCGCATTGGAATAAAATAACTAAATATATACACAAATATAAAGTCTTCATGTGTTTATTTGAAGTACCACATATACTCCTTTATTCGACACAAGCCGATGCCGGGTAACAAAGATGTGATGTGATTTTGTAACAGGTACAGGTGAGTAAACAGTTGGTGGGTATTTTGTCTTTACAAGTAGTGAAATAATATCAAAACAGAATAAAAAGTAAGAATCAGTTATCTTGTTGAGCTGATTTTGTATTGTATGTATAAAGGTGAGTTAACAATAGACAAGAATTTTGTCGAACTAATTGTGCTAACAGGTACAGTCGTGGTCAAAAGTTTACATACACTTGTAAAGAACATAATGTCATGGCTGTCTTGAGTTTCCAATCATTTCTACAACTCTTATTTTTGTGTGATAGAGTGATTGGAGCACATACTTGTTGGTCACAAAAAACCTTCATGAAGTTTGGTTCTTTTATGAATGTATTATGGGTCCACTGAAAATGTGAGCAAATCTGCTGGGTCAAAAGTATACAGAATCAGAAATACTTTAATAATAATCCCAGAGGGGAAATTAAGATTTTCAGCACAATCCCATTCAAGATCAGACAAACATTACAGGGAGACAGAACAGGATCGCTGACGGGTCTGCCAACTTCTGGCGCCCCTTACAAAAAAGGTCAGAAACAGGTGAGAGAAAAAAAAAATCAGTCCAAGCCTGGGTCCCTGGAGAGGCGGTCCAGACTGAGGCCAAGGGGAAAAAACCCATAGCCATAGCACACATAAGCATGTGTGTAAGAGGGAAACATCAAATAACACAAAGGACATTAAAGACATTAAAAGAGCAGAGCTGATGCAACCAGCCACTTCTACAAACAGCCACAAAAGTAAAACAACAGCAAAAAATAAACATATACACTGTGGTGGCCTCTGTGGTGTTCCACACCATCGTCTGCTGGGGTGGGGGGAGCATGGCCAGAGACAGGAGCAGACCCAACAAAGCAACCAAGAAAGCCGACTCCACCCTCGGCCAGTGTCCAGTCCGCATGGATGAGCGAGGATACGTCCAAGGAGACCGAGGAGTCCGATACCTGCTCATTCAGCCATATATATGCTCCCAAAAACTGTCTGTCTTCATTGTATGCTTTTTTCATGTTGTGGTAGGTCTGGTGTGGGAGGGAAGCGTAGGACTCTATGAGACAGTTGGGGGTGAAAGCATCTTTCATCGCAGGCCTGAAACTCAGCCAGTTGAAATTGAAGAGAGGGCAGGGTGTCAATAATGTCGGCAGCAAAAGGGTTTAAGAATAAGCGACTTTATATTGTGTAGTAGCCATATAAAAACATCAAAGTTTTCTTTGACAAAAGCGCATAAAACAAACAAAATAATAGTTCCAGCATAAAATCGACAGATATATCTGAAGTTGATCTCGTAACTTAAGTGTTGAAAGTAAAAGAAAAACCTAATAAAAATGTATCACTTTATGAGTGGGGCACCTTTTGGATCCCAAATATATTTAGTGATTTTTTATTTATCTTTTCACTGTGATTACTCAAAAATATGAAATAATTAAAATCAATGGTGTCCTGCATTATTGATCTTTTAGGGCTCTAATTACTAAATACTGCATATTTCAGTTTTACTATAAAAAAAAAACTAAGTTGTTTTTGACAGAAAAGTCATAAAACATTTTTTTTAATTTGTATTACTTTATATCAACTTTAAGTTGACATAGAGATTTACTGTAAGCGTTAAATAATTTAAAAAAAATAATAATCTGACTTATTTTTAACATTTTAATGACTGAGACCATTTATGGTCCCCGGCACCCCTAAAGGTAAAATAAATAAAAAATCCATATATTTTGTTATGGTTTGAAAATGAAAAATATCAAAATGGCCCCCACATGCTTTAATTTTTCCGTGTGCGGCCCTCAGTGGAAAAAGTTTGGACACCCCTGGGTTAGGGTCTCCACTCGGGATGGTCTCCTGCTGGCCCCACTATGGACTGGACTCTCACACTATTATGTTAGATCCACTATGGACTGGACTCTCACTATTATGTTAGATCCCCTATGGACTGGACTCTCACTATTATGTTAGATCCACTATGGACTGGACTCACATTATTATGTTAGATCCACTATGGACTGGACTCTCACACTATTATGTTAGATCCACTATGGACTGGACTCTCACTATTATGTTAGATCCACTATGGACTGGACTCTCACACTATTATGTTAGATCCACTATGGACTGGACTCACACTATTATGTTAGATCCACTATGGACTGGACTCTCACTATTATGTTAGATCCACTATGGACTGGACTCTCACTATTATGTTAGATCCACTATGGACTGGACTCTCACTATTATGTTAGATCCACTATGGACTGGACTCTCACACTATTATGTTAGATCCACTATGGACTGGACTCACACTATTATGTTAGATCCACTATGGACTGGACTCTCACACTATTATGTTAGATCCACTATGGACTGGACTCACACTATTATGTTAGATCCACTATGGACTGGACTCTCACTATTATGTTAGATCCACTATGGACTGGACTCTCACTATTATGTTAGATCCACTATGGACTGGACTCTCACACTATTATGTTAGATCCACTATGGACTGGACTCTCACTATTATGTTATATCCACTATGGACTGGACTTTCACTATATTATGTCAGACCCACTCGACGTCCATTGCACCCGGTCTCCCCTAGAAGGGGGGGGGGGGGGAGTTACCCACATATGCGGTCCTCTCCAAGGTTTCTCATAGTCATTCTCATCGACGTCCCACTGGGTTGTGAGTTTTTCCTTGCCCTTATGTGGGCTCTGAACCGAGGATGTTGTTGTGGCTTGTGCAGCCCTTTGAGACACTTGTGATTTAGGGCTATATAAATAAACATTGATTGATTGATTGAAGTTGTCTTTATTTTTAAGTTATCGTGCCGTGATTTCACCAGTCCGGTTCACTTTGGAGTAGATTTTTCTCCATGTGACCCCCATCTAAAATGAGTTTGACACCCCTGCCTTAAATAATGGAATGTTATTAAACAATGTTGATGCTTAGTTTTCTATTTCTAAGAATGGAAATAGAATGAAGTAATTTAAATAAATATATATTATCAAAGCAACTTGGCCGAGGGTTAATTCTGGAGAGTGTGAAGTGAAGTGAATTATATTTATATAGCACTTTTCTCTAGTGACTCAAAGCGCTTTACATAGTGAAACCCAATATCTAAGTTACATTTAAACCAGTGTGGGTGACACTGGGAGCAGGTGGGTAAAGTGTCCAGCCCAAGGGCACAACGGCAGTGACTAGGATGGCGTAAGCGGGAATCGAACCTAGGGCCCTCGAGTTGCAAAATGTATCATATTTTTTTAATAATAAAGTGATAAAAAAAAATAAAACATGAATAACATGTGATGATAAAACATATTTATTATAATTTTTCCAAAATGCACTGGCATTATTTTATTTCCACAAAGCTGTTTAGTCCCAAAACATGTTGCTTTCTTCACTTACAGTATACCACTGTGAAATACCAAATATGTCTTTTTAAACATTAACATAGTCTGCAAGCGAGTCCTGAGTCTTTTTGTCGGCGTGAACCCTCCGTCTCGCCACCGCGTCCCTCGTTCCTGTTTCCATCGTGGTAAAAACCACAGTGGTGTTCAGATAAGCGTCTTTGTCGCTCTGTGGGTAAAAAGACGCTAAAAAGAAGAAAGAAAGAACATATTTGAAAGGGAAATAACAACATTGGCTTTTTGCTTTGCAAAGAATCCGAGCCAGTAAGAAAACACAAGTCAGGATGAGTGTAGGGTTGTACGGTATACTGGTATTAGTATAGTACCACGATTCTAATGAAATATATTTGGTACTATACTGCCTCTAAAAAGTACCGATCCCCCATCCCCCCGCACCCCCGTCATTGTCACGTCGTGTCATTGCTGGTTTACGAGCAGAGGAGCATGTTCGGCAGCGCACACACACAGAGTACCTACAAGCAGACACAGTGTGTAGACAAAAAAGGGAGAACGGACGCATTTTGGCTTAAAAAACGATAAAGGTGAAGTTATAACACTGAAACACCCTCAAGAAGAGATGCTTTAAGACATGGCTTGCCGCCACCACCCGACTTGTCCCCGGTGGCTTCGGGGACACATGGCCTGGGGGCCCACCACCAAGTCCTCCCTCCACCCTCCCGTGACTTTGGACGTATTCTGTTTTTTTTGGGGGGAAGGGGTTTCTAGTTTGGGACGTCTGGTATCCGTCCCTCAAGGGGGGGGGGGGGGGGGGGGGTTATGTCATGATCCGTTACCCGGGTCATGGCATGATTTATGTTTGGTAGTTTTTCTGTCTTAGTCTGTTTCCTGGGTGCACCCTCTTTCCTTGTTTTCTGTTGGTTTCCATGGGCACTGATTCTCCTCACCTGTCTTAGTTTTGCAATTAGTGTTCCCACCAGGTGTTTTGGTTAATCACTCCCCTTTATAGTTTCCTGCCACCCAGCATTAGATGCTGGGTCAATGTTTGCAATAGGCAACAGTTACGTTCTCCTGGTTTTGACTTCTCCCAGAGTCTGGGGTCTCTGTTGTCGTATTTTAGGCTTCATATTGCGCCCCATATTTTCAATAGGAGACAGGTCTGGACTAAAGGCAGGCCAGTCTAGTACCCGCACTCTTTTACTATGAAGCCACGCTGTTGTAACACGTGTCTTGGCACTGTCTTGCTGAAATAAGCAGGGGCGTCCATGATAACGTTGCTTGGATGGCAACATATGTTCGTCCAGAACCTGTATGTACCTTTCAGCATTAATGGTGCCTTCACAGATATGTAAGTTACCCATGCCTTGGACACTAATACACCCCCATACCATCACAGATGCTGGCTTTTCAACTTTGCACCTATAACAATCCGGAGGGTTCTTTTCCTCTTTGTTCCGGAGGACACGACGTCAACAGTTTCCAAAAACAATTTGAAATGTGGACTCCTCAGACCACAGAGCACTTTTCCACTTTGCATCAGCCCATCTTAGGTGAGCTCGGGCCAGGCGAAGCCGGCGGCGTTTCTGGGTGTTGTTGATAAATGGCTTTCACTTTGCATAGTAGAGTTTTAACTTGCACTTACAGATGTAGCGACCAACTGTAGTTACTGACAGTGGTTTTCTGAAGTGTCCCTGAGCCCATGTGGTGATATCCTTTACACACTGATGTCGCTTGTTGATGCAGTACCGCCTGAGGGATCCATGGTCACATGCATTCAATGTTACGTGCAGTGATTTCTCTAGATTCTCTGAACCTTTTGATGATATTACGGACTGTAGATGGTGAAATCCCTAAATTCCTTGCAATAACTCGTTGAGAAATAATGTTCTTAAACTGTTGGACAATTTGCTCACGCATTTGTTGACAAAGTGGTGACCCTCGCCCCATCCTTGTTTGTGAATGACTGAGCATTTCATGTAATCTACTTTTATACCCAATCATGGCACCCACCTGTTCCTAATTAGCCTGTTCACCTGTGGGATGTTCCAAATAAGTGTTTGATGAGCATTCCTCAACGTTCTGTCTTTTTTGCCACTTGTGCCAGCTTTTTTGAAACATGTTGCAGGCATCAAATTCAAAATGAGCTAATATTATGTGGACCAGCTAAAAGCAATTTAAAATAAATCATAGAAAAGAGCAACTTATTGATGATTCCTAATGTGTTTTTTTCTTACCTTTGCAGGAAAAACAGTTTTTTGTCCAGATCTTGTTGATGAGGAAGGCTGACATGATGAAACTTAAGGCCAAAGCAGGACTCAAGACGATTATAACATACTTGGTTGAATCAGAGCTGCCACCATCTAGATTGTTATGATGAAAAACACTTGTGAAAAAACACTTATGATGAATCCGTCAATACTAAGAAGTTAATATTTACCTTGTGTGATGTTGACTTTTATTGGATTTCCCATGAAAATCCTCCCACATGTGACCACAGCACACAAGTAAGTTCCAGCATCAGATGAGTTGACGTTCTTTGAGAAAGTGTGGACACATTTCTGTGTGGACTTATCTTTGATCTTCTTGCATTCGTCATGAGTGTAAACAAAGCTGGGATGGACACTTTCTGGTCCAGTTCTGAACCAGGACACTTTGTGTCCATCCTGACAGATGTCATTCCCAGAGTGGGAGAGGACTGAGCACTGCAACTTCACAGGCGGTCCTGGTTGGACTTCAGAGACAACAGACACGGAGGGTTCTGGTTCTGGGAAGAGTGCAAGACAAATTGAAGTCTTTCAGCACTCTGTGACTTTGATTCCACAGATCGACATTCACGTCTGTTGAAATCTTGAAGGTAAAAAATACTGTGATGTGTTAATGCAGAGGTTACATTTCTTGTAGTGCATGTAAAAACATGTTCATCATCATAAAATATTCGTTCATTTGAAGGCTGAATTATTGGAAGAGTAGTCAAGTTAACATTGTTATCTATAAACAAATGTTATGTAACATTTACAATATGTACAATATTTAATTTAAACTGTTTTCTAATTATTTGTTGTCGTATTTACCTGTGACCTGAAGGAATGTTCCTTTCAAAAACGAGAGTTTACCTGATTCCACTTTTAAACAGTAGTAGATCGCCGTATCACTTTTCTCTACTTGACTAATTTGCAGAACAAATGTTCCTTGTTTTTTTTTGGCTGTGATGCGATGTCCAGTATTCAATGTTCCACGTTCAACAGAGCCTGAATGGTAAGATGCCATTGTAGCTAAAATTTCAGGATAGGTTCCAGAAACAAGTCGGATCCAAATTAAGTGTTGAACATTCTCAGTTGTCCCGTGGAGACATGTCAGAGAGACATTTTGTCCAGGTCCAACAGTCTGAGTGGAAAAGGTGTAAGCACCTGTACATGCTGAAGAGAAAAAAGAAGACATATTAATAAGAGTCATGTACAGTATGAACATGTCTCCATTGGAACTGAGCATGGACTTACCTCCACTTTGGAGCAGGAGCAGCAGATGAAGCACGATCCACATTTTCTCCTCTCGTTGGACCAAGTGAACATCAGACCATCTAGACAGCATCTTTCAGTTATTGACTTGAACCACATCTTACCAAATGGGAGGGAACTATTTTGCTGCCATCTCATTGGCTCATCAGTGCCGCCCCTACCTCAGTGGAAATATGTCCACCCAAACGTCTCTTTGTATCTTTTTCTCACAGTGGTTCTATTTGTTTACTACTTTTAATAACTATGCAGTATTTTTGTAGCAAAGGAAACTTTTTTGTCCCTGCATATTTTATGAATATCAATATATTATTATTCTATAGCATATGTGCTGGATTTTGCTAAAACTAGATTGAATTTATTTCATTTTTAATGGCAACCAAAAAAAAAGTTTATTATTGTCCTTCCATGCCGAATGGAAATAATATTGCATTTCCATTCTGCATCCCAGAATATTTTGGTTGGCTGTTGTGATGGTGCATCTGGAATGATCCAAAATTGCATGTAATAATGCATGAAAACGAATGTTGCAAGACATTTTTCATATAAGATATATATTATTAATACAACAAAACAATATCAAACAAATCATTTAAATGTTTTATTCAGCCTATTAAGTCATCCAGCAGCTTTAAAATGATAATTAGATGTTTTTTGAATAGGCAATGTCTAATATTTCTATTTTTGACAGTACTGCTTCCTGCCGCCTCCAAAGACATGCACCTGGGGATAGGTTGATTGGCAACACTAAATTGGCCCTGGTGTGTGAATGCCCGAGAGGGACAAGCGGTAGAAAAAGGATGGATATGTTGACACACACACAAAAGACGGAGGATTTTATCTTTGTTTGTTTGTCTTTGCAGCACGATTGCCTCCTTTCTCACGCCCATTTGCACTCACATTTCAAACGTGCAAAGTAAAAACGCAAAACAGCGGCTGCAGAACAGTTTCAGTCTTGATAAATCACACAGCGTGTTGGAAATGATTCCATTTGCATCTCCTCTTTCCAGTATTGTGGGCGTTGTGATCATCAGCAAATATTCTGCATATTCATGAAGACAAACACGTCAAATGCTCATTTAAGAGACACAATCCTGTACGCTCCAGTTTAGTAGATCAGCTTTGTGTGTGTTATCACGTTTTCACCTGTTTTAATACACGCACACTTCTAGTAGATCAGTCTCACGCTGTAACTCTTCCTTAAAAGTTAACTTGCATAAATAAATGAGCTACTCCCTCTAACAAACACTGTTGAAGTTGAAACTTGTTGTGGTTAACCTTTAAAATAATAAAAGTGTGAACTCAGACGGAGTTTTTCTTCCTGTCCAAGTGTGCGACAACTTCATACACAATTGCTGCAACGACTGCACACAGGAAGAATACTAAAAAATGTTCAGTACTTTTTATTTACAGTTTGCAGTAAGAAGTGTTGCATTATCATCAGCATAAACTTGCAGGTTAATTAGTGGCGTTAGAAATGAACATGGTGGATATTTATTTTGGCAGTCAGCACAAAAGTACAACGCTTTTCAGTAGTTTTTATAGGCTTACTACTTGCATATTTTACCACATTACATTTGCTGTTACTTGCTTCAGGTTACTTTATAAATCATGAGAATGTGAAACATTTTTTTTAAAAGATGTGCAAAAAAAAAAAGAAAAAAGAAAGACATCAATTGTACATAAATATTCACAGCCTTTGCCAGGAAGCTCGAAAGTGACCTCAGGTGCATCCTGTTTTAACTGATCATCCTTGAGATGTTCCTGCAGCTTAATTGGAGCCCACCTGTGATAAATTCAGTTGGTTGGACATGATTTGGACAGGCACACACCTGTCTATAAATAAAGTCTCATGTTTGTCAATACATGGCAGTGCACAAACCGAGCATGAAGTCGCATGAATTGTTTGTAGACCTCCGAGACAGGATTGTCTCGAGGCACAAATCTGGAGAAGTGTACAAAAAATATATATTTTCTGCATTGAAGGTCCCAATGAGCACAATGGCCTCCACCATTCGTAAATGGAAGAATTTTGGAACCACCAGGACTCTATTCTTAGAGCTGGCTTACCTGAGCGATCAAAAAAGAAGGGCTTTAGTCAGGGAGGTGACCAAGAACCCCAAGGTCACTTCTATCAGACCTACAGAATTCCTCTGTGTAAAGATGAGAACCTTCCAGAAGGACAACCATCTCTGCAGCAAACCACCAATAAGGCCTGTATGGTCAAGTGGCCAAACGGAAGCCATTTCTTTTCAGAACGTTTGCCAAAATGCACCTGAAAGACTCTCAGACCATCAGAAACTAAATTCTCTGGTCTAATGAGACAAAGATTGAACTCTTTGGCGTGAATATCAGGCATCATGTTTGGAGGAAATCAGGCGCCATTCATCACCAGGCATGTACCATCCCTACAGTCAAGCATGGTGGTGGCAGAATCATGATATGGGGATGTTTTTCAGCGGCAGAAACTGGGAGACTAATCAAGATAGAGGGAAATATGAATGTAAAGAGACATCTAGGATAAAAATGTGCTCCAGAGCGCTCTTGAAATCAGATTGGAGCGACGGTTCATCATTCAGCAGGACAACGACGCGCACTTTGCCAAAATATCAAAAGAATGGCTTCAGAACAACTCTATAAACGTCCTTCAGCGGCCCAGCCTGAACACAGACCTGAATCTGATTGAACATCTATGGAGGGATCTGAAAATGGCTGCACATCATCTACCAACTAAACATTCAGTACAGACACAAACACATACTACCATTTTACCATGTGTTCTGTGTTTAATAAAAAAAAAGCTTAATTGGATCAATTACAGTAATACATTTCATACCATGTCTTTGCAGTGGAACTTCTGACGGCTAACCACTAAAATGTCTTACAATTTTGATAATTTTAGGTCCGTCTTTAACTAAGGATTTTCATAGACAAATCTGATTTGTTAGATTTTGCCCATAGTCAGTGATTAGTCGAATCTATGATATTATGTTTTTTTTAAGGGAGACATAAACAGATTGTGATTAAAGTACCGCATACTGACTAGTCACTAGGTTTCAGCAACGTCACATGAATGTAGATCTAGGCGTTAGGGTGATTCTTCCGAAGTAAATAATACAAATATATATACAAGGAATACAGTCTTTCATTAAGCAAACAAAAGTGAGGTCTTAAAAAGGCTAAACCACTTCAAAAATAACAAATCAATAAGGCAGAGATTGAACGGTGTGAATGGTGCAGCGTTGAGAAGACATCTAACTTAACTAAATGAAGGACGTATAAGTTGTAAAAAAAGTTCCCTTGTACAACCCTGCGGAAGAATCTCTACCTTAGCCAGGGGAGAGTTACACCTCTGGGGGAGGAAGCACTTAAATGCCCGTTTTGTGTTAAAATGTATTTATGGGAAAAAATCGAATTACTTATTCAGTTCAAAATGACAAATGCACATAATTCAAACATACGTATATAATTTTTTTGCAAAACCTATTCCAATGGAAGGGTCAGCCTCTAAAAAGAGTTTTGATATACATCTTTTTTGTTAATGTCAATGAAAATGAAATAAATTAACTAATTTTTTTGGCAAAATCCAGTACAGATGCTTCTTAACTTATTAAATTATTGATGTGCTCAAATCTGCAAAGACAAAACAATAATTGCTTGCATAGTTATTACAAGTAAAATAGTTAATGGTCCGTATTTAAATAATTTTTTACTAAATCTGGAATGATACCAAACGCGGTTTACATTATGCATTTTAAAGGGCTTTATAAATAAAGTTGGTATGGTATGGTATCACATTCACCGTTCCCACCCGAGTACACAAAAAGAACCACTGTGAGAAGATGAAACAAAGAGACCGGAAAGTTTGGGTGGACATATTTCCACTGAGGTAGAGGCGGCACTGATGAGCCAATGAGATAGCAGCAAAATAGTTCCCTCCCATTTGGTATGATGTGGTTCCTGTCAATAATCTTAAGATGCTGTCTGGATGGTCTGATGTTCACTTGTTCAAACGAGAGGAGAAAATGTGGATCGTGCTTCATCTGCTGCTCCTGCTCCAAAGTGGAGGTAAGTCCATGCTCAGTTCCAATGGAGACATGTTCATACTGTACATGACTCTTATTAATATGTCTTCTTTTCCTCTTCTTCTCTTCAGCATGTACAGGTGCTTACAAGTTTTCCACTCAGACTGTTGGACCTGGACAAAATGTCTCTCTGATATGTTTCTACGAGGATAAAGAATTTATGAATTACTTATTTTGGATCCGATTGGTTTCTGCAGACTTTCCTAAAGTTTTAGCTAAAACGGCACCTTACAGTTCAGACTCTGTTGAATATGGAACATCAAATACTGGACGTCGCATCACAGCCAAATATGAAGAAGGAAAATTTGTCCTGCAAATTAGTCAAGTAGAGAACAGTGATACGGCGATCTACTACTGTTTAAAAGCAGGATTAGGTAAACTCCTGTTTTTAAATGGAACATTCCTTCAGGTCACAGGTAAATATGACAACAAATAATTACAAGACAATTTGAATAATACATTCTCCATACTTTGTGACATACCTTCTGTTTAAGATAACGATTTTAACTTGACCAATTATGCAGCATTCAAATGTCCAAATGAACAAATAATATTTTATTGTGATGAACATGTTTTTACATGCACTACAAGAAATGTAACCTCTGCATTAACACATCAGTATATTTTAACTTCAAGATTTCAACAGAAGTGAATGTCGATCTGTGGAATCAAAGTCACAGAGTGCTGAAAGTCTTCAATTTGTCTTGCACTCTTCCCAGAACCAGAACCCTCCGTGTCTGTTGTCTCTGAAGTCCAACCAGGACCGCCTGTGAAGTTGCAGTGCTCAGTCCTCTCCCACTCTGGGAATGACATCTGTCAGGATGGACACAAAGTGTCCTGGTTCAGAACTGGACCAGAAAGTGTCCATCCCAGCTTTGTTTACGCTCATGACGAATGCAAGAAGATCAAAGATAAGTCCACACAGAAATGTGTCCACACTTTCTCAAAGAACGTCAACTCCTCTGATGCTGGAACTTACCTGTGTGCTGTGGTCACATGTGGGAGGATTTTCATGGGAAATCCAATAAAATTCAACATTGAAGGTAAAAATGTATTCATCTTTATCGACAAATTCATCATTAGTGTTTGTTACTAAAAATATTGACATTTTTTTAATCACAACCATTCAGATTCCATCAGCTCTGATTCATCCAAGTATGTTATCTTTGTCTTGAGTGCTGCTTTGGCCTTAAGTTTCATCATGTCAGCCTTCCTCATCAACAAGATCAGGACAAAAAACAGTTTTTGCTGCAAAGGTAAGAAAAATCAATCATCATCAGGTTGTTCTTTTATGCTCCATCTTCAATTTTTCAGCTGGTCCACAAACACTCGATGAAATGTTCAGTCGCGTCCAGCAGGTAAAAGGAAGTTTGTAGAAAAGTTTTGTGCATCTTTGCTTGGTTTTCAGCTTCTTCTCATGTCTCACATGACTTGTTTCCTCAGAGAGACGAGGACTCTTTGGTTTATTCCATGCCGACCATTGTCTCCAGGAAAACTGGCAGAGCGAGGCAGACAAATACGAGGGCAGCAGAGGAATTCAGCACGTACTCTGACGTGCGTCTTCAAAACTAAATCCTCACGACACAAAATTAAAATGTGTTCTAATACACATTCTGTTACTTTTACACATTGTTTGTCAATCTTTTTAGAAAACTCTGGGTATGCGCAGGGTCTTAAAGGCCCTCTTTACACTGCACACTAAATCTGATTTTTTTTTGCCCTCAAGTAACTCACATTGGATTTTAAACGCTCCAAAGTGCTTCAAATCTGATATTTTGACATCAGATTCAGGCCACATCAGTCCAAATCCCATTGGAATCTGATCTTTTCAAATGTGACTTCAGTCCAAACGGCAATGCGACCTGAATGCGACCCATATGTGACTTTTTCGTCAGCTTTGGGCGAGCAGCCTGCCAACGGATGTGGATACGTCATCACAACATCCGGTTTCGGTGAGCAAAGTCTTTATTCATCCGCCAAATTTTTGATACATCACCACTCAATAGTGCACAAATAATAGGCTATATGTAATATATGTATATATCAATCAATTAATCAATAAATGTTTATTTATATAGCCCTAAATCGCAAGTGTCTCAAAGAGATGCAAAAGCCACAACGACATCCTCGGTTCAGAGCACACATAAGGGCAAAGAAAAACTCACAACCCAGTGGGATGTCAATGTGAATGACTATGAGAAACCTTGGAGAGGACCGCATATGTGGGTGACCGCCCCCACCCTCTAGGGGAGACCGGATGTTATGGACATCGTGTGGGTCTAGCATTATATTGTGAAAGTCCAGTCCATAGTGGATGTAACACAATAGTGAGAGTCCAGTCCATAGTGGGGCCATCAGGAGACCATCCGTAGCGGAGACAGGTCAGCACCGCAGAGATGTCCCCAACCGATGCACAGGCGAGCGGTCCACCCCGGGTCCCGACTCTGGACAGCCAGCACTTCATCCATGGCCACCGGGACTGTACCCCCCCCCCCCCTCCACAAGGGAGAGGGGGGCAGAGGAGAAAATAAAATAAACGGCAGATCAACTGGTCTAAAAAGGGGGTCTATTTAAAGGCTAGAGTATACAAAGGTACAGAGGTAGCATCTCTAACTCTTACCGGGAGGGCATTCCATAGTACTTGAGCCCGAATAGAAAACGCTCTATAGCCCGCAAACATACTGTATATATTTCAAATCCGAAGAAATAGTGATTGTTAAAAGACAGGAATTGACGCTGTGGCGTAATTTCTTACACTTTACGTACATTGCGGAAGTTGTTTACATAAGTGAGTTGACAAATAAAGCTAATGTAGATCCACGCTGATGTCCGAGTTGCCTGTACTCAACAGTCTTAAAAAAATTAGAACCCTCCCAAATATATTACATAATTTATTCCTTAATCCATTATTTTACTTTCATTTATTTACACGTAAAAAAAACAAACACTCGTTTTTAAGGTGTGGCAGACACCTGCACGACTGTACAAGGATCAACTTAACGCCTCATACGGAGCAATATGTCAGTAAAGTGGTGCCAATTGCTGAAGGAGATCCATATGAGATATATACTGGTGAAGTCATCCTCGTATCTGATCCATCCTTCCCCGTCTGTCTTTCATTCCTTTCTTGCAGCCTTTGATGTGGACTCGCCACAATCACTCTGTTGCATGTTTTGTGGATTCTATGTAACATGTTTATGTGTGCTTATGGCTATTGCGTTTTTTGACCTTGCCCTCAGTCTGGACCCACTCACCAGGAGCCCAGTCTGAGACCGAACCTTTTTTTTTACTCATCCCCCCCTTCAGTGTTGACCTTTTTCCCACCTTTCTAGTGGTTGGCTGACCGGTCAGCGGTCCTGTTCTGCCTCCCTGTAATGTATGTCTGCTCTTCAATGGGATTGTTCTGAAAATCTGAATTTCCCCTCTGGGATATTAAAGTATTTCTGATTCTGATACATACCTTTGTCTCCAGCAGGTTAGACTACTTTAATGGCCTTCTCACTGGGCTCTCTAAACGAGCTGTAAAGCAGCTGCAGTACATCCAGAATGCTGCTGATTGATTTTAATTATGATTGTTTTTATGATTATTGTTTTTTATGATTTTAATTTGATTATTTTTTCTTTTTTAGTTTTCTGTAAAGCATTTTGAATTGCCTTGTGTAAGAATTGTGCCCTATAAATAAAATTGCCTTGCCTTGCCACTGTTTTTCATTCCTTTGATAACAGCTTCCTAAAGGGGAACTACACTTTCAAAAAAATGTTGCCCATCGTTCACAATCATTATGAGAGTTACGATTTTAAAGATGATAAAAAAAAAGCTAGAAAGATGCGGCTAATCCGAGTTACCGTTGTAGCCTTCAAAACCTCTAAAACAACCTCAAAACCCTCCATCAACGTTTTATATACACACTGCAAGTAAATATATATAATTTAGTAACAGACACCTTCATAACAATATGTAATATTCTTTATATACACACTGCAAGTATATATATCATGTAGGAACAGACACCTTCATAACAGTATGTAATATGTACAATATATACACTGCAAGTATATATATAATGTAGAAACAGACACCTTCATAACAGTATGTAATATGCACAATATACACACTGCAAGTATATATATAATGTAGTAACAGACACCTTCATAACAATATGTAATATGTTTTATATACACACTGCAAGTATAGATATCATGTAGTAACAGACACCTTCATAAGAGTATGTAATATGTACAATATACACACTACAAGTATATATAATGTAGTAACAGACACCTTCATAACAATATGTAATATGTACAATATACACACTACAAGTATATATAATGTAGTAACAGACACCTTCATAACAATATGTAATATGTACAATATACACACTGCAAGTATATATATAATGTAGTAACAGACACCTTCATAACAATATGTAATATGTTTTATATACACACTGCAAGTATAGATATCATGTAGTAACAGACACCTTCATAAGAGTATGTAATATGTAGAATATACACACTGCAAGTATATATAATGTAGTAACAGACACCTTCATAACAATATGTAATATGTACAATATACACACTACAAGTATATATAATGTAGTAACAGACACCTTCATAACAATATGTAATATGTACAATATACACACTGCAAGTATATATATAATGTAGTAACAGACACCTTCATAACAATATGTAATATGTACAATATACACACTGCAAGTATATATATAATGTAGTAACAGACACCTTCATAACAATATGTAGTATGCTTTATAAACACACTGCAATAACAATGTTATTTAACAGGTTACGAAACGTAACCTGTTAAATAAATTCATTTTTTTTAATGAATTTTGAGTGATTTAGTGGTAGAATTGATTGCTCCCATTAGCTGCATTGCTAGCCACCAAGAACAAGCCGATTTTTATATGTTAGAAAGCGAGAAAAAACAACACTATTGACTTCTTGTCTCTCATAATGATAGCGAACGATAGGCAAAATTCCCACTAAAATGTGCAGTTCCCCTTTAAAAGGCATACACGTCTCTAGCTTTCTTTGCCTATGTGCTTCCTCGCTCTCTGTGTTTCCCCTCCTCTGTGCTCATCGTGTCTTGTCCTGTGTCGTCATCCTGCAGCTCCGCGTCTTTCCCTGGTTTCGAGTTGTGTGTCTCGTCTCCCCGGATTCCCTCTGGACTTCCTACTGCCTCCCCGGATCTCGACCTCTCGCCTGCCCCCGGACAACGACGCCTCGCTCCATCCCCTGACCACTTGCCTGTCCCCGGACCTCCAAGCCTGCCTTGCCCTTTCTGGACTTCCGCATCTATCTCAACACGCACCTCCAACACCTCCCGGTAACACTCAACATATAATCGCCTCACATAGTCACACCACACGGATTTGGATTAATTACACACATCATTCTTTTGTATTAAGAATGATGTGTGCCGTCTCCTTCTCCACTGTACCGTTACATAATGTGTCTTTGTGAAACAGATATTCATAAAGTTGTGCCAATGTTACCTTGTCATGTGACACGTCATGAGTTAGTTAACTGATGTTGCTTTTATTTTGGAGGAAAACCTATTCCAAAGGGACGCCCTTTTGGCTGAAAGGCCTTTTGAAGGAGTGTTAAAATAATGGGTGGATGATTACTGGTTTTCAAAATTTAATTATTTCATTTTGTTACCAAAAACAATACAATTATCTTGTTTTTTTTTGTTTTTTAGCAAAATCTAACATAAATATCACATAGATTTTTGGTTTATTGATGCACAAAAATCTGCAAAGACAAATAAGGTTTTTCTTTGCATAGTTAACAAACCTGCACTACCACAAGCTAATGCCACAAAATGGTATCTGTACTGTAAAATTTAAATTTGAATGGCAATAAAGGAAGTCTAAGTCTAAACATAGTGAACCAAAAAAAAACACACTTTGAAAATAAAGCACAAACAGACTGGAAAGTTTTGGCTAACATATTTCCACTGAGGTAGAGGTGACACAGATGGCGGCCAATGAGGTCACTGTGAAATAACTCCCTCCCATTTGGTATGATGTGATTCATGTCAATAATCTTAAGATGCTGTCTAGATGGTCTGATGTTCACTTGGTCCAACGAGAGGAGAAAATGTGGATCGTGCTTCATCTGCTGCTCCTGCTCCAAAGTGGAGGTAAGTCCATGCTCAGTTCCAATGGAGACATGTTCATACTGTACATGACTCTTATTAATATGTCTTCTTTTTCTCTTCAGCATGTACAGGTGCTTACACCTTTTACACACAGACTGCTGGACTTGGACAAAATGCCTCTTTAACATGTGTCCTGGAGAAAAATTCAGAGTATGAATATTTATTTTGGCTCCGACTTGTTTCCGGAACCTTTCCTGAAGCATTAGTCTCACTGTCATATATCCATGGAACATTAAAGACTTGACCTCGCATCACAGCCAAAAAAAGAACAAGAAACTTTTGAACTACAAATGAATCAAGTGGAGAAAAGTGATACGGCGATCTACTATTGTTTAAGAATACATTTAGGTGACTGGATGTTTTTGAATGGGATATTTCTTCAAGTTACAGGTAAATATAACAGAGACAATACAACAATTGTTCATACTTTAAGTGTTACATACCGTCTGATAACGATGGTAACTTGACTGGTCAGAGTGCGGAACATTTTCAATTTGTCTTGCACTCTTTCCAGAACCAGAACCCTTCGTGTCTTTTGTCTCTGAAGTTCAACCTGGACCACCTGTGAAGTTCCACTGCTCAGTCCTCTCCCACTCTGGGAATGAAACCTGTCAGGATGGACACAAAGTGTCCTGGTTCAGAACTGGACCAGGCAGCGTCCATCCCAGCTTTGTTTTCACTCATGACGAATGCAAGAAGAAGATCAAGGTTAACTCCACACAGAATTGCTTCCACACTTTCTCAAAGACCCTCAGCTCCTCCGTTAATGAAATTTACATGTGTGCTCTGGTCACATGTGGGAGGAATTTCATGGGGAATCCAGTAGAAGTCATCATTAAAGGTAAATGGTCATCAGTATGGACAAATTCAAAGTGTTGGATCCTATAAATATTTACTTCGACATTTCACAACCAGGACCCCCAAGAGTTCTGTTTTGGAGTGTTTTGAGTGTTGCTTTGGCCTTAAGTTTCATCATGTCAGCCTTCCTCATCCACAAGATCAGGACAACGAAATGTTGTTGCTGCAAAGGTAACTGAAAATGCAAATTATTTGACTGAACTATTAAGCTTTGTCTCCAATTTTCAGCTGGTCCACAAATACTCGATGAAACGTCCAGTTGCGTCCAGCAGGTAAGAAGGAAATGTTGTGCACTTTGCTTCATTTTTCTTTTTAATGTCACACATGACTTGTTTCCCTTAGAGAGACGAGGACTCTTTGGTTTACACCGTGCCGACCATCGTCACCAGGAAAACTGCCAAGGCGAGGCAGACAAAAGAAAAAGCAGCAGAGGAAATGACCACCTACGCTGACGTGTGTTTTCGAAACTGACACCCTCACGTCACAAAATCCAAATGTTTTAATACTGCAGAGAGGCTCAGGAAATTAGTTTGTATTGATCTGCGTTCACAGCGACCATAAGCTAAATGAAAAGGTACCGTATTTTTCAAACTACAAGGCGCAATTAAAATCCATTCATTTTCTCAAAACTCGACAGTGCGCCTTATGTGCGGAATAATTTTGGTTGTGCTTACCGACCTCGAAGCTATTTTATTTGGTACATGGTGAAATGGTAGGTGTGACCAGTAGATGGCAGTCACAAAAAAGAGATACGTGTAGACTGCAATGTGACTCAAGTAAACACAAACATTTTATATGTTCCATTTAAAATAAAGAACATTGCACACGGTTCTCAAATATCCATCAAAATCCCGGACGAGCCCCCGATTTATGTTACGTTCCCAGATGGCTCTGAGTCTAGGGATTGTAGGAGAACGCAACATAAAGGCGCTTCAACATACAAATATTATTATGGTGTGTGTATAATGTAAGACATATTATCTGGTGTTTTGTTTGACAATAATAAGCAAAAGCAAATGTTCTTACCTTCTGGTACCTGCTGATGTGTATTTGAGATCTGCATAAATTCTGAAAAATTGCGCTCTTCCGCCTTTGTAGTCCGTGCCGACAACGTAGTCAATAAGCTTCTTCTTTGTCTCTGTCTTCTTGTTATGGGACATTCATCCTCTGCAGTTGCCATTTTTAATATAAAGTAGTGTAAAGTTCTTAATAATATCTGTCAGTAAACTCGCCATGAAAGCACTAAAACATACCGGTGTAGTGAGTTTACATTATTCACTCAAGGAACTTTAGCTATTAGAGGGTTCCAGTCGGACGTTTTTCCGGCTTTGTTATTGCACTCGTGAGCCACGAATGAGAAGACGCTGCTTCGTTGTTGATTGAAGTAAAGACTGAATGTCATTAAAACAGTTACCTCCATCTTTTGACACTTCTTCCACTCCCGTCCTTGCACGCTACACCGCTACAACAAAGATGACGGGGAGAAGACGCTGCCGAAGGTGAGCAACGTAAATAAGATCGCCCACAAAACGGTGCATCCTAAAGCGACTGTCAGAAAGCTGCTTAAAGATGGATTATAAAACATCATCTAGGCAACATTTTGACCAAAGAACCACCATTACATGTTATGTAGACCACAAGGAAGTCTTTTACATTTAGAAAAAAATAATAATAATATGACCCCTTTAGTGCGCCCTATATATGAAAATAGACCTGACTCAACCCACTCATCGGCAGTGCGCCTTTTGGTCTGGAAAATACGGTACTTGGCCTTTACGTTAAACATTTATTTTTGACATGTGACCTAAGGCAGCACAGTAAAGAACATTTGCATGAAGTAAGTACTTGATTGCATAACTTATTACGTGACATAACTCAAATATTCCAAACAAGAACGCCGTCTTCAGGTAGAACATGTAGGGGGTCATTTTTTTTATATGGTGCCTTTTGCGTCCCCAGTATAAATCATGTCATATTTTCTCAAAATATTTACAATTGCTCATTCCATTAGTTTCTTTGTGTATGGTAAATTGTTGTCTATCATAAATACAGTGATATGGGCTTCAAACATTAGAATATATATTTTTTAAAGCTTTTGTTAAAGTTCTATAATGCGATTTTGCCATGTCCCTGGTGCTGTTTATTCAACTTTAATCTAGAAAATAACAAATAAAAACATATATTTTTAATTTTTTTTTGTTATGATATAATTATCATAGACAAGCTCTCTTTAGTCATATGGTGTATATTATCAAAATCGTAAAAAGAATTACAAAAAAATAAGGTTCTATGTCTGTCCCTGTGGTCGCTGTCCACTCTGTTAAGTTGCGTTACTGTCCCTTTAAGAAAACAACCACATTTGTCAGTGACATCATTCTCATCAGGTAACATCACACCAGTGGCGGGAAACTCAACTCTGGTAAGCTGTGTGGTTTTTTAGCTCTCTTACTATCTGATGTTGATGTTTTTATGAAGTGAATTTAATGTGGTTGAACATAACGTGTCCACTCTGTTAGGCCTAAATAATAAGGAGATCAATCAAATTGAAATTTTTCAAAACATGTTTGTGTGAAATTATAGATTTCTTATCAATTATTCAAGTCCATGCTAGCTGTTATGTTAACACAGGCAGGCTGAAGGCTAACTTTAGCTCAAAATGTCCACCGTGTTAGTGTCCACCGTGTTAGCCTCATTCAACTAACACGGTGGACATCAACCTAACAGAGTGGACATGTATATAGTAATGTTGACTTATCACAATGTATATGTAGTGCTATTATGCATTCAACAGCAGTTTATTTCATAATTCTTGGTTAATCATCACTGCTGTTGCAAAATATCATATACAGCAAATACATTGGTGTTATGCATATGTCCTTAACAGAGTGGACATATCCCGTGTGTCATCTCTCATTAATATAGCTAAATATACTATGATTTAGGTGCCTGAGTTCGACCAATATGTTTTTCAGCAAGTTACATATGTCATGTATACAATAGAACATAAAAATATTGGTAAATCAACTATTTATTTTTTACAAGTTATGAAGTCCAAATGGCACCCTATAAAAAAAACGACCCTAGGCTATTTTCATATTTTATATTGGTGTGCGTAGAGTTCACATTTTAGCTCAAGTGGTACACTCGTTGTGGTGCACACCAGGGTTCAGATAACTGCACTGAACCAGGTTTGTTTGGTCAAGTGCGATTATATGTACCAGGATCACAAACACACCAAAAGTGCTTTCAACCCAACCAAACGTGACATGTTTGAACGTACCTTTAACTACCATTGGCACTCATTGAAATACTTGGAAATACACATTTTGAAAGTGTAGATTTTTACCCCTCCTCCCACTTTTTACAATGATGTTTTATAATATTTGGTGGAACATCAAACCTGGCGCAGGAAATGTAATGTGTGGAAAGGAGTGAGTCAATAAATGAAAACAATTAAAACGTTGTTTTTATTGTCCTTTTTGTACTGAGGTCTAAGTAATTGTTTACCATACACTTGCACAGGAAGAAAAGGATGATGTGCAGCCATTTTTTTTTGGTCAGACGGCCGGAAGAGTGTGTGTGCGAGTGTGTGTGCGTGTGTGTGTGTGTGCGTGTGTGTGTGTGTGTGTGTGTGTGTGTGTGTGTGTGTGTGTGTGTGTGTGTAAGAGGGAGAAACATTTTCATACTTCTATATGTGTTTACACGCATGTGTGGTTGCAGTGTGTGTGAGTGAGAAGCTGATGAAAAATGAAACTGTGAGTGTCCTTGTTCATAGGTCGCAGTAGGCCCCTATATTTATTTTGGACCACGCTAGATGCATAGCAGTGTACTTTATACTGTGCTTGGAACAGCAGTATTTTAAGATGGATTATTATTGTTTATATGTTTTTTATCTATCTATTATTGCCCAAGAAATTATGCTCATGCTGGACTTGTATGCAGTGGGTCATAAAAGAATTTATATATATATATACACACACACACACGCATAAATACATAGAAACACATATGCACATACAGTATATACATATATAGCGTATATATATATATATATATATATATATACACACACAAATGTATACTGTATACATGCAGTTATACATATAAACTGCATATACATATATATAGATATACACACGCATAAATACATAGAAACACATATGCACATACAGTATATACATATATAGCGTACATATATATATATATACATATATATATATATATATATATATATATATATATATATATATATATATATATATATATATATATATATATACATATACAGGTATTGAAAAGGGGATTTTTTTTTTAACATTGTGGTCTACATAACATGTAATGGTGGTGCTTTTGGTAAAAAATGTTTCGTAGATGATGTTTTACAGACCATCTTCAAGCCGCTTTCTGACCGTCTCTTCAGGATGGTCGGTCTTATTTACGTGCCGAGGCCTTCCTCAATCAACTGTGTCTCCTCCCTGTCAGAAATGTTGTAGTTTTTAGCGCTTCCATATGGAGTCTACTGACAGAACTATACTCTTAATTTGTATTAGAAGTGAGAACAGCGGCGGACGCATGTGCATGTACGAGCCAGTGTGCCCCGCAACAAGAGGATAGGGAAATTAAAGGAACTTACTGACTTCAACTTTGGACTACAACTCACACAAAGCTCAAAGCACTTACTAATGTCTGAAATTCCAAACCGCTCATTTGGAAGAAGGCAAGATTGTTTTATAAACATCTCTGCCATGCCTCCATGGTTTGATTTCAAATTTTTGGGACTTATGGAAATGCCAAATACACAAAAACCGAACAAACAGGTATGAAATGTGGTTTTGGATGATAGGACCCCTTAAAGACAAATGAATAGTTTATTATCTTCATACAGTCGTGGTGTTTGGTAATGGTTTAGTAAACATGGTTGTCAAAGTTACATTGAAGTGCATCACATGTTTACACTCGCACAACTCAACACGTCCAAAACAAAGAAGAAGAAGCAGAGTTTATTTAATCCTACGTCTTCTCCGTGTCTTAGCATTTTTGGCAAGCACAGCCGAATCTACTGTTTCATGAATTACATTTTTAAGGGATCAGAATCCGAAATACTTTAATAATCCCAGAGGGGGAATTAAGATTTTCAGATTAATCCCATTCAAGAGCAGACCAACATAACAGGGAGACGGAACAGGATCGCTGACGGGTCGGCCAACTTCCGGTGAGAAAATAAAATATTCAGTCTAAGCCTGGGCCCCTGGAGAGGGGGTCCAGACTGAGGCCAAGGAAAACAAAAACTCATAGCCTTAGCACACATGAACATGTGATGCAACCAGCCACTTCTACGCAGCCACAAAAGGAAAAAAACAACAACAAAAACATATACACTGTGGTGGCCTCTGCGGTGTTCCACGCCATCGTCTGCTGGGGTGGGGGGAGCATGGCCAGAGACAGGAGCAGACCCAACAAAGCAACCAAGAGAGCAGACTCCACCCTCGGCCGCCCACCAACTCTCGGCCAGTGTCCAGTCCGCATTGATGAGCAAAGATACGTCCAAGGAGACCGAGGTGTCCGATACCTGCTCATTCAGCCAAGACACTGTGAAGCTTGTCCGTCCCAGCTCCGCAGCCCTGTCTCTTCATCCGCATCTCCTCCAGTCTCTCCAAACGGACTCTGGTGTGGCATAGACCCAGCAGCTGGTCTCCATGACCAAAAGGCTCCCCGGGAGGCAGATCCAGAAGTTCACAAAAAAGCACCGCAGAAGTCCCAAAAGTCCCAAAGTGTCCCGAACCAAAAGGCAAAAACAAAACACATGCAAACAAGAGGGAAACATCAGGAACACAAAAGGATGAGCTCCTGCCACCAGCAGCCACTACAGCAGCGCCATCTTGGGGAGAAAAAAGCAAACGTTCCTTTACAAAATGATGGGTATGACATTTTAAAAAGAATACTATTGTTGGTAAAAATAAAATACAAGTTAAGCAACTAAAACAGTGACCACAACAGCGAAGGAGGCCAGCAGAGCACTCAGCAAAACGGCAGCTGCTTTCACGTCTTGTTCTGCAACACAAGAAGAGTGCATCTTAGGACTGCAACACAACCTTACACAATAAAGTAACCAACAGTTGGATTCAGCGCGCCTTGCTTGCCCCTTGGAGTCCGCGGGACAAAACCATTCACACTCTGAAGTTATTATCGCACAAGCCAAATTCTAACTTCAGACTAATACCAAGAGAGCAAAGCAGTTTGATGACGGCAGCGAGTCGGACCGCAACAGGAAGTAGCAAGAACACAGCGAGAGGAAAGGGTTCAACTTTCTGCTCTTCTTTGTTGCGTCTTCAAACCGAATGAAATCTGAACATCGTGCAGGTGTTGATTTTATTGAAGTCGGACGAAGTGAACATGTGAGTAAAGGAGGAGGAAGACGCAGAGCTTAATAAAGCCCAGCCCTTCTCGCTGTCTCATGCAAGTTTGTTCACTTCCTGTGTTTAACATGCACGTCTTCTGATAGAGAGAGAAAAGAACAGTTTTGTTTTATTTTTGTTTTAAAGTGCACTGACAATAAAGCTATCCTAATCTAGTTCTGCTTCCTCCTCATGCTTTGTCAACACCTCCACCATCAACCTGAGAACCAACGTCCTGTGTGGTGGACCTTTGTGTACTGCATAACAGGGCCTTTTTTCCCCCCCTGAAAAGTGCGAGTTTAACAAAAGACCAAAAACAAATGTCCACTGCAGAGGACGTAATGTAATACTTGGATTGTTTTACTCCACATATTGACACGCTCTATTTTTTTTGTGTTGTTCAGGCATGTAAATGTTTTTTTTTGTATTTCTGAGATTTTTCCATCTATCTTCAACCGCTTATCCCATACTTGCCAACCTTGAGACCTCCAAATTCGGAAGATTTGGGGGGGGGGTTAAGGGGGGAGGAGTATATTTATAGCTAGAATTCACTGAAATTTAAGTATTTCATATATATATATATATAAAATAAATACTTAACTTAACAGAAATGAAAATTTAAAAAAAATGGCCCGAAAGGTGTTGTTTGATTCGCAGTTAAGAATTGGAAATAGAATGAACGGAAGGTACACGAACCACAATAAATATAAGTGTTTAATATAAATATAAACATGAATAAACGTTAAACGCAAATGTTAATCTAAATGTTAAATCTCGAAGTGAAATCTAAATGATAAAATCCAGCTCTCACTGTTAAATCCAAACATTAAATCTAAATATGAAATCCAAGTGTTAAATCTACATCTAAATGTTATTACATTGAAATGTTAAAGGCCTACTGAAATTATTTTTTTAAATTTAAACGGGGATAGCCGATCCATTCTATGTGTCATACTTGATAATTTCGCGATATTGACATATTTTTGCTGAAAGGATTTAGTAGAGAACATCGACGATAAAGTTCGCAACTTTTGGTCGCTGATAAAAAAAGCCTTGCCTGTACCGGAAGTAGCGTGACGTCACAGGCTGAAAGGCTCCTCACATTTCCCCATTGTTTACACCAGCAGCAAAAGAGATTCGGACCGAGGAAGCGACGATTACCCCATTAATTTGAGCCAGGATGAAAGATTTGTGGATGACGAACGTGAGAGTGAAGACTAGAGTGCAGTGCATGACGCATCTTTTTTCGCTCTGACTTAGGTATAAGCTGGCTTTCTCCTTTTTATATTGTGGACCACGGATTTGTATTTTAAACCACCTCGGATACTATATCCTCTTGAAAATGAGAGTCGAGAATGCGAAATGGACATTCACAGTGTCTTTTATCTCCACGACAATACATCGGTGAATGCAGATAGAAACAGAAGAAATAAACCCCTGACTGGAAGGATAGACAGAAAATCAACAATACTATTAAACCATGGAACTGTAACTACACGGTTAATGCTTTCCAGCTTGGCGAAGCTTAACAATGCTGTTGCTAACGACGCCATTGAAGCTAACTTAGCAAAGGGGCCTCACTGAGCTATGATAAAAACATTAGCGCTCCACCTACGCCAGCCAGCCCTCATCTGCTCATCAACACCCGTGCTCACCTGCGTTCCAGCGATCGACGGAAGGACGAAGGACTTCACCCGATCATCCGTGCGGTCGGCGGCTAGCGTTGGCGGCTAGCGTCGGATAGCGCCTCTGCTATCCAAGTCAAAGTCCTCCTGGTTGTGTTGCTACAGCCAGCCGCTAATACACCGATCCCACCTACAACTTTCTTCTTTCCAGTCTTCATTGTTCATTAAACAAATTGCAAAAGATTCACCAACACAGATGTCCAGAATACTGTGGAATTTTGAGATGAAAACAGAGCTTTTTTGTATTGGATTCACTGGTGTACCAATACTTCCGCTATACTGGCTCACTTGCACTGGCTTCCTGTGCACTTAAGATGCGACTTTAAGGTTTTACTACTTACGTATAAAATATTACACGGTTTAGCTCCAGCCTATCTCGCCGATTGTATTGTACCATATGTCCCGACAAGAAATCTGCGTTCAAAGAACTCCGGCTTATTAGTGATTCCCAGAGCCAAAAAAAAGTCTGCGGGCTATAGAGCGTTTTCTATTCGGGCTCCAGTACTCTGGAATGCCCTCCCGGTAACAGTTAGAGATGCTACCTCAGTAGAAGCATTTAAGTCCCATCTTAAAACTCATTTGTATAATCTAGCCTTTAAATAGACCCCCCCTTTTTAGACCAGTTGATCTGCCGTTTCTTTTCTTCTCTCCTCTTCTCCCCTGTCCCTTGCGAGGGGGAGTTGCATAGGTCCGGTGGCCATGGATGAAGTGCTGGCTGTCCAGAGTCGGGACCCCGGGTGGACCACTAGCCTGTGCATCGGTTGGGGACATCTCTGCGCTGCTGACCCGTCTCCGCTCGGGATGGTTTCCTGTTGGCCCCGCTGTGGACTGGACTCCCGCTGATGTGTTGGATCCACTGTGGACTGGACTTTCACAATGTTATGTCAGACCCACTCGACATCCGTTGCTTTCGGTCTCCCCTAGAGGGGGGGGGGGGTTACCCACATATGCGGTCCTCTCCAAGGTTTCTCATAGTCATTCACCGACGTCCCACTGGGGTGAGTTTTTCCTTGCCCGTATGTGGGCTCTGTACCGAGGATGTCGTTGTGGCTTGTACAGCCCTTTGAGACACTTGTGATTTAGGGCTATATAAATAAACATTGATTGATTGATTGACTTCCGGTTCAACGATTGACGTCACGCGCATACGTCATCATACATAGACGTTTTCAACCGGAAGTTTAGCGGGAAATTTAAAATTGCACTTTATAAGTCAACCCGGCCGTATTGGCATGTGTTGCAATGTTAAGATGTCATCATTGATATATAAACTATCAGACTGCGTGGTCGGTAGTAGTGGGTTTCAGTAGGCCTTTAAAGCCCCACTTAAGAACTTTAAGTTTTGCTTGATTTTGGCGGCGCCACTGGACCAAAGCGGTAGTGTTTTGGCTAAAGGAAGACCACATTTTCCACGGGGGCAAGCGCATAGCTTCGTAAATCGTCATAAACGTACATACAAACTGACACGATAATACCACAATGACTCAGTATGACTGATCAGTTTGAGAATCACTGGTCTAAACCTATTTATTAACCTTTAAAAAAGACCAACAATTGATTAAAATAAATAACATGAGTAAATGTTTAATACATACGTGTGTCCACATGAGTTCCTTGTCCGAACAGGATCTGTCCACACGTGGCTACGGCACAGTAGTATGTTCCGGTGTCAGAGGAGTTGAGTACGGTCAGAGAGAGATGGTAGACGCAGCTTCTTGGGTCTTGTTCATCATCACTGTCGGAGTAAATGATGTGTGGATCAGACTCTCCCGATCCTGACTTCAACCAGTAGACGCTGCTTTGGTTCGGACATTGGCGGACATTTTCTTTGCTCTCAGCGAGGACGGAACACTGGATGGTCACAGACTCGCCTCCTTTGACCGACTTGCTTTGCGGAATTTGTCTCACCTGGAAGGACTTGCGTCTGGGGTCTGTGAGAGTCACAAAGAGGCATTAACATGTTTGATTCAGAAGCCCTTTTATCGATAAACAGTCCACATACAGTTGTGGTCAAAAGTTTACATACACTTGTAAAGAACATAATGTCATGGCTGTCTTGAGTTTCCAATCATTTCTACAACTCTTATTTATTTGTGGTAGAGTGATTGGAGCCATACTTGCCAACCCTCCCGAATTTTCCGGGAGACTCCTGAATTTCAGTGCCTCTCCCTAAAATCTCCCGGGACAACAATTCTCCCAATTTCCACCCAGACAACAATATTGGGGGCGTGCCTTAAAAGCACTGCCTTTAGCGTCCTCTCATCTGAAAAGGAGACTATTAAGTATGTCTCCGTTATCCATAGGTTTATCTATAACCTATAACACGGTGGCCGAATGGATATAGTCACCCATGAACGGTCAGAAAAGCACAAGGCAGCGGCAACACAGAATTATGGGCCACCTTGCAAGCAACATCCCGTTCTCATTTTCAACAAATCCGTGAAGGATATGATCCCGGATTCAGAGATCGCTCGCCAGTACTCAAATGGTAGAACAAAGTCTACTCAAATAGTAAAAGGTAAGTGTTTTTTTTTTTTTTAAATAAGCAGCAAGTACAGTACAGTTAGTAGAACAACTGTGTTTCCATTACTCTGTACTGTACTATATATATATATATATATATATATATATATATATATATATATATATATATATATATATATATATATATATAAATTGTTGCGTTTGACCAGATGTTCCTCCAAGTGGGATGTAAAACGCTGGTCAGTCCCAAGTTCCTTAGATGACACATAAACTGATCTCGAATATACACCAAGCACAGAATAGGTATTTTGTCATTTTATTGTCAAATATTTGAGAATAGAGACCAGCCTCGAACAACACATACGAATGCGCAGCCCAAGTTGATCTGGCCTTCCACAGGCAAAAAGCAACTCTTTTCACACAAAGAAAGCCCCCATCTCCCCCCCCCCCCCCCAACACTGATAAGAAGAGATACTTGGGGGTTGTGTTCACATTCCTGATGGTTTACGACCCTGTCTAACCAGGCAATCTGAAGACAAAGAGAAACTAGTATACAGAGTAAAATTAAGGAAAAAAATATGAGCTGATTCAAACATGATTATGAATAAAGAAATAGCTCTTAAACATATGCATTATCCACAATCCCCCTTCAGATCTTATCCAAAAGATCTCTCCTACGAGAGCAACACCTCTAAAGCACGCCCCACATTAAAGTAGGTGCTGTAGTTTTTTTTCTTTGAGCAAGCTAGCAATAAAACAACAGCATATTTACATGGATGATAGAAGGAGGGAGTCCACGTCAATGTCTTCATTGTCAGGGAAGGAAACTAACGGTCCCTGAAAGTCACCACTGTGCTTGACCCCCTTCAGTGACATAGCAAGCCCAGAACCAGGGTGGGGTTGACCTTTGACAGCTCTAACAATGATGCGGGTGCATAGAGACCTAGCACAAGGGGCAATAAGGCATCCGCTTAAGGTTATGACGGCCAAGAAAACTCCAATGGAGACCAGGGCCGACTTAATTAGGTCAGACCACCTGCCAAAGGTGTTATGAAGCCAATCTTTAAAGGGGTCAGAGACACCGGAAACTTCAGTTAGTTCTTAGGCTCTGAGGCCTTCTAAGGCGCTCTGGACCGAGCCATCGGGAGCAGCATTGTTAGGAATGAAGGTACAGCATTGGTCACCAAACATTGCACACACACACCTTCTTCCTTGGCTAGGATGCGGTCAAGGGCTATGCGGTTCTGGATGGCCATGAGGGAGGTCGGGGCAAGTTGTTCAGCAAGTCCCTCAACGGCGTCACGAGTCAGGTTGGTCAGTCTCAACAGATTATAAAAAACATAGTTAATGCGTTCTACATTTTTAGTAGCAGTCACAGGGAAAATAGCACCAATGATAGGAAGGTTCTCGAAACCTGCACAGGATTCACACCACAATTTGTGTTGTGAGGGGACCCCTCTTGGTTGTCCAATTGCATCAAAGTAAACACCATCAGGGTTTCTCATCAGATCAAAGGAGCCCTTTACACTCCTCCGAGATAAAACATGGCGGCGTCGGCAAGAAGTTAGAGAGGCCGCTGAGACAGGAGTTACAAGGGGAGTTAATTTGGTACCCACTAGGGTGAGTGGGGTCACCAGTCTAACCATAGCACAAAGCCCTGCGGATAACGTTGGGATTCTAATGTACAATCTGTGCTCCCCACAATACCAGAATAAGTCAGCTCGTGCCCAAGGGCCTATCCTTGAGCCATCTATCAGTGTGGTGCACCAGGAAGGGTTAATGTCACCCAATTTGTTGGGGGACGAAGAGGGTCCTTTGAATTGAAAACACGTGTAATTCAACTTTTGGGCCACAAATGGAAGAAGTCGGGTGGAATTGTCAACAGGAGGGTACACACTAGCCAACAAATCGCACCCTGGTGGCGTGGGTTCAGAGAACAAGGAAATAAGTTTGAGCCATTTATGTCAGTCAACTTAAAAGGAGCGGGGTAAGTGTGGGGAAAAGGACGTCCAGCGGAACAAGCAACACAGTCACCCAGGTTTTGGCATCCACCTGAGCCACAGGTTTACCTGTACCCGCTCCTAAGGTCAAAGTTACCAGGCCTTCGGTGGTGATGTCATTAGCACGCACAGATGTGAGAGCCTTTGAAACACCACCAAGGTGGGGTGGTACTTTAGGTGCTACAGAGGGTGTAGAGGTAGTTAACGCCCTCTCAAGGACATTAATTTTAATAATTAGAGTCTGTATCAGTCAGGTCAACCCCCAAAACAACATAAAAGGGACGATGGGCACCACTTACCATAGTATGTTGTCTGCATCCGACACCAATGGTTCAGGGTTGAGTCGTAACAAATATAGAGGTTATTACCACGGTAATAGCTATTGTGTCCCCCGTAATTAATCACACTGCATAGGTCAAAAAATAAGTCTTGCTATCCCCTTTGACCCAGTCTATTTAAAGTCCGCTGTTTGTTCTTAGACACTTGTCAGTCACTGTCGTCAGGAAGGAAGAACTGAGACACAAAGACAGTAGAACACGCCCAAGCACCAGTCCGTCAGGGAACACTACCGGGTGTAACACCCTGCCTTTCGTCTATCAATATCAGAGTAATTTAGGTAACAAAACGGGGATAAACATCAAACTTTTCACTTAATGTAACGACACATGTAGTTATGCTGAAAACAAGCAAGAGAAATTGGATAACTTTGAGTATAAAGGCTGGTCTCAAATAAGGATATACAATATAGAAGTTAAAAAGAGTAATATAGGTAGAAAATCTCTCTCTCAGCGTCGTCTTCTGGGCTGTAGGATTATGTGTGTGTAATTAAAGCCTCGCTCTTCTATGACCTAGAGGGGGAGAGGTTACTAGCACAATCACCCCTTATGTGTGTTACTTCGTTAACACACACACTAAAAATGAGTCGTTTTCTGCTCCCGTTCTTCTTCAGATGCCTCAGGCTCAAAAGGCGCTGCTGGGGGGTCGAATGGGGCAGATGTAGTGGCGATGTCAGCAATGACATCCGCTGGTAATCTGTCAGGTTCTTCAGCAGGAGTGTAGAGGGAGAGGTGGTACCAGGTGTCCCCTTTTCCAGCTAGTCGAAGGGCGTGAGACGTCCGTTCCACGACCTTGAAGGGACCACCTGGGCTCCGTCCACTTGCGTTTGATGACCTAGATCTTGACCCTCTCAGCGGCCGGAAGGGAATCTGGAGTGGCGGGCTGTCATCCTCGTATCTGTACAGAAGAACTGGCACACAAATTCTGCATTTTTTGTGTAAAATACCATTTTGGTTTTACGCTGAGTCCTCCTTCCATGGCGGCTGCTGGTCCTGGGCTGACCTGTATGCAGCTCATAGGGTGAAAAAACTCAAAGGGCGGTAAAACAGTTTTATTCACGGACCTTCGAATGATCATTAACGCTAATTGCAACATGTCAATCCAATTAAATTTGGTCTGTGCACAGATTTTAGCCAATTAGTTTTTAATGTTCTGGTCCATCCTTTCAACCTTACCTTGGGACTCAGGATGGTACCCCAAACCTGTGTTCTAGTCCGAAAGCCTTTTCGACCAAGGCTAAGTGAGGTTGTTCTTTTTTTTAAATGGTTGCCGTTGTCTGACCTAATCTTTTTGGGGAAACCATGTCGGGGTACTAGGTCATTCACAAGTCATTTAATTACTGATGTTGCATCCTCTTTTGAGGCTGTTGTTGCTTCCGGCCAACCACTGTAATTGTCAACACAAGTCAGTACGTACCTTTTCCCTTGTACCGTATTGATCATATCAGTGAAATCAAAGACTATACATGATTCACCCTCACCTCCTCCATATTCTAAATTTGATTTACTAAAGTACTATCGATGTGTAAAATCGTTATTTTCAAATTAAAATGTAGTTATAACTTCTTACCCACGGGAAAAATGTTAAAACTATGGAATGTGTCAGAGTCGGATTATTGTCGATTTTGTTCCAGGAGTCTGTATCCACCCTCACTCACCCCCTTCTGTTTCTGAAAAAGGACTGTGTTAGTCATACTATCACTTTCAGAAACGTCTAAGAAAAAGGTCAGCTAATAGTCAAGTAGCGGAGGACAAGTCATGTTTGAGGTCAATGATAGTCTCTTTAGCCTCTGTGGTCCACTGGGGGGTGTTGTTAGGGTAGGGGACCCCTTAGCAATATCACAAATAACTCAAACTCCACTAAATATGCTTATATTTTATATTGTCACAAATACTAGAAAAATACTACCCGTATGGCGGATGCTTTATCAATAGTATTTTGAAATTTTACCACACCTGGTGGCCTCAATAATTCATTAAGTCAAGCTCATGTTGTAGAAAGTTGAATGATGCGGACACGTTTGTTACTGAATACTTTCTATCAGACTTCTGCCATGGCAACTTTGTGTATGTAATGAGCAACTATAATTATTTGATATGCTTAAATGTGTAATGTGTCGTTTTAGCTCAGCTGTTGTGTAGCTGCTAGCTCCTCGTAGCCTACAGGTGTCTAAAGTGCAGCCCATAGTTATGTGTTTAACACAACTATGTGCTAAACCTAAACAATTGAAAATGTGGTATTTGGGTGTCGGTGTAATGTTTGGCAGCTACGCCGTGTCTTATCATTGCACCTAAGTTCTTTGGTTTTGTAGGCCAGACAGACAGCAAGTGAACAATGTGGGACACAATTGTGTCCATTTATACCATGCTAGTTGTTTCAAAGATAGGTCAACATGAGCAACCACACCTTGAGTTCCAACATATATAAACATACAAAGGAGTCAAAGGTCTCCTGGTATGAGTGTCTAACTGGTGATCATAACATATGGCGAGTCGGGTGGCAGAACACACGGAAGCATCTCAGCCAGTCAGGGTTTTCACTGTTAGAGCAGTTGGATGTCAGCCATTCCTGTTGTTTCAGGCTGTGGTAGGAGCCTTGGTAGTGGTGTCGCAGCTTGGTGGTTAAGCCGTCAGGTAACACCAGGAATGTTCCTTCTGTGCGATTTGAATGTCAGGGTACAGTCTGTAAAGGAGGTCCAGCAATCTGAACCGGAAGTGGTTTGGTGACAGGTAACCTTGTGACCCCAGCGAAGCCTTCGACCTTTAAAGAGGAAGCACATAGTTTCTTTGGTACCTCTGCATTCAGAATCGAATGGGTGGCGCCAGTGTCAATCACGAACTGATAACATTGTCGTTGACACTCATGTCCAGCAGGGGGCCAGTCTGTATCTCCTGCTGGGGCTCCTGCGGTGGGCGTCCTTTGCCACGCTTTTGTGTTCGTTTGTTGGCAATACGGAACCTTTCCCGTTCGAAAATGTTCACGACTCCAGTGACCAGGCTGGTCACAGCCGAAACAGTTTCCACCCCGGACTGGCTTTGAAGCATTGTGTTGTCCACCACCCGAGTCCAACCGTCTGGTCGCACGTCTGTTGAGGATTCTTTCCTCCACCTGTTGGAACTCAAAAGCAAGGTCACCCACTGCTGAATATATCCTAGCTGATCTTTGACCTTTTGGTTCTTTTAACCTTTTATTTTCAGCGATCTGTAAATTAAGGAGTTGCTTCCTTGCTGCTCTGTCATTAGCCTTATCATCCTCATCTTGAGGAAAGAGACTGTGCATAGCAGTAGCTATGTTTGTAACGTATGGTGTTATCGGTGAGGTCGAAGATTCAGCCATTAATCCCACTTGTTGTTCTGTATTTTTGCCATCTTGTGTGGAAACACAACGATACAAAATGCTTCTAAAGTCTTCTACTGAGAGAGTGTACCCTGCTGTTAGTTTGTCTAACGTGTTAAGCCAAAGACTCCCACCTTCAGACACAGGTGGGAGTTTGTCAACAATGGCCTGCATGTCTGCAACAGCAAAAGGCTTATATTGGAATCTGCCGCTATTATCAGGAAAAAGTGGATATGCGTGTCCCTCCAGCTTTTTTGAGCGTATGTTGTATGCATGTGGTTCATGTGGGTGTTGGTCAATGTAGCCTTCCATTGAACCATTAACAGTTACAGGAGACCACAAAGTCTGGCTCTGTTGTGTGTTGTTCAAGAATGTCTGATGTGCACGTGAGAGGCTGTCATCTACTGGGGGAGGGCATTTGTTTATGGCAACAAAATGGTCTGGCGTGTAAAGTGAGGAGTTTTGCGTTGACTCATGCATTATCTGCTGTCTAGTAAGATTAGGCATATTCGGGAGGTTTTCCGCTGGGTGGATGTTATTTTGGGGCTTAGGCACCAGAGGTGAATTACACTCAGGAGACAGCGTTAGTTTTGGAGGAGGGTTCAATCTTAGAGTGGCTGTGTGAGCACCGCCCTCATTTGTCACAGGAGTAGGGGGTGGACCAGAGAGCTTTGTTTCTGTTTCGACCACCAGGGCTCCTCCTGTGACTGTCAAAAGTGGGTATAAAGACGCCTCCGGCTTTACGTCATAGGGCGGTGGCTTAGTCAAAGTCTGGGCGGGTCGTTTGAATTGTCTTACGCATGCGCGGTAGGCAAAAGACCAATCAATCCATCTGTCATATTTGTCTCATTAATCATCTGTTCTTTTGCTGCATTTCGTTTTTCCACGTAATCCCCGTTTACTTTTATCATACGCTAAACTCTTAAATTCTCGAGCACCAACCCTGCTCTTTTTTTTTCTCTTGACCATTTTCACCAGCGCACACACACACACATGCACGTGTAAGCACTCACGCACACACAAGCAAGTGCCTACAGCCCTACGCACACACACACACGCACACGTAAGCACTCTCTCTGCGTTTCACTTTACCATAAAACTTCCAGTTACTTTTTTATTTTATTTTTTATTTTACCAGACGTTTGAGTTCACAACTTTTCGAGTATTGTAAACTCCCTCTTAACCCTTTCAAGGAACGTTCTCTTTTCTTTTTTTTTCTTTTCTTTTTTTTTTCTTTTTAAACTCTACCTGCTAATTCCATTGTCGACAACAGTGCATTCAATTGATTATTAAACAGTAATGATTCATCACATTTTCCCCAGCCGTCATCACATTCTTTTCTGTCACACTCCTTGGCCATTGTGTCTATTTTTCCTTAATTTTAGCGCACACTAAAGTGTCGCCGGGACCTCACAACCAGGGAATCTTTATTGTATTTATTACAAATGGCCTCCAGCCGTGGAATTTATCATATGGTACAGAAGGGCCTCCTCCCGTACGATTCTTAATTTTAACGCACACGTTAATGCCGTAGGGAACTCGCAACCAGGGAGTATTTATTGTATTTTACAAATGGCCTCCAACCCATCCTTAATTTGTGTGCACATAAAAATGTCAACAGGGATCTAACAACCAGGGAGTATTTACTGTACCATATGATGGGCATCCAACCCGTTACTCTTTTAGGCGGCGACCAACTACCCAGGGTGAGCCACACCCAACTATTAGTTCACTCGTCAATGAAACTGCCCGTCACGGTAATCGAGACACAATGACGTGAGTTGACCACTTATTTACAATTTTAATGTAATGGCAGGCTCGGCAAAAATGAAATCAATCTATCAAAATCATCATTCTGTGTCTGGGGTACAAAGCAGTGTTTAACTTACAGACTTCTGGGCAGACTCCTAATGCAGATTTTATCTAAAAAGAAAGGTTCTGCTTACCTTGAATTATGTTTTGGCCATGTGAGTCTGTCCAGAAGATTGCAAGAGAAGGTCCAATTGTCAGCGTGTCATCTCGGACGAAGCCCCCAAATTGTTGCGTTTGACCAGATGTTCCTCCAAGTGGGATGTAAAACGCTGGTCAGTCCCAAGTTCCTTAGATGACACATAAACTGATCTCGAATATACACCAAGCACAAAAATAGGTATTTTGTAATTTTATTGTCAAATATTTGAGAATAGTGACCAGCCTCGAACAACACATACGAATGCGCAGCCCAAGTTGATCTGGCCTTCCACAGGCAAAAAGCAACTCTTTTCACACAAAGAAATCCCCCATCTCCCCCCCCCCCCCCCCCCCCCTCAACACTGATAAGAAGAGAGACTTGGGGGTTGTGTTCACATTCCTGATGGTTTACGACCCTGTCTAACCAGGCAATCTGAAGACAAAGAGAAACTAGTATACAGAGTAAAATTAAGGAAAAAAATATGAGCTGATTCAAACATGATTATGAATAAAGAAATAGCTCTTAAACATATGCATTATCCACAATATATATATATTTAATTTCAGGGAATTCTAGCTATAAATATACTCCTCCCCCCCAACAAATATGTGCTCCAATCACTCTATCACAAACAAATAAGAGTTGTAGAAATGATTGGAAAACTCAGGACAGCCATGACATTATGTTCTTTACAAGTGTATATTGTACTGTATATTCACCTTTCACCACCAGATGCGTGCCACCGGTGAACACCATGTTGTATGAGGTCCCAGCTTGGCAGGTGTACATCGCTTCATCGTCTTTGTGTACGTTTGTGATGTTTAAAACGTACATGTCACCCGTACGCGCGCTCACAAATCTTCCGTCCTTGAACGGTCCTCGAAGGGACATTTCCCCGAAATACCCCTCCACAATGGTTTGGACCATTGAGCCGAATTTCATCTTGTACCAGTAAAATATGTCACCTCTATCGTCGTGGCGCGGGCATGCCAAAGTGACGTTAACGCCAACTTCCACTAGGCTCAGTGTTATCGGAACGTAGGATTGACTCAGAACTGAAGAAAAAGACAGAAGAAGAGTAAATATGCAGGAAAAAGTGGAAAATACAAAACGGAGGTACCTAAACTCACCCAATGCGCCGAGAAGCACAAGTGCAGTCAGCTCCGCCATCGTTGTGATCGTCTTTCCACTAAGTCTCGAGGAGGTTTGCAAGTCAGAGACAATGGTGTTAGGCTGAAATGCGAAAAATGTATTTCCGCTGCATTTTTTTTCTTCAAACTACTGACCCATTTTTACCAAGCTTACGTGACTAGACGCTCACTTGTGAGTCTAAAACCAACAAACAAAAACAACTATCCTGAGATGCAAGAAAAGTGCAGGTCGAAGTATTTTGTGCATGGATATATAAATGTATTTTCTTATCTTTGAATGTTGACTACCTAATTTGTCTATTCAGAAGTTGGCCTGCTTTTACCCTTTTGTTCGTGTTGTTTTCATTTTTCAAGCAATTTTCACAGGTTGAATTAATACACTGCAAAAACTGAACTCTAAGTAAGATTAAATATCTAAAATAAGGGTGATATTTGCTTATTTTCTGTCTGATAAGATAATTCTTCTCACTAAGCAGATTTTATGTTAGAGTGTTTTACTTGTTTTAAGTGTTTTGGTCCTAAATGATCTCAGTAAGATATTACAGCTTGTAGCTGAGATTTGATGACCTATATTGAGTAAAACATGCTTGAAACTAGAATATCAAGTGTTGCAAAGCTGTGTCATCAACACTCACAAGTATAAAACTGCTTTTTCAAAGTAATAATTTCTTATTTCAAGCATTAACAAAAAAATCATGACTTTGACACAATTGTGTCTCATAATTAAAACAGATGACAGCCAAATGGACTTTGCTGTTTTATTTTCAATGAAACAAGAGAAAATACGTACTCATATAGTAGTACAGTTGGCACAGTACAGTAAAGGGACAGTTAATATTTAAACATTTAACATGTGACATTTTAAACTATTTTGAACAGAAATAGTTCATGCACATTCAGGTAAATTATTCCAAATTACAAAAGCCAAAAAGTGCAAAAACAATAATGTTCGTGTTGGAGGAGTTTTGAAAGACTGAAATATGAAATACGTGCTGCAGTCTGCAGGTGTACCTAATGTTGGGGCCCAGCAGTCATTCACAACTCCTCCAACACAAACATTATTGTTTTTGCACTTTTTGGCTTCTTATTAAATAACTTTTTTAAATAGATTCAATCTTGCACGTGGAAAGTTTAAGTGTGGGCTTTAGTCGATATAACACTCCCGTCAGGGGGTGCATTATACGGCGGGGGTGCATTATCCGGCACAACACCACCAGGAGGCGGGATTACTGCGAGCCTCAGCCAGTGCGTCTTCGCAGCCGTTTTATGATTGCTCAGCACAAGAAATACTTTACACACTTACAGTTGTTGACAAAATACACTGTACATTGTATACCTCAGCTAACTAAACTATGGAAATGTATAATATAGTTCATATAGTAATATGGTCTCACTGCACAGCAGGCCAGCAGTTAGCCGAGTCATTGCGCAATCCATGGTGAGGCTCAACTCAGTGACGTGCCTCAACTGGCTGATGACTCACAGCAAGTCTCTTCTCAGTATTTGAACAGCAAATGTGAAAATTCAGCGATTTTGAATAAAAATCATCTAAAACTGGTGAAGTTAAATGGAAAATAACTTTATAGTATAATCACTGGATACATATAACAATTTAATTGTTTTTTTTTCTTTCTACATTTTTTTTCTTTCCATGATGGCACGTGAGGCCCCGCCTCACCTGCCTCCCCCGACTGCACGTCACTGATATATATATATATATATATATATATATATATATATACATATATATATCGGCTAGTAGACCCTGAGAGTAACAAGCGGTTGCCTTGTTGTCTTTGCATTAAAAAAATAAACTCGTTTTTAGTGTAAGTTTGCTGGTTTCAAGAAATGTAATGCCGGGCGCATATCATTATGTCAAGATAATGGCACTAGCATTTACTTCATTTAAGAATATTTTTCAACATATTGAGAAAAAAGGTCTAATTTTTTTTTTCTATCAAGAAAAGTGCACTTGTTATTAGTGAGAATATACTTAATTTAAGGTATTTTGGGGTTAATTGAGGTTAGCTAATTTTACTTGTTTTGGAAAGTGTTGACAAGCCACATTTATAAGCTCCATGAAGACGGACACATTGGTTTTCACGATCAAAAATGTCTCATACATAAAGTGCATGTAAACAACACTGCATTATTTCAGTGACAGAAATTCAGATCCACGATGGGCTCAGAGGGACACTGTCTGACACAAAAACACACACACGCACGCTGCCTGATTGGCAACCAGGACAAACCTGGTTGTTTTTTCTCCCCCTCCCTCGTGAGTGCATTTTCTTTTGAATTATTAAAGAATAGGGCAGCACGGTGGTAGAGGGGTTAGTGCATCTGCCTCACAATACGAAGGTCCTCAGTATTCCTGAGTTCAATCCCGGGTTCGGGATCTTTCTGTGTGAAGTTTGCATGTTCTCCCCTTGACTGCGTGGGTTCCCTCCGGGTACTCCGGCTTCCTCCCACCTCCAAAGACATGCACCTGGGGATAGGTTGATTGGCAACACTAAATTGGCCCTAGTGTGTGAATGTGAGTGTCAATGTTGTCTGTTTATCTGTGTTGGCCCTGCGATGAGGTGGCGACTTGTCCAGGGTGTACCCCACCTTCCGCCCGAATGCAGCTGAGATAGGCTCCAGCAACCCTCCGCGGTAGAAAATGGATGGATGGATGGATTATTAAAGAATATTATTTTCTATGGGATGCTGTGCGGTGGGGGATGACGACGGCACGCTGCCGCCCGCCTCTGTCTTGAGTGGGTTTTCCGACCAACCTCTCCTGCAATGGGTCAGACAACGCCATTTGCTAGACTTCCAGCCCAGCAGCCTGCCAGATCTCCAAAACAGTCGCTCGCTTGCCTGCCATAGAGGCCCCCATCGGGCTTCCGTCATCCTCGTCTGCTGCGGAGGCTCCCGCCTGGCGCCCATACTCCTCATTTTTGTAAGTCGCAGGGGTGGCCGGCTCATGGACGTGCACCTCGCCAGCTGCAGCTGCTTTACGCTCGGCGCCATCACCTGAATTGTGCCCGGTATCTTCAGGGACACTGGGTCTCCGGCTCCCATCATTGCTGCTTTTCCCTCTGCGCGTGTCCACCGTGCCTGGGACTTTTGGGGGGACTCACTGTCAGCACCGGACTCTACTCCGCTGGCTTCAAGGTCACATAGCCGACATGCCGGCCAAGCATTAAGGCCGCAGTTTTGCGACCCCGCCACCAACGTTCTCCCACCGCCCTCCATTTTTTGAACGTTCACGTCTGGATTCCGTTTTGTTTAGGGGGGGGCGGCATCTTGTCACAGCCTGGTGAGGGTTTTGGACTTATGTTGGCTTTTTCTCAGTGTGTGTTTTTGTAAGTTCCTGTCCTGTGCTCTCATTTAGGTACATTCACTTCCTTGTGCCGTGCACAGGCGTCTACACTGCTGCCTGATTGGCAACCAGGACACACCTGCTACCGGTTGCCAATCAGTCTCCTATTTAGGTCAGGCGCTGTCTCCTTCTCCCTGTGGTTCATTTCTGCACTCCTCCTGTGCTAAGAACATCTGGAAGGAAAGGACACACAAGTGCGGATGTTGTTTCTTGACTTCAGAGTCCCGCGAACCTAGTGAGCTAACTGGCCCCCCTTGGATTCAGTACCCCACCATGCAACTGGCTGCTTGACTTCCTCACAGACAGACCCCAGTCAGTGAGAGTGGGCAACAACACCTCCAGTGCCATCTCCCTGAGCTTCCCCCAGTGCTGCGTCCTGAGTCCACTGCTGTTCACACTGATGACCCATGACTGCTGCGCCAGGTCCACTACTAACCACATCGTGAAATATGCAGACGACACAACAGTAGAGGGCCTTGTCCGTGACAATAACAACATGGACTACAGGGAGGAGGTGAAACATCTGGTTGACTAATGCAGAACCAAAAACCTGGTCCTGAACGTCGACAAGACCAAGGAGATCATCGTCGACTTCAGGAGGCACCAGTCCAGCCACACTCCACTCTTCATCAACGGCACAGCAGTGGAGATCGTAAGCAGCACCAAGTTCCTGGGGGTGCAGATAACTGACAATCTGACCTGATCCCTACACACCGGTGGTCTTATAAAAAGAGCTCAGCAGCGCATGCACTTTTTGCGTCGGATGAAAAGAACACAGCTCTATACCCCATTATCACCACATTCTACAGAGGCACTATGGTGAGGACAGTGGAAAAGATCATCAGGACTCCTCTTCCTCCTATCCAGGAGATCGCAAAAAGCCGCTGCCTGACCAGGGCTCAGAAAATCTGTAGAGACTCCTCCCACCCCCACCAAGGACTGTTTTCACTGCTGGACTCTAGAAAGAGGTTCCGCAGCCTCCGTAGCAGAACCTCCAGGTTCTGTAACAGCTTCTTCCCTCAGGCCATAAGACTCTTGAACACATCATAATATTCCCCTCAATTCCCCCCAAAAACCAGATTAACTCGCTGGAATATAAAGATAATGTAACATACATCCGTAACAGTGGATGCATATGCAAAAGTGCAATATATTTATCTGTACAGTAGTCAATCTATTTATATATGCAACTTGTTTTGTAAATGCAAACACTCTGCACCTCTTTGTTCTTTTATCCTGCACTACAAAGAGCTAACACAAATAAATGTTGATCTTATCTGTACTGTAAAGTTCAAATTTGAATGACAATAAAGGAAGTCTAAGTCTAAGTCTAATTTGCTCTGCCTGGCTATGCCTATTGCTTCAAACAAAGAAGTCCCGTGTCTTGTACAATTCCGTTTGCACTTGCCTTCTTTTGTCCTTTTTTCATTCCGAGCTGTTTTTCCTCAACTCCTTCTAGAATGCATTTATTATATTTTGATGTATTAAAGAATATTATTGGCAACTGTTGGCAATAGCGTGTTGTTGGCTGCATCTTGGGGTCACGTTGCTCAAGCTGCCTTCCACGCTTCAAATCCCGACACACCCACTTACTGACACCAATGCTGCTTTGAAATGGTTGTGGTTGTGGTTTCTCTTTTGAAAAAAAAACCTCAAATAAGCACAATCTTCAACTTCGTGCAATAACCAAAAAAATGAAGTGTGAAAAAAGTTCCTTCCTGTCAAGTGTGCAACAATGTCATACACGATTGTTGCAATGACTCCACAGAGCAAGAATAATGCAAAATGTCAGTACTTTTTATTTACTGTTTGCAGTATGAAGTATCATCAACATACACATGATATTGATTTTGGAACTAAACAGGGTGGACATTTATGTTTCAAATCAGCACAAAAGTACAATAAAAAATATTGCAAAATCTGGGCAAAATTTTACATTTTTGGACAAATCTGTAATTGCAGATGCACACATTGCAATATTTACACAGGCGCTTGTGTTCAGTCCCAAATTTGACAGAAGACAGTGACTGTAGAACAGCTTAGAGTAGCCTACCTGAGCGCGGTATTCGTCCTTCTCCTCCTTCTTTACTGAACGTGTCTTCTTTGGCGCGTCCTGTTGGGGCCTGTTAGTGGTGGTGGATTTCCGTTCCGTTCTGTGCGGCGTTGGCCGTTTAGTTGTTCGATGGCCGTGTCGATCGTCTTTGACTTTGGAGCTTTGTTGTGTGCATTTTGTTGCGACTTCTCCATAATAAGTGTGAATGCATTTTGATTTACTGTGAACAGTTTATTTGGTCCACCATAACCCCTTTGGCAATTTCATTGGACTAATGCAGTGGTCGGCAACCCAAAATGTTGAAAAAGCCATATTGGACCAAAAATACAAAAAAAAATCCTTCTAGAGCTGCAAAAAAGTAAACGCCTTACATAAGTCTTACAATGCAGGCAACACATGATGTAAGTGTTTATATTGGTGGGCGGTCGAGGGTGGAGTCGGCTCTCTTGGTTGCTTTGTTGGGTCTGCTCCACCCCAGCAGCCGATGGCGTAGAACACCGCAGAGGCCACAAAAGTGTATATATTTTTTTGTTCTACTTTTGTGGCTGTGTGTAGAAGTGGTTGGTTGCATCAGCTCTGCTCTTCTAATGTCTTTAATTTCCTTTGTGTTATTTGATGATACCTTCTTAAACACATGTTTATGTGTGATGGCTATGAGGTTTTTTTCCCTTGGCCTCAGTCTGGACCCCGTCTCCAGCGGCACAGGCTTACACTGAATTTTTTTTTCTTCTCAAAATGAGCCAAAAAAGAGTGGCAGCTACATGTAAACAAACTACGGTGTGTTGAAGGGCCGCCCAAATTAGTAGGACAAAACGTTGCTCGCCAAATCCTCTCATCAGTGAAGCATGTTTAATATAAACAGTGGGATTTCTGACAATTAGGAAGGTGTGTGTGTCATGTTTGCTCTATAACAAAAACAATATTAAAACAAAAATTATATTTTTTTCACACCATCTTTTCCATTTTCACACATTTTTTAAAAAGCTCCAGGGAGCCACGAGGGCGGCGCTAAAGAGCAAATTTAGTTTATGAACCCTTAAATATCTATTAGTAGCCGCAGCATTGTATAAAGCGCAGGGTTCAAATCGTGAAAACAAAATAGCAGCCTATAACCTGAAAATATAGTAAATTTTGGATTATCTTCATCAACAGGTCTTGCATCTCTCAGCTCACTGCGCCAAGTCTTACAGAAAGTCAATACAACTCTTAAGATAATACTTTGGTAAATCAGAGCAGGAGGATTTACTTTTGAAGACGCACGTCAGCGTACGTGCTGAATTCCTCTGCTGCCCTCCTATTTGTCTGCCTCGCTCTGCCAGTTTTCTTGGTAACAATGGTCGGCACGGAATAAACCAAAGAGTCCTCGTCTCTCTAAAGAAACAAATCATGTAAGACATTACAAGAAAAAGAAAACAAAGATGCAGAACTTTTCTACAAACTTTTTCTTACCTGCTGGACGCGACTGAATGTTTCATCGAGTGTTTGTGGACCAGCTAAAAAAAATTGAAAATAAATCATAGAAAAGACCAACCTATTGATGATTCCTAATGTGCTGTTTTCTTACCTTTGCAGGAAAAACTGTTTTTTGTCCTGATCTTGTTGATGAGGAAGGCTGACATGATGAAACTTAAGGCCAAAGCAGCACTCAAGACGATTATAACATACTTGTATGAATCAGAGCTGCCACCATCTAGATTGTTATGATAAAAAACATTACTGAAAAAACACTTTTGATGAATCTATCAATACAAATCAATTAATATTTACCTTTAGTGTTGACTTTTATTGGATTTCCCATGAAAATCCTCCCACATGTGACCACAGCACACAAGTAAGTTCCAGCATCAGAGGAGTTGACGTTCTTTGAGAAAGTGTGGACACATTTCTGTGTGGACTTATCTTTGATCTTCTTGCATTCCTTATGAGCGTAAACAAAGCTGGGATGGACACTTTCTGGTCCAGTTCTGAACCAGGACACTTTGTGTCCATCCTGACAGATGTCATTCCCAGAGTGGGAGAGGACTGAGCACTGCAACTTCACAGGCGGTCCTGGTTGGACTTCAGAGACAACAGACACGGAGGGTTCTGGTTCTGGGAAGAGTGCAAGACAAATTGAAGTCTTTCAGCACTCTGTGACTTTGATTCCACAGATCGACATTCACTTCTGTTGAAATCTTGAAGGTAAAAAATACTGTGATGTGTTAATGCAGAGGTTACATTTCTTGTAGTGCATGTAAAAAAATTTTCATCACAATAAAATATTTGTTCATTTAAAGTTAACATTGTTATCTATAAACAGATGTTATGTAACAATTAAAATATGTACAATTGTTAATTTAAACTGTTTTCTAATTATTTGTTGTCATATTTACCTGTGACCTGAAGGAATGTTCCTTTCAAAAACGAGAATTGACCAAAGTTCACTTTTAAACAGTAGTAGATCGCCGTATCACTTTTCTCTACTTGACTAATTTGCAGAACAAATGTTCCTTGTTCTTTTTTGGCTGTGATGCGATGTCCAGTATTCAATGTTCCATTTTCAACAGGTCCTGAATCGTAAAATGCCATTGTAGCTAAAATTTCAGGATAGGTTCCAGAAACAAGTCGGATCCAAATTAAGCGTTCAATTTTCTCAGTTGTCCCGCGGGGACATGTCAGAGAGACATTTTGTCCAGGTCCAACAGTCTGAGTGGAAAAGTTGTAGGCACCTGTACATGCTGAAGAGAAAAAGAAGACATATTAATAAGAGTCATGTACAGTATGAACATGTCTCCATTGGAACTGAGCATGGACTTACCTCCACTTTGGAGCAGGAGCAGCAGATGAAGCACGATCCACATTTTCTCCTCTCGTTGGACCAAGTGAACATCAGACCATCTAGACAGCATCTTACAGTTATTGACTTGAACCACATCTTACCAAATGGGAGGGAACTATTTTGCTGCTATCTCATTGGTCGTCACGTGTCTCTACCTCAGTGGAAATATGTCCAACCAAACTTTCCAGTCTGTTGGTACCATCTTCTCAAGGTGGTTCTTTTTCTTTATTACTTTCAATAACTATGCAGCATTTATGTGGCAAAGAAAACATTTTACAATCATGTTTTTGTCACATAATTAAATTTTCCTGAGGGAACTCTCCTGAAGGAATCAATAAAGTACTATCTATCTATACATGTCCAGCCAAAAAAAAGTTCCACATCCTTTGAATTTCGGATATTTAGAACACAAACTGTGATGACATTCAGAATTGTAAGACTTTTGGGGTGAAGAACTTCAAAGGTTCCACTCCAAGTATAACAAACTACTGTTCACGATTTAATTCCATCTCTATTCAGTAATCTCTGAGTCTATAAACGTCGCCTGATGCGTGGTGAATGTATTTATCAATTTATTTATTTTTACTAATCAGCACAGAGGCAAAAAACATTGGCATTACCAGCTGTGGCTGTAGGCAACCTCTGTGTCCTTTTAAAAAATCACCTCCACAAGGTCGCATTGAGAACCATGCGTGTTACATTTGCACTACTGTTGTTTACACAGAACTCATGAGCGGTATTCATAATCAGTTTGCTCCTTGCTAGTATTACAACTAGTGGTCTGAAAACTACTTAAAAAAATATTTAATTATAGTTACTAGTTACTTACCAAAAAAGTAATTGAATGCAAACATAATTACTCTTCAATACATGTAATTAATTACTATGGAAAGTAATTATACGTTACTTGAAAAAAAAAAAACTTTAAATATCAGGCATATGCATTTGAGAAATGTTTAATATAAGAGTACAGTGTGCGGACTCTGTGCTTTTAAAAGGCGGGGCTTGTTGCCTGGTGACATGTGACATCATCGAGGGTTTCAACATAGCTGTGTTTCTTAACTGTAGCACTTAGCAGCGCACTTTGACGCCAGCTCTTTGGAATTTTTTCACCGGATTGTGTTACCTCTGCTTAATAAGGAGATTGAATGTGCTTGCATGGCTGTCATATCTTCTTGTCAACAAACGGGGTATTGTTTGGATGGCAAGTTGGTCACTTTAATCCTTTATTCGTTGTTGAATATTCCCATTCTGTGCATACGTTGTTGTCTGCTCTGTCACAGTGCGATGGTGCCTCTTCCTGTTTGATATCAAGTTCATTTTAGTGCGGTGCTGCTTGTTGTCGACATAAAACCACATCAAAAGTAGCATGCCACGTTAAATATCAAACTATCGCTAACGCCGTTGTAACGAACCTAAAAGTAATTCATTAGATTTACTCGTTATTTGTAATTTACTGCGTTGGTAACGTCATTATTACGAACACTGCAACGTCGTCTTTTTTTAATTGTAACAACGTACTGAAATGCAGAATAAAATGTGATATGTTCTCTAATCCCGTGGCGAGAGTCCATGCTTCATTATTATTTAGACTTACTTTGTATTCGGTTCATTGTGGACTGTTCCAAATCATGTCGCCGTCTTAGAACGTTTTCATTGACGTGCACACGTCAGTCTTTATGGTAACGTTTAGGTTGTGGTTTTAATTAGTCCGAACACGCATGCAATTACAGTGAGGTGCATCACATATTACCAATTTCTCATTACAAATCCAAAAAGGAGTAGGAAGAAACAGAGCTTATTTGATCCTACCCCCATTAACCACGTTTAATGTCTATTGCTTACATGTTTGTCCGTTCCCTACCTGTGCTCAATTTGCAACACAAACATTAAATGAATGAATTAATAAATAAATAAATACATTTTTAGGGAACACAATTTTTTGGGTTAGTGTTTTATATATATATATATATATATATATATATATATATATATATATATATATATATATATATATATATATATATATATATATATATATATATATATATGTATTGTGGAGAATGTATATATGTTTAAGAGTGCTTTCTGTATTCATAGTCATGTTTAAATCAGCTAGTGTTTTTCCATTTGTACTCTTTCTATGTTTTATCTTATGTCCGCAAGTAAACTATGTGTGTTACCTTGAAGGCTTGCACTGTAGGAGATGGAATACTCCCTTTTGTCTTATCTGTAGTAGAACAATGAGGCTGTGTTCCTTTCCGGACAGGTGGGGGCTTTTTTCGTGTGCAAGAAGCTGGCTCTTTCGTTTGAATGTTAGAACAACTTGAGAAGCCAGTATGAATGTATTGGTCAGGGCTGTTCTCCTGAAGCTTCAGTAAAACTTGATAATATTCCTATTTTGTCTTGATGGTCCTTCTTGCTCAGCATATATGTCATCGAAAGAACTTGGGATTGACCAGTGACATAAATTCCCTGGGAGGAAAAGCTGGTCGACGCAACAATATATATAATATATACAGTATATATATATATATATATATATATATATATATATATATATATATATATATATATATATATATATATATATATATATATAAATAAATATCTGTTTTTACATTTTGTAGATGAAATCTATTTTTGTTCAAGCACCACAAAACAATCACCCACTTCCTCAAAATCAGCCTCTCAAACACACACACACAAACACACACACACATGCACACACACGCACACACACACACACTCTTCAGGCCTACTGACACAAATGCAGCATGGAAAATTTCTACTTGTTGTGGTTGACCTTTGAAAAAATAAAGTGCGACCATATTTATTCCCCTGCTCAAGCATGCACGATTGTTGCAATGACTCCACACAGCAGGATTACTAAAGAAATGCTTTTTATTGACCGTTTGCAGTTATTACCATTGCATTATCATATGTATACACATGCATGTTGGAAGTAAACAAAGTGGACAAAGATACAATAAAACATATTGTTGTTCAAGTCTCTACTTTATGCATATGTTCTTCACTGCACCGCCAAAATGTCAAAATAAAACAGTGTGAACTCCAAGAAAACTGCAGTATATTTTTGGGATTTTTGGTTCCAGACCAGAGCACCGAACCACACGTGCAAATGCAGCCTAGTGCAACTTTTAATCTACGATAATTTCCAGAGTCTCTTTGCTGTGTCAGATCACTTTTTAATTTTGCATCGTGAGAACTGAGTCACAAAGATAGACGTCGGCGTACGTGCTGAATTCCTGTGCTGCCCTCGTATTTGTCTGCCTCGCTTTGCCGGCTTTCCTGGTGACGATGGTCGGCACGGCATAAACCAAAGAGCCCTCGTCTCTCTGAGGAAACAGGTCATGTGGGACATGAGAAGAAGAAGCAAAAATGCACAGACATTTTCTACGGACGTCCTTCTTACCTGCTGGACACGACTGGATGTTTCATCGAGTGTTTGTAGACCAGCTGAAAAGTTGAGCATGAAAGAGCCATCCAATAATGTCTACTGAGGATGATTAATAATGAGTATTTTCTCTTACCTTTGTGGCAAAACCACTTTTTCGTCCTAATCCTGTGGATGAGGAAGGCAGACATGATGAAACCTAAGGCCAAAGCAGCACTCAAGAAACCCAACAGCAGACCTTCAGATTGTCCTGGTTTCGGTAAGTATGGATAAAAAGTCACATTTATTCCTTTGATTCCGCACAAAAAGTTCTGCAATGTGTTAATGTGGAGGTTACAGTTCTTTTTGTGCATATACAAATACGTTCATTTGAATATTTGAGGGCAGCGTCATCGGACGAGTGCTGATTTTGTAGGTTTACCGCCTTCCAAAGACCATGATTTGGTACTTAGTGAGAAAAACCTTTTTGGCAAATACAGACGTCATACTTTTTTTTTGTAGTTGGTCAGCAGGGTTGCACACATCTAAGAAAGGATTTGGTCCACTCTTCTTTACAAATCCTGAAGGTTTTTCCTGTGGGATTACAGCCCCTAAACTAACCAGGCCAATCCAAGATCTTAGCACTCATTAGTTGTCCTGTTCGTATGTGTTTGTTCATTGTTATACTAGAAGACCAATCCCTTGGCGTTCTGGCTGAGGTCAAGAGGTTCTCATCTAAGATTTTACGGTACATGGCCTTGTTCATCAGTCCCTCAATGTGGGGAAATCTCCCTGGACATATTTTTAGCAGAGAAACAAACCCTAAGCCGGACATTAGCAATGGAGTTTTAGGGTTAATATTCAGTATTTCTCGGTCTGCAAACAGTCAATGTCAAAATGGTCAAATTTGGTCTCATCTGACCACAACACATGTGTCCTTAGGATCAGGGGGGCTGACATGTTGAAAAGAGAAACTGGAAATTGTGATGTATCATGTTGTATCCATGCATGTTCGAAATAAACTCAAACTCAACTCAACTCAACTCAACTCAACTCAACTCAACTCAACTCAACTCAACTCAACTCAACATGGGAGAGAAGTCTTAGTTCTCTTGGTGACTTGGTGGTCCCAACTCCATTGACATCATTAACAGCCTCCTTCAGTGAATCTTTCTCACAAACACAATCCTTACAGGCCAAATCAGTTTCAGCAGGGAGGCCCAGACTCCTGGTCTTGTACCAGCTCTTTCAGTTCCACCGGAGAGAACCTGAGACGTTCCAAGCATACTGAGAGACACTATCCCTCCAGTGTATCCTATGATTTTACTCTGGGGCTTCAATTCAGCAGGGCATGCCTGGAACACCTCACTAAGGAGGTGCCGAGGTGGCACACATGTATGCTCTCTATGCGAAGGAGAAGTTACTCTACTCTGAGCTCCTTCAAGGTGACCAGGCTCCTCACCCCATTTCTGATTTATTAAAGATTAAAGATTAAAGTACCGTCAGCTTCTTGCTGGGTTTGAATTATTGCTGGTAGGTAGCAGATCAAATATATATTTCCTTCAATCAATCAATATCAAACACATTTATTACCTTTATTTAAAGTATTTTTCTTGATATGCTGTCCTAAAGCATAGCTATTGTGGAAATTCTCACCTGTGATATGAATAAATGTTGCATTTAAAAAGGTCATGTTAGTTCTGTTGACTTTCAAGCAGTAGTAGGAAGCCGTGTCACTTTTCTGTAGATCACTAATTTCCAGAACAAAAGTTCCTGGTTCTTTTCTGGCCGAGAAGCGCTGCCGTTGGATCAATGTCTCGGGTTCAACAGAACCAGGTCCTCCATCTAAAGATGGCTTTGCGTCTAAAATTTCAGGAGTGGTTCCAGAAATCATTCGGATCCAAAATAAGTATTCCTGATCCAGAGTTTTCTCGCGGGGGCATATCAGACTGACATTTTGTCCAGGTCCAAGAGTCTGAGAGGAAAAGTTGTAAGCACCTGTAGATGCTGAAGAGGGGAAAAAAGACATATTAATAAGAGTCATGTACAGTATGAACATGTCTCCATTGGAACTGAGCATGGACTTAACTCCACTTTGGAGCAGGAGCAGCAGATGAAGCACGATCCACATTTTCTCCTCTCGTTGGACCAAGTGAACATCAGACCATCTAGACAGCATCTTAATATTATTGACTCGAAACACATCATACCAAATGGGAGGGAACTATTTCGCTGCTATCTCATTGGCTCATCTGTGTCGCCTCTACCTCAGTGGAAATATGTCCAACTAAACTTTCCAGTCTCTTTGTATCAGTCTCTGGCTACTACAAAGTAAAACTACAGAAGTTTTTTTTTGTCTTACCACTCTCGAGTCGCAAGGTTGAGCCGGGGCAGATTTTTCAGCGTTTTTTGAGCAGCTACCCGCCGAAATCAACGCTTTTCTCCTGACAGAGCTGATCGACACACAGTGGAAATCGGACCTTTTTAACAGATGTGACATAAATTCTAAATGGCCTCGATTTACATCTCCAAGGGAAAGGAAATTCAGTCTGTGACACGGATTCCCATGTTAGCGCATTTGAGGTTCTTGCTGGACAAGTGCAAAAACAAGACTTCACCCATCTCCCTGCTACTCGAAGCCTCTCAGCTGAGAAACCAGCTGTACCGTTTCCAACCGAGAAATGCAAGGCTCTGCCATACCTTAATTTTGCCTATCATTCACAATCATGACGGATGTTTTTTTGTTTTTTTAATGCATTTTAACTCGTAAATAAACGCAAATAAAAGTCCGGCGCCAATAGGGAGTCCTTTGTTCCGCTTATTGAAACCCAATAAAAAACATCCAAAAAGCGCAGACATTACTCCATTTACATTTCGTGACTGGAATATTAACCAAGTATTAGCGATATTGTTACTATAAGCCAGCGGTCACCAATGCGGTGCCCGCGGGCACCAGGTCGCCCGTAAGGACCAGATGAGTCGCCCGCGGGCCTGTTCTAAAACAAACAAAAAAAAAAAAAATCAAAAAAAAAAAAATAATAATATTTTTTTTTTTTTTAAATTTAATCTACATAGAAAAAACACAAGATACACTTTCAATCAGTGCATCAACCCAAACAACCTCCCCCATGCACACTCATCCACACCCACTCACACAAAAGGGGTTATTTATTTCTGCTACCAATATTCTGGTTCCCACAACATAGACAATACATCTGCAAGGGACACAGTCCCTGAAGCACACATGATTGTATAGGCTGCTGGTCCACTAACATTTTCATTAATTACTATTTTTTATGTAATTATTTTTATATTGTTTTACTTTCTTTTTTATCCAAGAAGATGTTTTTTATTTTTTTATATTATTTTTTAAAAAAGGGCCTTATCTTCAACAGACCAGGTTGTCAATGAAATTAGATTTGTTTAAAGGGTTTTTTAAACCAGGCCCAGTCCAGATAATGTCCAAGTCGGACTCAGCAACACACACCTTCATTCATGTACACAGAAAAAAATTAGGGAACACAACAGATTGCATATAATTTATAAACAAAATTACATTTTCAAAATAAGCATTTATGTACAGTCCAGATTATGTCCAGGTCACTCAAATTAGGGAACACAACAACAGATATCATATAATCTATAAACATAATTATACTTTCAAAATAAGCCTTTGAGGACTTCTCATCTTTTTTTTTAATGTTTTTTGGCATCATTATCGTTTTCAACCATGTAACTTTCTAAAGTTAGAAAATACTGAATAAATGTTTTAAAGAAAGTAATACTAAGTGAATATCTGTTGTTGGCCTTAAAAATAAACATTTTACCGAGTACTATAATTAAATTGACTAAATCATGATTGTCAATGAACTCTCCTAAAATAACAGAAACCACATTAATCTTCATAAACAAACCAATCCTTAAACACATTTTTTCAACTTCCACCCAAAACAAAGACACAATATGACAATACCAAAACAAATGTAGGGTGGATTCAGGCTCCTGACAACAAAATCGGCAATCATCTGACTCTGTCGTATTCCATAATTTTAACATTTTCCCTGTGGGTAAGAAGTTATAAATAATTTTAATTTGAAAATAACGATTTTGCACATCGATAGTGGTTTTATAGATTAGTTTGAATATGGCATCCCATGGCAACGGGCAGTCAAAAAAGTCCTCCCATTTTCCATTTGTGTTGTATGAGGCAGCCTTCAAAGATTTCTTTATTAAATAAAAATTATATATTTTTCTATTTATTTTAGTTCCTTTTTGCCAACTAGAATTTCTTATTAGAGGTTTACAAACTAATAATTTAGTAGTTCCATCATTAATTATTTGTTTCCATCTTTTCCCAATTACTCCAGTTAGTTGATAAAATGAAAAGCTTGAGCAAGCATCACCATACATAGCTCTAAATTCATCATACTTCATAATTTTACCATTCTCATTGATAATATCATTGACAAAAATGATTCCTCTTTCAAACATATTTTTCCAAAAGAAAGGCTTTCCATCTATTACAATATTAGAGTTCATCCACATTAACTGCTGCAAAATATCGTCTCTTTTTTCTGGCACATAAACTTGAAAACACCACTATGAGTGGATTGTTTCCTTTATGAACCCCGCCATGTTTCCCAGCAGACTCTCTGGGAGGGGATCACTTGTAAAAAAGGATACCATTTCTTTTGATACAGTACATGTTTTTTGTCCAACAGGACATTTGTGTACCACTCAATGTTTAAATACATCTTTGGAACAATTGATGCTTTTAAAGACAGACACATAGCTTCAAGGTTGAGAAGTTTCAGGCCCCCATATTCATACTCTTTGTACAAAACCTTTGTTTTAATCTTTTCTGGTTTGCCGTTCCAGACAAAATCGAAGACCCTCCGCTCATAAATCTTAAAGTTTTGTGATGGAGCTGGTAATGACAAAAACAAATAAATAAATTGAGGAATAATTAACGAGTTGGCAATAGACATTTTACCATACAAGGTTACGGATTCCCTTTCCATAATTGCATAATTTTGTCCAGCTTTCTTAGTCGATTATCATAATTTACTGAGCCTAGATCGTCCAGATTTTTCTGGGACAACAACACCAAGTATGTTAACTGGTCCATCTGTCCACAAAACAGGCACTGTTGCATTCCATTCGAAAGGACGTTCCCTTTAGATTTCCGATCCTTAACATTTTACATTTATCATAATTAAGCTTAAGGCCAGATTGCTGTGAAAATATGTCCAAAAGATTAAGAAGGTTCCGCAAACAATGAGGAAAAATCTTATCTTTGTGAATCAGCCTTTTCTGACATGAACTTCATCAAGAACAAACACAGAACACGCCTCACTGATGCACATCTGCAAGACTCACTCAGAGTTGCAGTGTCAAGTTACACACCAGAGTACAACACACTAGTTAACAGCATGCAATGCCAGGCTTCCCACTAACTGACAAAGAAACAGATAACATATTTGGTGTCCAGTTCAAAGTGTGACGTGATTTAAAAATTTGAGAGTTTACTTTTGTATTTTACATGAGTTATTATTTGTACAAACATGGTGCAAAGTAATTCATGATTTGTTAAAAAAGTTAGTGGCTAGCTAGTTAAAATGGGATATTGTGATTTCACAAGACTGTCTCAGAAGTGATCATTTGAAAATGTTCAATTTGAAAAATCTGCACTTAGAGAAAATATAAAAATAACGTGTTGCATATTGATATTTATCTGTTTCTATACATATTTATTGTGAGAAATCATTAAGATGATCAGTGTTTCCACAAAGATAAATATCATTAATTATTAATAATAACAGAGTTAAAGGTAAATTGAGCAAATTGGCTACTTCTGGCAATTTATTTAAGTGTGTATCTAACTGGTAGCCCTTCGCATTAATCAGTACCCAAGAAGTAGCCCTTGGTTTCAAAAAGGTTGGTGACCCCTGCTATAAGCGCTAACGCAGACAAACTATTTATAGCGTCGCCGTGATCAGGAGCTTGCGTGCCAATGTTGACATCATCGACTGATCAGCTGCCTCCTCGTTTCCTTGCTCGTCAAACTTTATCCTAGATCATGAATCATGCCTCTCACCTGGATAGTAGAAGGATGAGGACGTATTCCGACAAGTTGGTACCCTTTTCTCACAATTATGAGTCATTCTTCATCTAAATGGGAATATATATAACATCCTAGCAGTCGGCATTTTAACGACAGCAGACATTGTACAGTGAGTGATGTTTTATTATGTTTGTTGGCTCTCATGAAGTCTGAAGTGAGTTTTAATCAGTGTTTGTTAGAAACACGCCACGTATGCTTAAAATGATCAAAATACGTAAATATTAAGTGTTATTATAAATGTGCCTGTTACTACATTACATGTACACTTATATAATGTGTATAAAACCATAATGGAGGTGTTTGGATGTTTTTTAAGGGTTTTAGAGGCAGAATAGAGCAAATATTATAGGCTCCATTGTAAGCGGACATTTGATCACATTTATTTACAAGTTAGAAAGCATTACAAAAAAAAAAAGGTCTTTCGAAAAAAATTTGAACAAAAGACACATTTCTAAAAAAAAAAGTGCAGTTCACCTTTAACGTTTTTTTCCGGGGGCCGCATTGGATTAAAAAAAAAAAAGAATAAATACAGTATACACACAAATATATAGTCTTCATGTGTTTATTTGAAGTACCACATATACTCCTTTTATTCGACACAAGCCGATGCCGGGTAACAAAGAGGTGATGTGATTTTGTAACAGGTACAGGTGAGTAAACGATTGGTAGGTATTTTGTCTTTACAAGTAGTGAAATAATGTTAAAACAGAATAAAACGTAAGAATCAGATATCTTGTTGGGCTGATTTTGTATTGTATGTATTAAGGTGAGTTAACAATAGTCAAGTATTTTGTTGAACTAATTGTGCTAACAGGTACAGTCGTGGTCAAAAGTTTACATACACTTGTAAAGAACATAATGTCATGGCTGTCTTGAGTTTCCAATCATTTCTACAACTCTTATTTTTTTGTGATAGAGTGATTGGAGCACATACTTGTTGGTCACAAAAAACATTCATGAAGTTTGGTTCTTTTATGAATTTATTATGGGTCTACTGAAAATGTGACCAAATCTGCTGGGTCAAAAGTATACAGAATCAGAAATACTTTAATAATAATCCCAGAGGGGGAATTAAGATTTTCAGCACAATCCCATTCAAGATCAGACAAACATTACAGGGAGACAGAACAGGATCGCTGACGGGTCTGCCAACTTCTGGCGCCCCTTACAAAAAAGGTCAGAAACAGGTGAGAGAAAAAAAAATTCAGTCTAAGCCTGGGCCCCTGGAGAGGCGGTCCAGACTGAGGCCAAGGGGAAAAAAACCTATAGCCATAGCACACATAAGCATGTGTGTAAGAGGGAAACATCAAATAACACAAAGGACATTAAAGACATTAAAAGAGCAGAGCTGATGCAACCAGCCACTTCTACACACAGCCACACAAGTAAAACAACAACAAAAAATAAACATATACACTGTGGTGGCCTCTGCGGTGTTCCACACCATCGTCTGCTGGGGTGGGGGGAGCATGGCCAGAGACAGGAGCAGACCCAACAAAGCAACCAAGAAAGCCGACTCCACCCTCGGCCAGTGTCCAGTCCGCATGGATGAGCGAGGATACGTCCAAGGAGACCGAGGAGTCCGATACCTGCTCATTCAGCCATATATATGCTCCCAAAAACTGTCTGTCTTCATTGTATGCTTTTTTCATGTTGTGGTAGGTCTGGTGTGGGAGGGAAGCGTAGGACTCTATGAGACAGTTGGGGGTGAAAGCATCTTTCATCGCAGGCCTGAAACTCAGCCAGTTGAAATTGAAGAGAGGGCAGGGTGTCAATAATGTCGGCAGCAAAAGGGTTTAAGAATAAGCGACTTTCTTTAATGTGAGCTTGAAGCTCACGAAAGCGATCTCTGCTCTCAGCGTTTCCAGTTGTGTTGACATGATATATAAAATAAACACAATTGTGAAATGACTAGTCTGGCCTTAGCTTTGAAAAAAATAAACTAGTTGACTAGACTGGTCTAAAAGTTTCAACACAAATAAAAATGATAATCATACCTCCTCAGACAATAATGTATTCTGTGCTTGAACCAGATTTAAGCCCCTCCTCCCATTTCCTGCCCTTAAACGCTCTTCTGAGTAAACAAGCCGAGTGGTTGGTCAAAGGCCCGCCACAGCTTCCGTCTGTCATGTCGCTGTTAGACGCGCTTAATAGCATCAAAACATGTGCAGTTCTTTCATCGTTTGTGGCTTCACACACGACATGCATCAGTTAACATTTCACTTTTTATTTTCTACTTCAAGTCATCCGAGGGGCTCGCTAAACATCTGAAAAAGTATATTGCAATGCCAGAAAATATTTCCATAATTATATATTATGAGTCTATGCCTTAAATCAGGGGTGACAAACGTACGGCCCGAGGGCCGGATCAGGCCCACGAACAAGTTTTATCCGGCCTGCAGGATGAGTTTGCTAAGTATAAAAATTAACCTCAAATTTTTGAATGAAAGAAACAGCTGTCCTAAATGTGTCCACTGGATGTCGCTATAGCAATTCTTTGTATCTTTGCATCTACATATGTACAAAATAAACCACATGATTAGTACATCAGTCGAGGAAAATGATCAAACTACATAAATAACATTCTGTAATTTGATTTTAATATCATATTTGTATCTAGATAGATTGAAAATTAACACCAATGAGTTGACTGATGAACAGTATCACATCATTTATTCATAAAACATAAATAACATCCTTTAATTTGATTTTGATATAATTTTTTTATCTAGATAGATTGAAAATGAACACCAATGAGTTGACTGATGAACAGTATCACATAATTTATTCATAAAACATAAATAACGACAAATAAATTATATATACTATTAACCGCAACAGGTAATTGTAAAAAACAACAACAACAGCATTATGATTTGTACAATTTCAGAATGTGCTTGTTCTATTTTTAAACAAAGAAAACAATCTGAAAGCATTTAAGTTCCATCTTAAAACTCATTTGTATACTCTAGACTTTAAATAGACCCCCCTTTTAGACCAGTTGATCTGCCGTTTCTTTTCTTTTCTCCTCTGCCCCCCTCTCCCTTGTGGAGGGGTGGGGGACACAGGTCCGGTGGCCATGGATTAAGTGGTGGCTGTCCAGAGTCAGGACCCGGGGTGGACCGCTCGCCTGCTGGCCCCTCTATGGACTGGACTCTCACTATTATGTTAGATCCACTATGGACTGGACTCTCACTATTATGTTAGATCCACTATGGACTGGACTCTCACTATTATGTTAGATCCAGTATGGACTGGACTTTCACAATATTTTGTCAGACCCACGCGACGTCCATTGCATCCGGTCTCCCCTAGAGGGGGGTGGGGGGAGTTACCCACATCTGTGGTCCTCTCCAAGGTTTCTCATAGTCATTCTCATCGACGTCCCACTGGGTTGTGAGTTTTTCCTTGCCCTTATGTGGGTGCTGAACCGCGGATGTCAGTGTGGCTTGTGCAGCCCTTTGAGACACTTGTGATTTAGGGCTATATAAATAAACATTGATTGATTGATTGAAGTTGTCTTTATTTTTAAGTTATCGTGCCGTGTTTTCACCAGTCCGGTCCACATTGGAGTAGATTTTTCTCCATGTGACCCCCCATCTAAAATGAGTTTGACACCCCTGCCTTAAATAATGGAATGTTATTAAACAATGTTGATGCTTAGTTTTCTATTTCTAAGACTGGAAATAGAATGAAGTAATTTGAATAAATATATAATATCAAATCAACTTGGCCAAGGGTTATTTCTGGAGGGTGTGAAGTGAATTGAATTATATTTATATAGCGCTTTTCTCTAGTGACTCAAAGCGCTTTACATAGTGAAACCCAATATCTAAGTTACATTTAAACCAGTGTGGGTGACACTGGGAGCAGGTGGGTAAAGTGTCCTGCCCAAGGGCACAACGGAAGTGACTAGGATAGCGGAAGCGGTAATCGAACCTAGGGCCCTCGAGTTGCAAAATGTATAATATTTTTTTAATAATAAAGTGATGAAATAAAATAAAAAATGAATAAAATGTGATGATAAAACATATTTATTATAATTTTTCCAAAATGCACTGGCATTATTTTATTTCCACAAAGCTGTTTAGTCCCAAAACATGTTGCTTTCTTCACTTACAGTATACCACTGTGAAATACCAAATATGTCTTTTTAAACATTAACATAGTCTGCAAGCGAGTCCTGAGTCTTTTTGTCGGCGTGAACCCTCCGTCTCGCCACCGCGTCCCTCGTTCCAGTTTCCATCGTGGTAAAAACCACAGTGGTGTTCAGGTAAGCGTCTTTGTCGCTCTGTGGGTAAAAAGACGCTAAAAAGAAGAAAGAAAGAACATATTTGAAAGGGAAATAACAACATTGGCTTTTTGCTTTGCAAAGAAACGGGGCCAGTAAGAAAACACAAGTCAGGATGAGTGTAGGGTTGTACGGTATACTGGTATTAGTATAGTACCACGATACTAATGAAATATATTTGGTACTATACTGCCTCTAAAAAGTACCGATCCCCCATCCCCCCCGTCGTTGTCACGTCGTGTCATTGCTGGTTTACGAACAGAGGAGCATGTTCGGCAGCGCACACACACAGAGTACTTACAAGCAGACACAGTGTGTAGACAGAAAAGGAGAACGGATGCATTTTGGCTTAAAAAACGATAAAGGTGAAGTTATAACACTGAAACACCCTCAGGAAGAGGTGCTTTAAGACATGGCTAGTGTGGAGAATGCATATATGTTTAAGAGTTATTTCTTTATTCATAGTCATGTTTAAAGCAGCTTGTGTTTTTCCATTTGTACTCTTTCTATTTTTTCATTTTATGTCCGCAAATAAACTGTGTGTGTTACCTTGAAGGCTTGCACTGTAGGAGTTGGAGTACTCTCTTATATCTTATTTGTAGTAGAACAATTAGGCTGTATTCTTTTCCGGACAGGTGGGGGCTTTCTTCAGATGCAAGATGTTGTCTCTTCCATTTGAATTTTAAACCAATTTGAGAAGCCGGTATGAATGTATTGGTCTGGGCTGGTCTCCTGAAGCTTCACTAAAACTTGATAATATTCCTATTCTGTCTTGATGGTCCTTCTTACTCTGCATATATGTCATCTGAAAGAATTTGGGATTGACCAGTGACTTTAATTCCCTGAGAGGGAATACTTGGCAGACGCAACACTAGCTAGCTAGCGGCTAAAGTCCATCCGCAGTCTGCAGTGTTTTAGCTACTTCTAAATCACTAATCCTCGCCTCCATGGCGACAAATAAAGTAAGTTTCTTACAGGTATCATTATCACTGCAGTATGAGGAATAGCTAAACATGCTTCACTGCACACCGTAGCTCACCGGTGATCCACTAAACTTGTGCACAGAGGAATGCGTCTCTTTGTTGAGCACAATAGGGAGCGCAATCCATTTAATGTCTTCATGGATATGCAAAATATATGCCGATCATCAAAAGGCAACAACACTGTGAGGAGAAGGTGCAAATATGATTATTCTGTGTGATTTATCAAGAATACAACACACCTGCGAGAGCTATTTTTGTGTCTTTATTAAGCAGACTGACACAATTAATTGCTAGTCAATATTTGGACTGTCAAAAATAAAAATATCAGACATATTGTCTGTTCAGTAACATCCTTTTATGATTAGCTGCTGGATGACTAAGGAGCTGATTAAAACCTGTCTGTTGGCAAAACAGTTTTTGCAAAATGCATTTTCTAGCATATACTAATCCACATTCACAGTCAGTGCCTGCAGTGAAGGACAAAAAGTGGTTTCAATCTACAAAACCCAAAACCAGTGAAGTTGGCACGTTGTGTAAATTGTAAATAAAAACAGAAAACAATGATTTGCAAATCCTTTTCAACTTATATTAAATTCAATAGACTGCAAAAACAAGATTTTTAATGTTCGAACTGAAAAACTTTTTTTTTTTTTGCAAATAATGATTAATTTAGAATTTAATGGCAGCAACATATTGCAAAAAAGTTGGCACAGGGGAATTTTTTTACCACTGTGTTACATGGCCTTTCCTTTTAACAACACTCAGTAAACGTTTGGGAACTGAGGAGACACACTTTTGAAGCTTTTCAGGTGGAATTATTTCCCATTCTTGCTTGATGTACAGCTTAAGTTGTTCAACAGTCCGGGGTTCTCCAGAACTTGTATGTACCTTTCAGCATTAATGGTGCCTTCACAGCTGTGTAAGTTACCCATGTCTTGGGCACTAATACACCCCCATACCATCACAGATGCTGGCTTTTGAACTTTGCGCCTATAACAATCCGGATGGTTCTTTTCCTCTTTGGTCCGGAGGACACAACGTCCACAGTTTCCAAAAACAATTTGAAATGTGGACTCCTCAGACCACAGAACACTTTTCCACTTTGTATCAGTCCATCTTAGGTGAGCTCAGGCCAGGCGAAGCCGGCGGCGTTTCTGGGTGTTGTTGATAAATGGCTTTGACTTTGTATAGTAGAGATTTAACTTGCACTTACAGATGTAGCGACCAACTGTAGTTACTGACAGTGGTTTTCTGAAGTGTTCCTGAGCCCATGTGGTGATATCCTTTACACACTGATGTCGCTTGTTGATGCAGTACCGCCTGAGGGATCCATGGTCACAGGCATTCAATGTTACGTGCAGTGATTTCTCTAGATTCTCTGGAGCTTTTGATGATATTACGGACTGTAGATGGTGAAATTCCTAAATTCCTTGCAATAGCTCGTTGAGAAATTATGTTCTTAAACTGTTGGACAATTTGCTCACGCATTTGTTCACAAAGTGGTGACTCTCGCCCCATCCTTGTTGGTGAATGACTGAACATTTCATGGAATCTACTTTTATACCCAATCATGGCACCCACCTGTTCCCAATTAGCCTGTTCACCTGTGGGATGTTTTAAATAAGTGTTTGATGAGCATTCCTCAACGTTCTGTCTTTTTTGCCACTTGTGCCAGCTTTTTTGAAACATGTTACAGGCATCAAATTCAAAATGAGGTAATATTGTGTGGACCAGCTAAAAACAATTTAAAATAAATCATAGAAAAGAGCAACTTATTGATGATTCCTAATGTGTTTTGTTCTTACCTTTGCAGGATAACAGTTTTTTGTCCAGATCTTGTTGATGAGGAAGGCTGACATGATGAAACTTAAGGCCAAAGCAGCACTCAAGACAATTATAACATACTTGTTTGAATCAGAGCTGCCAACATCTGGATTGTTATGATAAAAAACACTTGTGAAAAAACACTTTTGATGAATCTATCAATAAAGATCAATGAATATTTACCTTCAATGTTGACTTTTGTTGGATTTACCATGAAAATCCTCCCACATGTGACCACAGCACACAAGTAAGTTCCAGCATCAGAGGAGTTGACGTTCTTTGACAAAGTGTGGACACATTTCTGTGTGGACTTATCTTTGATCTTCTTGCATTCGTCATCAGCGTAAACAAAGCTGGGATGGACACTTTCTGGTCCAGTTCTGAACCAGGACACTTTGTGTCCATCCTGACAGGTTTCATTCCCAGAGTGGGAGAGGACTGAGCACTGCAACTTCACAGGCGGTCCTGGTTGGACTTCAGAGACAACAGACACGGAGGGTTCTGGTTCTGGGAAGAGTGCAAGACAAATTGAAGTCTTTCAGCACTCTGTGACTTTGATTCCACAGATCGACATTCACTTCTGTTGAAATCTTTACGGTAAAAAATACTGATGTGTTAATGCAGAGGTTACATTTCTTGTAGTGCATGTAAAAACATGTTCATCACAATAAAATATTTGTTCATTTGAAGGCTGAATTATTGGAAGAGTAGTCAAGTTAACATTGTTATCTATAAACAGATGTTATGTAACAATTAAAATGTGTAAAATTGTTGATTCAAACTGTTTTCTAATTATTTGTTGTCATATTTACCTGTGACCTGAAGGAATGTTCCTTTCAAAAACATCATGGTATTCATATATTGTTGTACATATAAACAATAGTAGATCGCTGAATCACTTTTCTCTATGTGACTAATTTGCAGAACAAATTTTCCTTTCTCTTTTTTGGCTGTGATGCGATGTCCAGTATTTGATGTTCCACGTTCAGCAGAGCTGTAAGATGCCATTGCAGCTAAAATGTCAGGAAAGGTTCCAGAAACAAATCGGATCCAAAAGAATATGTTCGGAGTTTTAATATCCTCGTAGGAACATGTCAGAGAGACACTTTGTCCAGGTCCAACAGTCTGAGTGGAAAAGTTGTAAGCACCTGTACATGCTGAAGAGAAGAAGAGAAAAGAAGAAATATTAATAATAGTCATGTACAGTATGAATGAATGAATGACATAAGTTTATTTTGGTCATATAATCAACCATCAACCATTTTGTGTGACCAGTTTAAGAGAACAGATTATACATATATAACAATCATAAACATTTACACACAAAAAGAAAAGAAAAGAAAAGAAAAAGCATGACCGAAAAAGGAATAGGCTGAAGCCAATGCTTATATTTGCCTATCCTATACCTTCACTGAAAATAAGATAACATGGAACATCAACGTTAAAAAATCAAAAAATCAATGGGATGAAAGTAATTGTTACTATATTTTATAATTTTCAATTATTTCACCTTTCAATGTTTTCTTAAACCTTAACAAAGAACTACATGTCTTCAGCTCACCACTGAGCTTGTTCCACCATTTAACTCCTAAAACTGAAATACATTTGTATTTTATATTCTTTCTTGCTTAACCTACACGTTTGTATTTCAAAAATAAATATCCCCCATAAATTATAGTTTTCTCCTCTTAATTGAAATAACTTAAGAATACAAGCTGGAAGGCTGTTGTTCTTTACTCGAAACATCATTTCCATTGTTTTTAAAAACACATTATCTGAAAATTTTAACACATTAGAACTTAAAAATAATGGATTGGTATGTTCATAGTAGCACACTTTGTGTATTATTCTAATGAGCCTTTTTTGAAGTTTAAATATTGGGTCTACGTTTGTTCTATAAACATTTCCCCAAACATCAACACTATATGTTAAATATGGAAAAATAAAAGAATAATATAACATATGCAGACATTTCTTATTCAGCATGTGTTTTACTTTATAGAGAATAGCAATGGATTTGGATATGTTCTCTTTACATATTCAATATGCGGTTTCCAACATAATTTATGATCAATTATTATTCCCAAGAATTTAGTTTCATATACTCTATCGATTTCCACTAGATTTAATTTTAATTTTGCTTCACAATTTGTCCTTGTACCACTAAACACCGTAAATTTGGTTTTCTTATCATTTAATGATAACTTATTAATATCAAACCATTTTTTTAGCTGAATCAACTCAACCTCTATTATCCTCAACACTTCCTTCAAGTCTTCTCTTGAACAATATACATTTGTATCATCTGCAAACATAATACATTTCAATTTATTAGATACAAAACAAATATCATTTAAATATAGTATAAATAACTTAGGTCCCAATACCGAGCCTTGTAGAACCCCACAAGTTACTCTTCTAGGCTGTGATTTAGTCTTATTAATTTATTATTAACTATTAATTTAGTATGAACATGTCTCCATTGGAACTGAGCATGGACTTACCTCCACTTTGGAGCAGGAGCAGCAGATGAAGCACGATCCACATTTTCTCCTCTCGTTTGACCAAGTGAACATCAGACCATCTAGACAGCGTTTTAAGATTATTGACAGGAACCACATCATACCAAATGGGAGGGAACTATTTTGCTGCTATCTCATTGGCTCATCAGTGCCGCCTCTACCTCAGTGGAAATATGTCCACCCAAACTTTCCAGTCTCTTTGTTTCATCTTCTCACAGTGGTTATTTTTGTGTACTCGGGTGGGAACGGTGAATGTGATACCATATCATACCAACTTTATTCATAAAGCCCTTTAAAATGCATAATGTAAACCACGTTTGGTATCATTCCAGATTTAGTAAAAAGCTATATAAATAAGGACCATTAACCATTTTACTTGTAATAACTATGCAAGCAATTATTGTTTTGTCTTTGCAAATTTGAGCACATCAATAAACTAATAAGTTAAGAAGCATCTGTACTGGATTTTGCTAGAACATGAGTTAATTTGTTTCATTTTCATTGACATCAACAAAAAAGTTTTTGGTAACCAGTAAATCTCACTTACAAACCCCGTTTCCATATGAGTTGGGAAATTGTGTTAGATGTAAATATAAACGGAATACAATGATTTGCTAATCATTTTCAACCCATATTCAGTTGAATATGCTACAAAGACAACATATTTGATGTTCAAACTGATAAAAAAATGTTTTTTTGCAAATAATCATTGACTTTAGAATTTGATGCCAGCAACATGTGACAAAGAAGTTGGGAAAGGTGGCAATAAATACTGATAAAGTTGAGGAATGCTCACCAAACACTTATTTGGAACATCCCACAGGTGAACAGGCAAATTGGGAACAGGTGGGTGCCATGATTGGGTATAAAAGTAGATTCCATGAAATGCTCAGTCGTTCACAAACAAGGATGGGGCGAGGGTAACCACTTTGTCAACAAATGCGTGAGCAAATTGTTGAACAGTTTAAGAAAAACCTTTCTCAACCAGCTATTGCAAGGAATTTAGGTATTTCACCATCTACGGTCCGTAATATCATCAAAGGGTTCAGAGAATCTGGAGAAATCACTGCACGTAAGCAGTTAAGCCCGTGACCTTCGATCCCTCAGGCTGTACTGCATCAACAAACGACATCAGTGTGTAAAGGATATCACCACATGGGCTCAGGAACACTTCAGAAACCCACCGTCAGTAACTACAGTTGGTCGCTACATCTGTAAGTGCAAGTTAAAACTCTCCTATGCAAGGCGAAAACCGTTTATCAACAACACCCAGAAACGCTGTCGGCTTCGCTGGGCCTGAGCTCATCTAAGATGGACTGATACAAAGTGGAAAAGTGTTCTGTGGTCTGACGAGTCCACATTTCAAATTGTTTTTGGAAACTGTGGACGTCGTGTCCTCCGGACCAAAGAGGAAAATAACCATCCGGATTGTTATAGGCACAAAGTTGAAAAGCCAGCATCTGTGATGATATGGGGGTGTATTAGTGCCCAAGACATGGGTAACTTACACATCTGTGAAGGCACCATTAATGCTGAAAGGTACATACAGGTTTTGGAGCAACATATGTTGCCATCCAAGCAACGTTATCATGGACGCCCCTGCTTATTTCAGCAAGACAATGCCAAGCCACGTGTTACATTAACGTGGCTTCATAGTAAAAGAGTGCGGGTACTAGACTGGCCTGCCTGTAGTCCAGACCTGTCTCCCATTGAAAATGTGTGGCACATTATGAAGCCTAAAATAGCACAACGGAGACCCCCGGACTGTTGAACAACTTAAGCTGTACATCAAGCAAGAATGGGAAAGAATTCCACCTGAGAAGCTTCAAAAATGTGTCTCCTCAGTTCCCAAACGTTTACTGAGTGTTGTTAAAAGGAAAGGCCATGTAACACAGTGGTGAACATGCCCTTTCCAAACTACTTTGGCACGTGTTGCAGCCATGAAATTCTAAGTTAATTACTATTTGCAAAAAAAAAAAAAGTTTATGAGTTTGAACATCAAATATGTTGTCTTTGTAGTCAATTGAATATGGGTTGAAAAGGATTTGCAAATCATTGTATTCCGTTTATATTTACATCTAACACAATTTCCCAACTCATATGGAAACGGGGTTTGTATTTTAAAACTCTTTTTAGAGGCTGACCCTTCCATTGGGATAGGTTTTGCAAAAAAAGTATATACGTATGTTTGAATTATGTGCATTTGTCATTTTGAACTGAAAAAAAATAAGTATTTAGAATTTTTCCCATTATTGCATTTTAACACAAAACAGGTATTTAAGTGCTTCCTCCCCCAGAGGTGTAACTCTCCCCTGGCTAAGGTAGAGATCCTTCCGCGGGGTTGTACAAGGGAACTTTTTTCACAACTTATACGTCCTTCATTTAGTTAAGTTAGATGTCTTCTCAACGCTGCACCATTCACACCGTTCAATCTCTGCCTTATTGATTTGTTATTTTTGAAGTGGTTTAGCCTTTTTCAGACCTCACTTTTGTTTGCTTAATGAAAGACTGTATTCCTTGTATATATATTTGTATTATTTACTTCGGAAGAATCACCCTAACACCTAGATCTACATTCTTGTGACGTTACTGAAACCTAGTGACCAGTCAGTATGCGGTACTTTAATCACAATCTGTTTATGTCTCCCTTAAAAAAACACAATATCATAGATTCGACTAATCACTGACTATGGGCAAAATCTAACAAATCAGATTTGTCTATGAAAATCCTTAGTTGAAGACGGACCAAAAAATGATAAAATTGTAAGACCTTTTAGTTGTTAGCCGTCAGAAGTTCCACTGCAAAGACATGGTATGAAATGTATTACTGTAATTGATCCAAATAAGCTTGTATTTTTTTAATAAACACAGAAAACATGGTAAAATGGTAGTATGTGTTTGTGTCTGTACTGAATGTTTAGTTGGTAGATGATGTGCAGCCATTTTCAGATCCCTCCATAGATGTTCAATCAGATTCAGGTCTGGGTTCTGGCTGGGCCGCTGAAGGACGTTTACAGAGTTGTTCTGAAGCCATTCTTTTGATATTTTGGCAAAGTGCTAAGCGTCGTTGTCCTGCTGAACGATGAACCGTCGCTTCAATCTGATTTCAAGAGCTCTCTGGAGCACATTTTCATCCAAGATGTCTCTGTACAATCATCTTTCCCTCTATCTTGTTTAGTCTCCCAGTTTCTGCCGCTGAAAAACATCCCCATATCATGATTCTGCCACCACCATGCTTGACTGTAGGGATGGTACATGCCTGGTGATGAGTGGCGCCTGGTTTCCCCCAAACATGATGCCTGATATTCACGCCAAAGAGTTCAATCTTTGTCTCATTAGACCAGAGAATTTAGTTTCTGATGGTTTAAGGGTCTTTCAGGTGCATTTTGGCAAACGTCCTGAAGAAAAATGACTTCCGTTTGGCCACTTGACCATACAGGCCTTATTGGTGGTTTGCTGCAGAGATGGTTGTCCTTCTGGAAGGTTCTCAACTTTCCACAGAGAAATTATGTAGCTCTAATAGAAGTGACCTTGGGGTTCTTGGTCACCTCCCTGACTAAAGCCCTTCTTCTTTTGATCGCTCCGTTTCGATGGTAAGCCAGCTCTAAGAATAGAGTCCTGGTGGTTCCAAACTTCTTCCATTTACGAATGGTGGAGGCCATTGTGCTCATTGGGACCTTCAATGCAGGAAAAAAAATTTTTGTACACTTCTCCAGATTTGTGCCTCGAGACAATCGTGTCTCGGAGGTCTACAAACAATTCATGCGACTTCATGCTCGGTTTGTGCACTGCCATGTATTGACAAACATGAGACTTTATATATAGACAGGTGTGTGCATTTACAAATCATGTCCAACCAACTGAATTTATCACAGGTGGGCTCCAATTAAGCTGCAGGAACATCTCAAGGATGATCAGTTAAAACAGGATGCACCTGAGGTCACTTTTGAGCTTCATGGCAAAGGCTGTGAATATTTATGTACAATTGATGTCTTTTTTTTTTTTTTTTTTTTTTTTTTTGCACAACTTTCTAAAAAAATGTTTCACATTCTCATGATTTATAAAGTAACCTGAAGCAAGTAACAGCAAATGTAATGTGGTAAAATATGAAAGTAGTAAGCCTATAAAAACTACTGAAAAACGTTGTACTTTTGTGCTGACTGCCAAAATAAATATCCACCACGTTCATTTCTAACGCCAATAATTAACCTACAAGTTTATGCTGATGATAATGCAACACTTCTTACTGCAAACTGTAAATAAAAAGTACTGAACATTTTTTAGTATTCTTCCTGTTTGCAGTCGTTGCAGCAATCGTGTATGAAGTTGTCGCACACTTGGACAGGAAGAAAAACTCCGTCTGAGTTCACACTTTTTTTATTTCAAAGGTTAACCACAACAAGTTTCAACTTCAACAGTGTTTGTTTGAGGGAGTAGCTCATTTATTTATGCAAGTCAACTTTTAAGGAAGAGTTACAGCGTGAGACTGATCTACTAGAAGTGTGCGTGTATTAAAACAGGTGAAAACGTAATAACACACACAAAGCTGATCTACTAAACTGGAGCGTACAGGATTGTGTCTCTTAAAGGCCTACTGAAAGCCACTACTACCGACCACGCAGTCTGATAGTTTATATATCAATGATGAAATCTTAACATTGCAACACATGCCAATACGGCCGGGTTAACTTATAAATTGCAATTTTAAATTTCCCGGGGAACTTCCGGTTCAAAACGCCTTTGAGGATGACGGATGCGCGTGACGTAGCCAATAGAACAGAGGTATGGCTTCGCCATTGAAGCCAATACGAAATAGCTGTTTTCATGTCATTATTCCACAGTATTCTGGACATCTGTGTTGGTGAATCTGTTGCAATTTGTTCATTGCATTATGGAGAAAGAAGCTGAGCAAGCAAAGAAGAAAGTCGGTGCGAAGCGGAGTATTTTGCGAGGGAAGTCAGCAACACAACACAGTCGGTGTTTCATTTTTTACATTCCCGAAAGATGCAGTCAAGATCAAAGAACTCGGACAACAGAGACTCTTACCAGGAGGACTTTGACTTCGTTAACAGACGCAGACGCGATACCGTGAGTACGCTTCCAAACATTTGATCGCTTGCTATAACTAGCTTGAGCTAGTAGCTAGTAGCTAGGAGCTAACATAACAAACACCCAGGTGTTTGTTATGCGGGATTAATTTGTGGCATATTAAATATAAGCCTGGTTGTGTTGTGGCTAATAGAGTATATATATGTCTTGTGTTTATTTACTGTTGTAGTCATTCCCAGCTGAATATCAGGTCACCCCCGGCTCTCACAGCATCTTCCCTATCTGAATCGCTTCCACTCCCCACTAGTCCTTCACTTGCACTTTCCTCATCCACAAATCTTTCATCCTCGCTCAAATTAATGGGGAAATTATCGCTTTCTCAGTCCGAATCTCTCTCACTTCATGCGGCCATCATTGTAAACAATAGGGAACTTTGCGTATATGTTCAACTGACCACGTCACGCTACTTCCGGTAGGGGCAAGCCTTTTTTTAATCAGATACCAAAAGTTGCGATCTTTATCGTCGTTGTTCTATACTAAATCATTTCAGCAAAAATATGGCAATATCGCGAAATGATCAAGTATGACACATAGAATAGATCTGCTATCCCCGTTTAAATAAAAATAAAAAATTTCAGTAGGCCTTTAAATGAGCATTTGACGTGTTTGTCTTCATGAATATGCAGAATATATGCTGATGATCACAACGCCCACAATACTGGAAGGAGGAGATGCAAATAGAATCATTTAGAACACGCGCTGTGATTTATCAAGACTGAAACTGTTCTGCAGACGCCGTTTTGCGTTTTTACTTTGCACGTTTGAAATGTGAGTGCAAATGGGCGTGAGAAAGGAGGCAATCGTGCTGCAAAGATAAAATCCTCCGTCTTTTGCGTTTGTGTCAACATATCCATCCTTTTTCTACCGCTTGTCCCTCTCGGGCAGGGGTGTCCAAAGTGCGGCCCGGGGGCCATTTGCGGCCCGCAGCTAACTGTTTACCGGCCCGCCACACATTCAGGAAATACTATTGTAAAAATAAAAAAGAACATTAAAAAAAGTGGAATGAGGTAAAATGTAACGAAAAAAAAGTTGCAATGTTGACACAAAAGCTGCCATGCAGGCTGTTTTTTTTCTTTTGTATTTCTTCATTTTTCTTTTTTTGCCAATGCTCAAAAAAAATAAAACAATTATTTTTATTATTTTTTATTTTAAGGGCTCCAATTACTTCAAATATTTCACTTTAAAATGTTTTATGTCGTAAATATTGCATATATTGTGTAGTAGCCATATAAAAACATCAAAGTTTTATTTATAATTTATAATTTATTTATCATTTATTTATAAAGTTTTCTTTGACAAAAGCGCATAAAACAAACAAAATAATAGTTCCAGCATAAAATCGACAGATATATCTGAAGTTGATCTCGTAACTTAAGTGTTGAAAGTAAAAGAAAAACCTAATAAAAATGTATCACTTTATGAGTGGGGCACCTTTTGGATCCCAAATATATTTAGTGGTATTTTATCTATCTTTTCACTGTGATTACTCAAAAATATGAAAATCAATGGTGTCCTGCATTATTGATCTTTTATCACTCTAATTACTAAATACTGCATATTTCAGTTTTACTATGAAAAAAAACGTTAAGTTGTTTTTGACAGAAAAGCCATAAAACATTTGTTTTAATTTGTATTACTTTATATCAACTTGAAGTTGACATAGAGATTTACTGTAAGCGTTAAATAATGAAAAAAAATAATAATAATCTGACTTATTTTTAACATTTTAATGACTGAGACTCTTTGCGGTCCCTGGGACCCCTAAAGGTAAAATAATTAAAAAAATGCATATATTTTGTTATGGTTTGAAATTGAAAAATATCAAAATTGCCCCCACATGCTTTAATTTTTCCGTGTACGGCCCTCAGTGGAAAAGGTTTGGACACCCCTGCTCTCGGGCATTCACACACCAGGGCCAATTTAGTGTTGCCAATCAACCTATCCCCAGGTGCATGTCTTTGGAGGCGGGAGGAAGCCGTACTGTCAAAAAAATAAATATTAGACATTGTCTATTCAAGCAACATCATATTAAAATTGTAAAGCTGCTGGATGACTTAATAGGCTGATTAAACATATTTCAATGATTTGTTTGATATTTTTTTGTTGTATTAATAATATATCTCTTATATACCGTAATTTCCGGACTATAAGCCGCTACTTTTTCCCCTAGTTCTGGTCCCTGCGGCTTATACAAGGGTGCGGCTTATTTACGGCCTGTTCTTCTCCGACACCGACGAAGAGGATTTCGGTGGTTTTAGTACGCTGGAGGAAGACGATGACACAATGATTAAAGACTGACTTTTCATATACCGGTAGGCTGGTTATTTTGATAACGTACAGGCGAGCACTTTGTATTACTTTGCACCGTTGTATTATTTGTACTCTGCACGAATGCTGTTCGCCATGTCAAAGATGTGAAAGTTTGATTGAATGATTGAAAGATTTATTGTTAATAAATGGGACGCTTTGCGTTCCCAAACAGTCATCTCTGTCCCGACAATCCCCTCCGTGGTAGCAGGAACCCCTATATACTACGGTAATTACACATCAAAACCCTGCGGCTTATAGTCGGGTGCGGCTTATATATGGAGCAATCTGTATTTTCCCCTAAATTTAGCTGGTGCGGCTTATAGTCAGGTGCGGCTTATAGTCCGGAAATTACGGTATATCGTTTTCGTGCATTGTTACATGCAATTTTGGATCATTCCAGATGCACCATCACAACAGTCAACCAAAATATTCTGGGAGTAAATGGAAATGCAATATTATTTCCATTCGACATGGAAGGACAATAAAAAACATTTTTTTTGGTTGTCATTGAAAATTAAATAAAGTGAATCTAGTTTTAGCAAAATCCAGCACAGATGCTATAGAATAATAATATATTGATATTCATAAAATCTGCAGGGACAAAAAAGGTTTCCTTTGCTACAAAAATACTGCATAGTTATTAAAAGTAGTAAACAAATAGAACCACTGTGAGAAAAAGATACAAAGACACGTTTGGGTGGACATATTTCCACTGAGGTAGGGGCGGCACTGATGAGCCAATGAGATGGCAGCAAAATAGTTCCCTCCCATTTGGTATGATGTGATTCATGTTAATAATCTTAAAATGCTGTCTAGATGGTCTGATGTTCACTTGGTCCAACGGGAGGAGAAAATGTGGATCGTGCTTCATCTGCTGCTCCTGCTCCAAAGTGGAGGTAAGTCCATGCTCAGTTCCAATGGAGACATGTTCATACTGTACATGACTCTTATTAATATGTCTTCTTTTTCTCTTCAGCATGTACAGGTGCCTACAACTTTTCCACTCAGACTGTTGGACCTGGACAAAATGTCTCTCTGACATGTCCCCGCGGGACAACTGAGAATATTGAACGCTTATTTTGGATCCGACTTGTTTCTGGAACCTATCCTGAAATTTTAGCTACAATGGCATCTTACGATTCAGGACCTGTTGAAAATGGAACATCGAATACTGGACATCGCATCACAGCCAAAAAAGAACAAGGAAAATTTGTTCTGCAAATTAGTCAAGTAGAGAAAAGTGATACGGCGATCTACTACTGTTTAAAAGTGAACTTAGGTCATCTCTTGTTTTTGAAAGGAACATTCCTTCAGGTCACAGGTAAATATGACAACAAATAATTAGAAAACAGTTTAAATTAACAATTGTACATATTTTAATTGTTACATAACATCTGTTTATAGATAACAATGTTAACTTTAAATGAACAAATATTTTATTGTGATGAACATGTTTTTACATGCACTACAAGAAATGTAACCTCTGCATTAACACATCACAGTATTTTTTACCTTCAAGATTTCAACAGAAGTGAATGTCGATCTGTGGAATCAAAGTCACAGAGTGCTGAAAGTCTTCAATTTGTCTTGCACTCTTCCCAGAACCAGAACCCTCCGTGTCTGTTGTCTCTGAAGTCCAACCAGGACCGCCTGTGAAGTTGCAGTGCTCAGTCCTCTCCCACTCTAGGAATGACATCTGTCAGGATGGACACAAAGTGTCCTGGTTCAGAACTGGACCAGAAAGTGTCCATCCCAGCTTTGTTTACACTGATGACGAATGCAAGAAGATCAAAGATAAGTCCACACAGAAATGTGTCCACACTTTCTCAAAGAACGTCAACTCCTCTGATGCTGGAACTTACTTGTGTGCTGTGGTCACATGTGGGAGGATTTTCATGGGACATCCAATACAAGTCAACATCACACAAGGTAAATATTAACTTCTTAGTATTGACAGATTCATCATAAGTGTTTTTTCACAAGTGTTTTTTATCATAACAATCTAGATGGTGGCAGCTCTGATTCATACAAGTATGTTATAATCGTCTTGAGTCCTGCTTTGGCCTTAAGTTTCATCATGTCAGCCTTCCTCATCAACAAGATCTGGACAAAAAACTGTTTTTCCTGCAAAGGTAAGAAAAAAACACATTAGGAATCATCAATAAGTTGCTCTTTTCTATGATTTATTTTAAATTGTTTTTAGCTGGTCCACACAATATTAGCTCAATTTGAATTTGATGCCTGCAACATGTTTCAAAAAAGCTGGCACAAGGGGCAAAAAAGACAGAGATTGTTGAGTAATGCTCATCAAACACTTATTTGGAACATCCCACAGGTGAACAGGCTAATTGGGAACAGGTGGGTGCCATGATTGGGTATAAAAGTAGATTCCATGAAATGTTCAGTCATTCACAAACAAGGATTGGGTGAGGGTCACCACTTTGTCAACAAATGCGTTAGCAAATTGTCCAACAGTTTAAGAACAACATTTCTCAACCAGCTATTGCAAGGAATTTAGGGATTTCACCATCTACGGTCCGTAATATCATCAAAAGGTTCAGAGAATCTAAACAAATCACTGCACGTAACATTGAAGGCCTGTGACCTTGGATCCCTCAGGCGGTACTGCATCAAAAAGCGACATCAGTGTGTAAAGGATATCACCACATGGGCTCAGGAACACTTCAGAAAACCACTGTCAGTAACTACAGTTGGTCGCTACATCTGTAAGTGCAAGTTAAAACTCTACTATGCAAAGTGAAAGCCATTTATCAACAACACCCAGAAACGCCGCCGGCTTCGCCTGGCCCGAGCTTACCTAAGATGGACTGATGCAATGTGGAAAAGTGCTCTGTGGTCTGAGGAGTCCACATTTCAAATTGTTTTTGGAAACTGTGGACGTCGTGTCCTCCGGAACAAAGAGGAAAAGAACCATCCAGATTGTTATAGGCACAAAGTTGAAAAGCCAGCATCTGTGATGGTATGGGGGTGTATTAGTGCCCAAGACATGGGTAACTTACACATCTGTGAAGGCACAATTAATGCTGAAAGGTACATACAGGTTTTGGAACAACATATGTTGCCATCCAAGCAACGTTATCATGGACGCCCCTGCTTATTTCAGCAAGACAATGCCAAGACACGTGTTAAAACAGCGTGGCTTCATAGTAAAAGAGTGCGGGTACTAGACTGGCCTGCCTGTAGTCCAGACCTGTCTCCCATTGAAAATGTGTGGCGCAATATGAAGCCTAAAATACGACAACAGAGACCCCCGGACTGTTGAACAACTTAAGCTGTACATCAAGCAAGAATGAAAAAGATTTCCACTTGAAAAGCCTCAAAAATGTGTCTCCTCAGTTCCCAAACGTTTACTGAGTGTTGTTAAAAGGAAAGGCCATGTAACACAGTGGTAAAAATGCCCCTGTGCCAACTTTTTTGCAATATGTTGCTGCCAGTAAGGATTTGCAAAACATTGTATTCTGTTTTTATTTAGGAAATACACAACGTGGCAACTTCACTGGTTTTGGGTTTTGTAGATGGAAACCACTTTTTGTCCTTCACTGCAGGCACTGACTGTGAATATGGATTAGTATATGCTAGAAAATGCATTGTGCTAAAAGTATTGTTTTCCACATAGGAGACATGTTAATGATACTTCATCTACGAATGTCATTAAAAAAAGTTTGTATTGTTGCATTTGAACAACTGTATTGTTGATAATAGAGGTCAATTATTTGCTACGTCTTCAACGCATGGCTGCGATTGTCGTGTTCCCCTCCCACGCAGGAAACAAGCAGGAGTAGCGTGCAGGTAAGATTAAAGTTTTTAATAAAGAAACGCAGGACAAAAATATAAAACTGAGGACGCTAGCAAGCGTGGAGCTAAACAAAACCAAAATGTCACCAAGGGTGAAAAAACGAGGAAAGCTAGTAGGTACAAAAATCACTAGAGCGAGGAGAAAAGAAAAACCAGGAGAACGTAACTGTTGCCTATTGCAAACATTGACCCAGCATCTAATGCTGGCTGACAGGAAACTATAAAGGGGAGTGATTAACCAAAACACCTGGTGGGAACACTAATTGCAAAACTAAGACAGGTGAGGAGAATCAGTGCCCATGGAAACCAACAGAAAACAAGGAAAGAGGGTGCACCCAGGAAACAGACTAAGACAGAAAAACTACCAAACATAAATCATGCCATGACCCGGGTAACGGATCGTGACATAACCCCCCCCCCTTAAGGGACGGATACCAGACGTCCCAAACTAGAAACCCCTCCTCCCCAAAAAAAAAGAATAAGTCCAAAGTCACGGGAGGGTGGAGGGAGGACTTGGTGGTGGGCCGCCAGGCCATGTGTCCCCGAAGCCACCGGGGACAAGTCAGGTGGCGGCGGCAAGCCATGTCTTAAAGCATCTCTTCCTGAGGGTGTTTCAGTGTTATAACTTCACCTTTATCGTTTTTTAAGCCAAAATGTGTCCGTTCTCCCTTTTCTGTGTACACACTGTGTCTGCTTGTAAGTACTCCGTGTGTGTGCGCTGCCGAACATGCTCCTCTGCTCGTAAACCAGCAATGACACGACGTGACAACGATGGGGGGTGCGGGGGGATGGGGGATTGGTACTTTTTAGAGGCAGTATAGTACCAAATACATTTCATTAGTATCGTGGTACTATACTAATACCAGTATACCGTACAACCCTACACTCATCCTGACTCGTGTTTTCTTACTGGCTCCGTTTCTTTGCAAAGCAAAAAGCCAATGTTGTTATTTCCCTTTCAAATATGTTCTTTTCTTCTTCTTTTTAGCGTGTTTTTACCCACAGAGCGACAAAGACGCTTACCTGAACACCACTGTGGTTTTTACCACGATGGAAACAGGAACGAGGGACGCGGTGGCGAGACGGAGGGTTCACGCCGACAAAAAGACTCAGGACTCGCTTGCAGACTATGTTAATGTTTAAAAAGACATATTTGGTATTTCACAGTGGTATACTGTAAGTGAAGAAAGCAACATGTTTTGGGACTAAACAGCTTTGTGGAAATAAAATAATGCCAGTGCATTTTGGAAAAATTATAATAAATATGTTTTATCATCACATTTTATTTTTTTATTTTTTTTATTTCATCACTTCATTATTTAAAAAAAAATATATAATGTTTTTTTAATTAACAGAACTGTTTTTTCAATAAGCTAATTGATATAAAAATTAAAGTTTCATCATCAAATTTATTTGAAATATTATTTTTAAAAAAATAAAAATGTGTTATTGATATGTTCATCATTATATTTAGAAACCGTACCACCAACATTTTTTATCACCACTTTTCATTAAAAAAAATAACATCCCAAATTTACAGTGGTTTATTGGTTCCAAACATGCTTGCATTAAAGGGATTTCTGCAAAGTAGAAACTGTTAAATATAAATCGAGTATTTTCATAGTTACAGTATTAAAAACATGTTCACTCATTGAATCCAACATACTGTAGGATTGCTGCTTAGGGCTGAGCCAATCAGTGAACACGATACTGAACAGGGTGCTCTGATTGGTTTGGACTCCGCTAGTAGACACCATTCCTGTATTATTTTGATATTTTTAGTTAATTTAGACCAGGGGTGTCCAAACTTTTTCCACTGAGGGCCGCACACGGAAAAATTAAAGCATGTGGGGGCCATTTTGATATTTTTCATTTTCAAACCATAACAAAATATATGGATTTTTATTTATTTTACCTTTAGGGGTCCCGGGGACCATAAAGGGTCTCAGTCATTAAAATGTTAAAAATAAGTCAGATTATTATTTTTTTTAAATTATTTAACGCTTACAGTAAATCTCTATGTCAACTTCAAGTTGATATAAAGTAATACAAATTAAAACAAATGTTTTATGGCTTTTCTGTCAAAAACAACTTAGTTTTTTTTATAGTAAAACTGAAATATGCAGTATTTAGTAATTAGAGCCCTAAAAGATCAATAATGCAGGACACCATGGATTTTAATTATTTCATATTTTTGAGTAATCACAGTGAAAAGATAAATAAAAAATCACTAAATATATTTGGGATCCAAAAGGTGCCCCACTCATAAAGTGATACATTTTTATTAGGTTTTTCTTTTACTTTCAACACTTAAGTTACAAGATCAACTTCAGGTATATCTGTCGATTTTATGCTGGAACTATTATTTTGTTTGTTTTATGCCCTTTTGTCAAAGAAAACGTTGATGTTTTTATACACCACATAAAACATTTTAAAGTGAAATATTTGAAGTAATTGGAGCCCTGAAAATAATTCATTATAACATGGATTTTTTTGTCATTATTTTTTTTTTTGAGCAATGGCAAAAAAAGAAAAAGAAAGAAAGACAAAAGAAAAAAAAACAGCCTGCATGGCAGCTTTTGTGTAAACATTGCAACTTTTTCTCATTAGATTTCACCTCATTCCACTTTTTTTAATGGTCTTTTTTATTTTTACAATAGTATTTCCAGAATGTATGGCGGGCCGGTAAACAAATAGCTGCAGGCCGCAAATGGCCCCCGGGCCGCACTTTGGACACCCCTGCCCTAACCCACAGGCAAGCGGTCCACCCCGGGTCCCGACTCTGGACAGCCAGCACTTCATCCATGGCCACCGGACCTGTGTCCTCCACAAGGAAGAGGGGGGCAGAGGAGAAAAGAAAAGAAACGGCAGATCAACTGGTCTAAAAGGGGGGTCTATTTAAAGGCTAGAGTATACAAATGAGTTTTAAGATGGAACTTAAATGCTTTCAGATTGTTTTCTTTGTTTAAAAATAGAACAAGCACATTCTGAAATTGTACAAATCATAATGCTGTTGTTTTTTGTTTTTTTTACAATTACCTGTTGCGGTTAATAGTATATATGATTTACTTGTCGTTATTTATGTTTTATGAATAAATGATGTGATACTGTTCATCAGTCAACTCATTGGTGTTAATTTTCAATCTATCTAGATACAAAAATTATATCAAAATCAAATTAAAGGATGTAATTTATGTAGTTGGATCATTTTCCTCGACTGATGTACTAATCATGTGGTTTATTTTGTACATATATAGAGGCAAAGATACAAAGAATTGCTATAGCGACATCCAGTGGACACATTTAGGACAGCTGTTTCTTTCATTCAAAAATTTGAGGTTAATTTTTATACTTAGCAAACTCATCCCGCGGGCCGGATAAAAGTTGTTCGCGGGCCTGATCCGGCCCTCGGGCCGTACGTTTGACACCCCTGATTTAAGGCATTGACTCATGATATATAATTATGGAAATATTTTCGCATTGCAATATACTTTTTCAGATGTTTAGCGAGCCCCTGGGATGACTTGAAGTAGAAAATAAAAAGTGAAATGTTAACTGATGCATGTCGTGTGTGAAGCCACAAACGATGAAAGAACTGCACATGTTTTGATGCTATTAAGCGCGTCTAACAGCGACATGACAGACGGAAGCTGTGGCGGGCCTTTGACCAACCACTCGGCTTGTTTACTCAGAAGAGCGTTTAAGGGCAGGAAATGGGAGGAGGGGCTTAAATCTGGGTTCAAGCACAGAAGACATTATTGTCTGAGGAGGTATGATTATCATTTGTATTTGTGTTGAAACTTTTACACCAGTCTAGTCAACTAGTTTATTTTTTTCAAAGCTAAGGCCAGACTAGTCATTTCACAATTGTGTTTATCGAACTCCTCGGTCTCCTTGGACGTATCCTCGCTCATCCATGCGGACTGGACACTGGCCGAGGGTGGAGTCGGCTTTCTTGGTTGCTTTGTTGGGTCTGCTCCTGTCTCTGGCCATGCTCCCCCCACCCCAGCAGACGATGGTGTGGAACACCGCAGAGGCCACCACAGTGTATATGTTTATTTTTTGTTGTTGTTTTACTTTTGTGGCTGTGTGTAGAAGTGGCTGGTTGCATCAGCTCTGCTCTTTTAATGTCTTTAATGTCCTTTGTGTTATTTGATGTTTCCCTCTTACACACATGCTTATGTGTGCTATGGCTATAGGTTTTTTTCCCCTTGGCCTCAGTCTGGACCGCCTCTCCAGGGGCCCAGGCTTAGACTGATTTTTTTTTCTCTCACCTGTTTCTGACCTTTTTTGTAAGGGGCGCCAGAAGTTGGCAGACCCGTCAGCGATCCTGTTCTGTCTCCCTGTAATGTTTGTCTGATCTTGAATGGGATTGTGCTGAAAATCTTAATTTCCCCTCTGGGATTATTATTAAAGTATTTCTGATTCTGTATACTTTTGACCCAGCAGATTTGCTCACATTTTCAGTAGACCCATAATAAATTCATAAAAGAACCAAACTTCATGAAGGTTTTTTGTGACCAACAAGTATGTGCTCCAATCACTCTATCACACAAAAATAAGAGTTGTAGAAATGATTGGAAACTCAAGACAGCCATGACATTATGTTCTTTACAAGTGTATGTAAACTTTTGACCACGACTGTACCTGTTAGCACAATTAGTTCGACAAAATTCTTGACTATTGTTAACTCACCTTTATACATACGATACAAAATCAGCTCAACAAGATAACTGATTCTTACTTTTTATTCTGTCTTAATATTATTTCACTACTTGTAAAGACAAAATACCTACCATCTGTTTACTCACCTGTACCTGTTACAAAATCACATCACATCTTTGTTACCCGGCATCGGCTTGTGTCGAATAAAGGAGTATATGTGGTACTTCAAATAAACACATGAAGACTTTATATTTGTGTATATATTTAGTTATTTTATTCCAATGCGACCCCCGGGTAAAAACGTTAAAGGGGAACACACTTTTTTTTTTTTAGAAATGTGTCTTTTGTTCAAAATTATTTTGAAATACCTTTTTTTTTTTTAAAATGCATTCTAACCCAATTGTATCTCAGCAGCAGGTGATAGCTTGAGTTTTCTTCCTGATCGTGGCAGTGACAAAACTGTGCCATGCACTTTATACTTACAAACATTTGTCTGCACAGTTGCTCTTGGGACCTTAAGCTGCTTTGAAATGGCTCCAAGTGACTTTCCTGACTTTTGCGATCAAATGTCCACTTACAATGGAGCCTATAAGTGTTGCTCTGTTCTGCCTCTATAACCCTTAAAAAAACATCCAAACACCTCCATTATGGTTTTATACACATTATATAAGTGTATATGTAATGTAGTAACAGGCACATTTATAATAACATTTAATATGTACGTATTTTGATCATTTTAAGCATACGCGGTGCATTAATTTAAAAAATGCAGCACAACATTCACTTTTGTTTCTTTTTTTTTTTTTTTTTCTTTTTTTTTTTTTTTTTTTTTTTTATAATGTCCTGCCCAGCTTCTCGGGCAAATCATATAGCAGATGTAGATGCCCATATCGGCTGTTCAGATTTACTTTACAAAAGAGAAGTGTAGGATACTTCTCTTGTTGCCTTACTTGTATTTTGACTTTATTAAATGTATTTATATTATCATTTGGTGCAGCCGGGCCAGAGCAGGAGGGGATGGAAAGAGAGAAAAAGGAAGACAGAGGGGGGAATTGTGGGGACAAGAGGGGGATTAGACAGAGAGACAAAAACAACAACAGCAAACACAACAACAACAACAACAGAGCAACATCAGCAAATACGACATGTACAAATATGATGGTAAAAGTACCGTAATTTCCGGACTATAAGCCGCACCTGACTATAAGCCGCACCAGCTAAATTTAGGGGAACATACAGATTGATCCATATATAAGCCGCACCCGACTATAAGCCGCAGGGTTTTGATGTGTAATTACCGTAGTATATAGGGGTTCCTGCTACCACGGAGGGGATTGTCGGGACAGAGATGACTGTTTGGGAACGCAAAGCGTCCCATTTATTAACAATAAATCTTTCAATCATTCAATCAAACTTTCACATCTTTGACATGGCGAACAGCATTCGTGCAGAGTACAAATAATACAACAGTGCAAAGTAATACAAAGTGCTCACCTGTACGTTATCAAAATAACCAGCCTACCGGTATATGAAAAGTCAGTCTTTAATCATTGTGTCATCGTCTTCCTCCTGCGTACTAAAACCACCGAAATCCTCTTCGTCGGTGTCGGAGAAGAACAGGCCGTAAATAAGCCGCACCCTTGTATAAGCCGCAGGGACCAGAACGAGGGGAAAAAGTAGCGGCTTATAGTCCGGAAATTACGGTAATAGCAAATAAGCAGTTAGCGAAAATTAAAAAAAAAAAAATACAGAAATGACAATGAGCATTATTACACTAAAAATGGAGCAATATGAATACCAATAGAAATAGTGCTATTGATAATAAACAATACCAGTACTTTACCTTTATTATCAACAATACAATTGTTCAAATGCAACAATACATATACGTAATGATAACTTGAGATACGAAAGAATGCAGAAAAATGGAGGGGAAGAAAGAGAAGCAACCTTAACCTTGTAGATTGTTATAGTAACAATAGGTTAAGCTTTGTCAGTGTGCCATGTGTTATACCCAGTTTACCCTAGGGCAACAACGTTAATATATGTTTGATGAAACGTGATTATGTGCATGAGTGTATGTGTGCATATGTACTTGTATATGTACAGTATGTGTATGTGTGCTTGTACAGTGAATGTATATGTACAGTATGTGTATATGTGTGTACAGCGAATGTATATGTACAGTATGTGTATACAGTATGTGTGTTTGAACAGTGAATGTATATGTACAGTATGTGTATACAGTATGTGTGTTTGAACAGTGAATGTATATGTACAGTATGTGTAAATGTGTGTTTGTACAGTGAATGTATATGTACAGTATATGTATGTGTGTGTTTGTACAGTGAATGTATGTGTAGTATGTGTATGTGTGTGTTTGTACAGTGAATGTATATGTACAGTATGTGTATATGTATGTTTTTACAGTGAATGTATATGTACAGCATGTGTATACAGTATGTTTGTATAATGAATGTGCGTGTGGATGTACGAACTTTGAGTGTGTAAATATGTACTGTATTTATTTGTATATGTATGTGGGAGCGTAGGTACCTATGTATGTCTGTATGTATGTGTGTGAGTATATGTGAATTTGCATGTACAATACATTTGACTCCCAGTGTGTGCGGGAGCCAGAGTACGGCCCCAGCCTCCCCGAGAACCCATCCCACAAACAGTAGGTGTGGTGCCCAGGGAACCAGGGGCCACCGCCCCCACGCAGCCAAGACGGACAGCGACAGGAACCCCAGAGCCTGGCCCACCGTGCCACCCACAAGAGCCAGCAGCAGGCCGCAGACATACGCACCCGGCAGAGGACAAGGCACGAGAAAAACAGGGGGAAGCCAGACCCCAAGCCAGCGAGAGACCACACCCCACACGGACAGAAAGGCGGGACGCCCCGCCCGAGGGGCCCGGAGACCCCCCGCAACCGGACGGGAAGACCGCCCCCGCCCCACCGGCAACAGGGCCCCCACGAGCCCCCCCCCCCCCCCCCCCCCCCCCCCCGGAGAGCGCGGCGAGGCCAGCCCACGGCCACCCCACCCAAACCGGCCGCCACAGGACCACCCAGCACGGGGCCACAGGAACCACCCACCCCACCCGCAGGGACCCCAACGATGGAGATGGAACAACCAGCAACCGCCCCGCCGAGTCCCCCCCCGAGGTAGGGGAAGAAATAAATAAAATAAATAAATACATAATAATAATAATAATAATATTAATAAAATGTATTTTTTTAAAAAAGGGGAAAAATAAATAAATACATAAATAATTAAATCTATTTATAAAAAAAATAAATAAATAAATAAATAAAAAAAGAATTAAAAGAAGATCACAGACATGCTGACACACAAGGTCGCTACCCCAACAACTGGCCGACTCGCAGCACCTCGGAATACCCTGCAGCACCAAGCCACCACAGTAGACGCAGGGACCAGACCCAGCAGGCCCCAACCAAGACGGCCACCCGGAAGGGATGGACGGCGGGACCCAGGAGCTCCAGACACGCAGTCCGGATGCAGTAGCCTGAGGCGCCGACCCCCACCCGACAGGCAGGCCCAGAACGTACCCCCAGAAATATACATACATATATATATACATACACATAAACATACACATGTACACATACACACACATACACATGCATACACATACACATATATATACATACATACATACATACACACACACACATACACATACATATACACAGTTTGTCAGCCCCGACAACCACCACGCGCGCGCGCTGCCACCAGTCACAACATCAGCCACCCCCCTGCACCAGACCCAGCAGCCACGGGCGCCCACACCACAAACAAACGGCAGCAGAAACAGCAGCCACAACACCCACAGACAGCCAGCACCACCCAATCAAATCAAAGCGATCAAAAAATAAACCGCGACCGGCAACCACACGCCAACAGGATCACAGATACCAGCCAGCGCCAGCCCGCCAGCAAGCCCAAACGCCAACACGCAAACAAGAGACACCATCACCCCCCCACCCCCCGCCAAAAGACCCCACCACCCCAACCCAAACCCGCACAAACACACCACCGCCCAAACAACCGAGACACAGTATCCAGACCAGACACGGGCGCCGCGCCGCCACCACATCAAGTCGCCAACAGAGACCCCACAGCGCAAGGTCGGGCCACACGGGCACGGACCCCACCCAACAGGAAGCGAGACCCGCGACACAAATAAAAAATAAAATAAAATAAAAATAAATAAATATATATATATACATATATACATACACATACATACACATACACATACATACATACACACATACACACATACACACATATATATATATATATATATATATATATATATATACATACACATATATACACATAAAAAAAAAAAAATAATAATAATAATAAATTAATAAAAGCCTGGCAGGCCACCAGAACGCAGTCCCCGGAATCCGCGCCGGCCGACGAGGCAATGAGGGGTGCGCCGAACCCCAACCCCCCCACATGCATGTGTACAAGGCCCCCAGAGTGTCTACTGTGTAGTTAAAATTAGGAGGTCAGCCATTACAGCCGACCTCCAGTCCCTATTGATGCGTGTACTGTAGCGTGAGTGAGATATGTATGCTTGTGGGAACTAATAATGCGATTAAAATTGGGGGGCATCAAGGTCTTGGTGGGTCCCAACCAAGCCGAGCCCTCCAAATCCTAAGTGTCTAATATGCAGCTAAGATTGAGGGATGGCCGAGCAGGGGACAAGACAGGAGGACCGGAGCCCCATAGGAGGCATCCTCAACCCCCCGCCATGCCTCCCCGCAGGACAATCCCCCAAAGTCCTATATTTGTGTGACTGTGTGTGCTATAAGTAGGAGGAGTAGAGGGCCCGGACATCCCCCCCAGTCCATGCGGCCGACAACCAGGAACTATGGCCAGGAAGCCGCCCCCCCCACGGCCCGTGACCCACACCAGACCACTTTAGCGTGACGTCACGCGAGCCCACCCCCGGCCAAACAAAGCCAGCCCCCGCCCGCCCCAACCCAACCCCGCAGAGCCCATACCAGCAACCAAACGCAGAAAAACTGCACAGCCCCATGCCCAATGCAAACACCGCATCCCGGCCATCCACACAGCAACGCACCCATACGAGTTCCGGCCAGGGGATGGTGCCCCCCAACTGGGGAAGAAGTCAATGCACCCCGTCCGCACGCCAGCCCCCAAACCCACCGTCAAGCCAACGCCAGCCAGCCCCCTCAATTCACTTTTGTTTCTAACAAACACTGATTAAAACTCACTTCAGACTTCATGAGAGCCAACAAACATAATAAAACATCACTCACTGTACAATGTCTGCTGTCGTTAAAATGCAGACTGCTAGGATGTTATATATATTCCCATTTAGATGAAGAATGACTCATAATTGTGAGAAAAGGTTACCAACTTGTCGGAATACGTCCTCATCCTTCTACTATCCAGGTGAGAGGCATGATTTATGATCTAGGATAAAGTTTGACGAGCAAGGAAACGAGGAGGCAGCTGATCAGTCGATGATGTCAACATTGGCACGCAAGCTCCTGACCACGACGGCGCTATAAATAGTTTGTCTGCGTTAGCGCTTATAGTAACAATATCGCTAATACTTGGTTAATATTCCAGTCACGAAATGTAAATGGAGTATTGTCTGCGCTTTTTGGATGTTTTTTATTGGGTTTTAACAAAGGACTCTCTATTGGCTTCGGACATTTATTTGCGTTTATTTACGAGTTATAATGCATTAAAAAAAAAAAACATCCGTCATGATTGTGAATGATAGGCAAAATTAAGGTATGGCAGAGCCTTGCATTTCTCGGTTGGAAACGGTACAGCTGGTTTCTCAGCTGAGAGGCTTCGAGTAGCAGGGAGATGGGTGAAGTCTTGTTTTTGCACTTGTCCAGCAAGAACCTCAAATGCTTTAACATGGGAGACTGAATTTCCTTTCCCTTGGAGCTGTAAATCGAGGCCATTTAGAATTGATGTCACATCTGTTAAAAAAGTCCCATTTCCACTGTGTGTCGATCAGCTCTGTCAGGAGAAAAGCGTTGATTTTGGCGGGTAGCTGCTCAAAAAACACTGAAAAATCTGCCCCGGCTCAACCTTGCGACTCGAGAGTGGTAAGACAAAAAAAAAGTTCTGTAGTTTTACTTTGTACTAGCCAGAGACTGATACAAAGGGACTGGAAAGTTTGGTTGGACATATTTCCACTGAGGTAGAGGCGGCACTGATGAGCCAATGAGATAGCAGCAAAATAGTTCCCTCCCATTTGGTATGATGTGTTTCATGTCAATAATATTAAGATGCTGTCTAGATGGTCTGATGTTCACTTGGTCCAACGAGAGGAGAAAATGTGGATCGTGCTTCATCTGCTGCTCCTGCTCCAAAGTGGAGGTAAGTCCATGCTCAGTTCCAATGGAGACATGTTCATACTGTACATGACTCTTATTAATATGTCTTCTTTTTTCTCTTCAGCATGTACAGGTGCTTACACCTTTTCCTCTCAAACTGTTGGACCTGGACAAAATGTCTCTCTGATATGTCCACACGGCAAAGTTGAAACTTGGAACCACTTATTTTGGGTTCGGCTCGTTGCTGGAAACTCACCTGAATTTTTGTGTTGGATAACATTTGACATGTCAGGCTCTGTTAAACATGGAACATCAACTACTGGACATCGCATCACAGTCACAAAAGAACAAGGAACAGTTGTCCTGCAAATTAGTCAAGTAGAGAAAAGTGATACAGCGATCTACTACTGTCTTAAAGTAAATTCATATTTGAACATAATTACATTTTTTAATGGGATATTTCTTCATGTCACAGGTAAATATGACAAGAAATAATTAGAAAACAGTTCAAATGAACAATTTTACATATTTAATTGTTACATAACATATGTTTATAGATAATGATGTTAACTTGACTACTCTTCCAATAATGCAGTCTTCAAATGTCCAAATGAACAAATCATATTTTATTGTGATGAACATGTTTTTACATGCACTACAAGAAATGTAACCTCTGCATTAACACATCACAGTATTTTTTACCTTCAAGATTTCAACAGAAGTGAATGTCGATCTGTGGAATCAAAGTCACAGAGTGCTGAAAGACTTCAATTTGTCTTGAACTCTTCCCAGAACCAGAACCCTCCGTGTCTGTTGTCTCTGAAGTCCAACCAGGACCGCCTGTGAAGTTGCAGTGCTCAGTCCTCTCCCACTCTGGGAATGACATCTGTCAGGATGGACACAAAGTGTCCTGGTTCAGAACTGGACCAGAAAGTGTCCATCCCAGCTTTGTTTACACTCATGACGAATGCAAGAAGATCGAAGATAAGTCCACACCGAAATGTGTCCACACTTTGTCAAAGAACGTCAACTCCTCTGATGCTGGAACTTACTTGTGTGCTGTGGTCACATGTGGGAGGATTTTCATGGGAACTCCAATGAAAGTCAACAACACCCAAGGTAAATATTAATTCATTAGTATTGACGGATTCATCATAAGTGTTTTTTCACAAGTGTTTTTTATCTTAACAATCTAGATTGTGGCAGCTCTGATTCAAACAAGTATGTTATAATCGTCTTGAGTCCTGCTTTGGCCTTAAGTTTCATCATGTCAGCCTTCCTCATCAACAAGATCTGGACAAAAAACTGTTTTTCCTGCAAAGGTAAGAAAACAACACATTAGGAATCATCAATAAGTTGCTCTCTTCTATGATTTATTTTAAATTGTTTTTAGCTGGTCCACACAATATTAGCTCAATTTGAATTTGATGCCTGCAACATGTTTCAAAAAAGCTGGCACAAGTGGCAAAAAAGACAGAACGTTGAGTAATGCTCATCAAACACTTATTTGGAACATCCCACAGGTGAACAAGCTAATTGGGAACAGGTGGGTGCCATGATTGGGTATAAAAGTAGATTCCATGAAATGCTCAGTCAATCACAAACAAGGATTGTGCGAGGGTCACCACTTTGTCAACAAATGCGTGAGCAAATTGTCCAACAGTTTAAGAACATCATTTTTCAACGAGTTATTGCAAGGAATTTATGGATTTCACCATCTACGGTCCGTAATATCATCAAAAGGTTCAGAGAATCTAGAGAAATCACTGCACGTAACATTGAATGCCTGTGACCTTGGATCCCTCAGGTGGTACTGCATCAAAAAGCAACATCAGTGTGTAAAGGATATCACCACATGGGCTCAGGAACATTTCAGAAAACCACTGTCAGTAACTACAGTTGGTCGCTACATCTGTAAGTGCGAGTTAAAACTCTACTATGCAAAGTGAAAGCCATTTATCAACAACACCCAGAAACGCCGCCGGCTTCGCCTGGCCCGAGCTCACCTAAGATGGGCTGATGCAAAGTGGAAAAGTGCTCTGTGGTCTGAGGAGTCCACATTTCAACTTGTTTTTGGAAACTGTGGACGTCGTGTCCTCCGGAACAAAGAGGATTAGAACCATCCGGATTGTTATAGGCGCAAAGTTGAAAAGCCAGCATCTGTGATGGTATGGGGGTGTATTAGTGCCCAAGACATGGGTAACTTACACATCTGTGAAGGCACCATTAATGCTGAAAGGTACATACAGGTTTTGGAGCAACATATGTTGCCATCCAAGCAACGTTATCATGGACGCCCCTGCTTATTTCAGCAAGACAATGCCAAGCCACGTGTTAAAACAGCGTGGCTTCATAGTAAAAGAGTGCGGGTACTAGACTGGCCTGCCTGTAGTCCAGACTTGTCTCCCATTGAAAATGTGTGGCGCATTATGAAGCCTAAAATACGACAACAGAGACCCCCGGACTGTTGAACAACTTAAGCTGTACATCAAGCAAGAATGGGAAAGATTTCCACTTGAAAAGCCTCAAAAATTTGTCTCCTCAGTTCTCAAACGTCTACTGAGTGTTGTTAAAAGGAGAGGCCATGTAACACAGTGGTAAAAATGCCCCTGTGCCAACTTTTTTGCAATATGTTGCTGCCAGTAAGGATTTGCAAATCATTGTATTCTGTTTTTATTTAGGAAATACACAACGTGGCAACTTCACTGGTTTTGGGTTTTGTAGATGGAAACCACTTTTTGTCCTTCTTCACTGCAGGCACTGACTGTGAATATGGATTAGTATATGCTAGAAAATGCATTGTGCAAAAAGTATTTTTTTCCACATAGGAGACATGTTAATGATACTTCATCTACGAATGTCATGAAACAAATGTTTGTATTGTTGCATTTGAACAACTGTATTGTTGATAATAGAGGTCAATTATTTGTTACGTCTTCAACGCATGGCTGCGATTGTCGTGTTCCCCTCCAACGCAGGAAACAAGCAGGAGTAGCGTGCAGGTAAGATTAAAGTTTTTAATAAATGAAACGCAGGACAAAAATATAAAACTGAGGAGGCTAGCAAGCGTGGAGCTAAACAAAACCAAAATGTCACCATGGGTGAAAAAACGAGGAAAGCTAGTAGGTACAAAAATCACTAGAGCGAGGAGGAAAGAAAAACCAGGAGAACGTAACTGTTGCCTATTGCAAACATTGACCCAGCATCTAATGCTGGCTGACAGGAAACTATAAAGGGGAGTGATTAACCAAAACACCTGGTGGGAACACTAATTGCAAAACTAAGGCAGGTGTGTGTGTGTGCGCTGCCGAACATGCTCCTCTGCTCGTAAACCAGCAATGACACGACGTGACAAAGACGGGGGGTGCGGGGGGATGGGGGATCGGTACTTTTTAGAGGCAGTATAGTACCAAATATATTTCATTAGAATCGTGATACTATACTAATACCAGTATACCGTACAACCCTACACTCATCCTGACTCGTGTTTTCTTACTGGCTCCGTTTCTTTGCAAAGCAAAAAGCCAATGTTGTTATTTCCCTTTCAAATATGTTATTTGTTTCTTCTTTTTAGCGTCTTTTTACCCACAGAGCGACAAAGACGCTTACCTGAACACCACTGTGGTTTTTACCACGATGGAAACAGGAACGAGGGACGCGGTGGCGAGACGGAGGGTTCACACCGACAAAAAGACTCAGGACTCGCTTCCAGACTATGTTAATGTTTAAAAAGACATATTTGGTATTTCACAGTGGTATACTGTAAGTGAAGAAAGCAACATGTTTTGGGACTAAACAGCTTTGTGGAAATAAAACAATGACAGTGCATTTTGTAAAAATTATAATAAATATGTTTTATCATCACATTTTAATTTTTTATTTTTTTTATTTCATCACTTCATTATTTAAAAAAATATATATAATGTTTTTTAATTAACAGAACTGTTTTTTCAATAAGCTAATTGATATACAAATTAAAGTTTCATCATCAAATTTATTTGAAATATTATTTTTTTAAAAATAAAAATTTGTTATTGATATGTTCATCATTATATTTAGAAACCGTACCACCAACATTTTTTATCACCACTTTTCATTAAAAAAAAAACATCCCAAATTTACAGTGGTTTATTGGTTCCAAACATGCTTGCATTAAAGGGATTTCTGCAAAGTAGAAACTGTTAAATATAAATCGAGTATTTTCATAGTTACAGTATTAAAAACATGTTCACTCATTGAATCCAACATACTGTAGGATTGCTGCTTAGGGCTGAGCCAATCAGTGAACACGATACTGAACAGGGCGCTCTGATTGGTTTGGACTCCGCTAGTAGACACTATTCCTGTATTATTTTGATATTTTTAGTTAATTTAGACCAGGGGTGTCCAAACTTTTTCCACTGAGGTCCGCACACGGAAAAATTAAAGCATGTGGGGGCCATTTTGATATTTTTCATTTTCAAACCATAGCAAAATATATGGATTTTTATTTATTTTACCTTTAGGGGTCCCGGGGACCATAAAGGGTCTCAGTCATTAAAATGTTAAAAATAAGTCAGATTATTATTTTTTTTAAATTATTTAACGCTTACAGTAAATCTCTATGTCAACTTCAAGTTGATATAAAGTAATACAAATTAAAACAAATGTTTTATGGCTTTTCTGTCAAAAACAACTTAGTTTTTTTATAGTAAAACTGAAATATGCAGTATTTAGTAATTAGAGCCCTAAAAGATCAATAATGCAGGACACCATGGATTTTAATTATTTCATATTTTTGAGTAATCACAGTGAAAAGATAAATAAAAAATCACTAAATATATTTTGGATCCAAAAGGTGCCCCACTCATAAAGTGATACATTTTTATTAGGTTTTTCTTTTACTTTCAACACTTAAGTTACAAGATCAACTTCAGATATATCTGTCGATTTTATGCTGGAACTATTATTTTGTTTGTTTTATGCGCTTTTGTCAAAGAAAACGTTGATGTTTTTATACACCACATAAAACATTTTAAAGTGAAATATTTGAAGTAATTGGAGCCCTGAAAATAATTCATTATATCATGAATTTTTTTGTCATTATTTTTTTTTTTGAGCAATGGCAAAAAAAGAAAAAGAAAGAGAGACAAAAGAAAAAAAAAACAGCCTGCATGGCAGCTTTTGTGTCAACATTGCAACTTTTTCTCATTAAATTTCACCTCATTCCACTTTTTTTAATGGTCTTTTTTATTTTTACAATAGTATTTCCAGAATGTATGGCGGGCCGGTAAACAAATAGCTGTGGGCCGCAAATGGCCCCCGGGCCGCACTTTGGACACCCCTGCCCTAACCCACAGGCGAGCGGTCCACCCCGGGTCCCGACTCTGGACAGCCAGCACTTCATCCATGGCCACCGGACCTGTGTCCTCCACAAGGGAGAGGGGGGCAGAGGAGAAAAGAAAAGAAACGGCAGATCAACTGGTCTAAAAAGGGGGTCTATTTAAAGCCTAGAGTATACAAATGAGTTTTAAGATGGGACTTAAATGCTTTCAGATTGTTTTCTTTGTTTAAAAACAGAACAAGCACATTCTAAAATTGCACAAATCATTATGTTGTTGTTTTTTGTTTTTTTTTTACAATTACCTGTTCCGGTTAATAGTATATATGATTTACTTGTCGTTATTTATGTTTTATGAATAAATGATGTGATACTGTTCATCAGTCAACTCATTGGTGTTAATTTTCAATCTATCTAGATACAAAAATTATATCAAAATCAAATTAAAGGATGTAATTTATGTAGTTGGATCATTTTCCTCGACTGGTGTACTAATCATGTAGTTTATTTTGTACATATGTAGATGCAAAGATACAAAGAATTGCTATAGCGACATCCAGTGGACACATTTAGGACAGCGGTTTCTTTCATTCAAAAATTTGAGGTTAATTTTTATACTTAGCAAACTCATCCCGCGGGCCGGATAAAAGTTGTTCGCGGGCCTGATCCGGCCCTCGGGCCGTACGTTTGACACCCCTGATTTAAGGCATAGACTCATAATATATAATTATGGAAATATTTTCGCATTGCAATATACTTTTTCAGATGTTTAGCGAGCCCCTGGGATGACTTGAAGTAGAAAATAAAAAGTGAAATGTTAACTGATGCATGTCGTGTGTGAAGCCACAAACGATGAAAGAACTGCACATGTTTTGATGCTATTAAGCGCGTCTAACAGCGACATGACAGACGGAAGCTGTGGCGGGCCTTTGACCAACCACTCGGCTTGTTTACTCAGAAGAGCGTTTAAGGGCAGGAAATGGGAGGAGGGGCTTAAATCTGGGTTCAAGCACAGAAGACATTATTGTCTGAGGAGGTATGATTATCATTTTTATTTGTGTTGAAACTTTTAGACCAGTCTAGTCAACTAGTTTATTTTTTTCAAAGCTAAGGCCAGACTAGTCATTTCACAATTGTGTTTATTTTATATATCATGTCAACACAACTGGAAATGCTGAGAGCAGAGATCGCTTTCGTGAGCTTCAAGCTCACATTAAAGAAAGTCGCTTATTCTAAAACCCTTTTGCTGCCGACATTATTGACACCCTGCCCTCTCTTCAATTTCAACTGGCTGAGTTTCAGGCCTGCGATGAAAGATGCTTTCACCCCCAACTGTCTCATAGAGTCCTACGCTTCCCTCCCACACCAGACCTACCACAACATAAAAAAGCATACAATGAAGACAGACAGTTTTTGGGAGCATATATATGGCTGAATGAGCAGGTATCGGACTCCTCGGTCTCCTTGGACGTATCCTCGCTCATCCATGCGGACTGGACACTGGCCGAGGGTGGAGTCGGCTTTCTTGGTTGCTTTGTTGGGTCTGCTCCTGTCTCTGGCCATGCTCCCCCCACCCCAGCAGACGATGGTGTGGAACACTGCAGAGGCCACCACAGTGTATATGTTTATTTTTTGTTGTTGTTTTACTTTTGTGGCTGTGTGTAGAAGTGGCTGGTTGCATCAGCTCTGCTCTTTTAATGTCTTTAATGTCCTTTGTGTTATTTGATGTTTCCCTCTTACACACATGCTTATGTGTGCTATGGCTATGGGTTTTTTTTTCCTCTTGGCCTCAGTCTGGTCCGCCTCTCCAGGGACCCAGGCTTAGACTGAATTTTTTTTTCTCTCACCTGTTTCTGACCTTTTTTGTGAGGGGCGCCAGAAGTTGGCAGACCCGTCAGCGATCCTGTTCTGTCTCCATGTAATGTTTGTCTGATCTTGAATGGGATTGTGCTGAAAATCTTAATTTCCCCTCTGGGATTATTATTAAAGTATTTCTGATTCTGTATACTTTTGACCCAGCAGATTTGCTCACATTTTCAGTAGACCCATAATAAATTCATAAAAGAACCAAACTTCATGAATGTTTTTTGTGACCAACAAGTATGTGCTCCAATCACTCTATCACACAAAAATAAGAGTTGTAGAAATGATTGGAAACTCAAGACAGCCATGACATTATGTTCTTTACAAGTGTATGTAAACTTTTGACCACGGCTGTACCTGTTAGCACAATTAGTTCGACAAAATACTTGACTATTGTTAACTCACCTTTATACATACAATACAAAATCAGCTCAACAAGACAAAAGTGCCTGATTCTTACTTTTTATTCTGTTTTAATATTATTTCACTACTTGTAAAGACAAAATACCTACCAATCGTTTACTCACCTGTACCTGTTACAAAATCGCATTACCTCTTTGTTACCCAGCATTGGCGTGTGTCGAATAAAAGGAGTATCTGTGGTACTTCAAATAAACACATGAAGACTTTCTATTTGTTTATTTATTTATTTATTTTTTTTTTTAATCCAATGCGGCCCCCGGAAAAAAACGTTAAAGGGGAACTGCAAATTTTTTTTTTAGAATTGTCTTTTGTTCACAATTATTTTGAAAGACATGGCAACCTTTTTCTTTTAAATGCATTCTAACTTGTAAATAAATGCGATCAAATTTCCGCTTACAATGGAGCCTATAAGAGTTGCTCTGCTCTGCCTCTAAAACCCTTAAAAAAACATCCAAACACCTCCATTATGGTTTTATACACATTATATAAGTGTATATGTAATGTAGTAACAGGCACATTTATAATAACATTTAATATTTACGTATTTTGATCATTTTAAGCATACGCGGTGCATTAATTTAAAAAATGCAGCACGACATTCACTTTTGTTTCTAACAAACACTGATTAAAACTCACTTCAGACTTCATGAGAGCCAACAAACATAATAAAACATCACTCACTGTACAATGTCTGCTGTCGTTTAAATGCCGACTGCTAGGATGTTATATATATTCCCATTTAGATGAAGAATGACTCATAATTGTGAGAAAAGGGTACCAACTTGTCGGAGTACGTCCTCATCCTTCTACTATCCAGGTGAGAGGCATGATTTATGATCTAGGATAAAGTTTGACGAGCAAAGAAACGAGGAGGCAGCTGATCAGTCGATGATGTCAACATTGGCACACAAGCTCCTGATCACGACGGCGCTATAAATAGTTAGTCTGCGTTAGCGCTTATAGTAACAATATCGCTAATACTTGGTTAATATTCCAGTCACGAAATGTAAATGGAGTATTGTCTGCGCTTTTTGGAGGTTTTTATTGGGTTTTAACAAAGGACTCTCTATTGGCTTCGGACTTTTATTTGCGTTTAATTACGAGTTAAAATGCATAAAAAAAATTTAAAAAACATCAGTCATGATTGTGAATGATAGGCAAAATTAAGGTATGGCAGAGCCTTGCATTTCTCGGTTGGAAACGGTACAGCTGGTTTCTCAGCTGAGAGGCTTCGAGTAGCAGGGAGATGGGTGAAGTCTTGTTTTTGCACTTGTCCAGCAAGAACCTCAAATGCTTTAACATGGGAGACTGAACTTCCTTTCCCTTGGAGCTGTAAATCGAGGCCATTTAGAATTTATGTCACATCTGTTAAAAGGGTCCCATTTCCACTGTGTGTCGATCAGCTCTGTCAGGAGAAAAGCGTTGATTTCGGCTGGTAGCTGCACAAAAAACGCTGAAAAATCTGCCCCGGCTCAACCTTGCGACTCGAGAGTGGTAAGACAAAAAAAAAGTTCTGTAGTTTTACTTTGCACTAGCCAGAGACTGATACAAAGGGACTGGAAAGTTTGGGTGGACATATTTCCACTGAGGTAGAGGCGGCACAGATGAGCCAATGAGATAGCAGCAAAATAGTTCCCTCCCATTTGGTATGATGTGTTTCATGTCAATAATATTAAGATGCTGTCTAGATGGTCTGATGTTCACTTGGTCCAACGAGAGGAGAAAATGTGGATCGTGCTTCATCTGCTGCTCCTGCTCCAAAGTGGAGGTAAGTCCATGCTCAGTTCCAATGGAGACATGTTCATACTGTACATGACTCTTATTAATATGTTTTCTTTTTTCTCTTCAGCATGTACAGGTGCTTACACTTTTTCCTCTCAGACTCTTGGACCTGGACAAAATGTCAGTCTGATATGCCCCCGTGAGAAAACTCACGAACTTGAATACTTTTTTTGGATCCGACTGATTTCTGGAACCACTCCTGAAATGTTAGCCGCAAAGCCATCTTTAGATCCAGGACCTGATTCTGTTGAACCCGAGACATTGATCCAACGGCAGCGCTTCACGACCAGAAGAGAACCAGGAACTTTTGTTCTGGAAATTAGTGATTTACAGAAAAGTGACACGGCTTCCTACTACTGCTTGAAAGTGAACAGAATTAACATGACCTTTTTAAATGAAACATATCTTCATATCACAGGTGAGAATTTCCACAATAGCTATGCTTTAGGACAGCATATTAAGAAAAATACTTTAAATAAAGGGAATAAATGTGTTTGATATTGATTAATTGAAGGAAATATATATTTGATCTTCTACCTACCAGCAAGAATTCAAACCCAGCAAGAAGCTGACAATAAATCAGAAATGGGGTGAGGAGCCTGGTCACTTTGAAGGAGCTCAGAGTAGAGTAACTTCTCCTTCGCATAGAGAGCATACATGTGTGCCACCTCGGCACCTCCTTAGTGAGGTGTTCCAGGCATGCCCTGCTGAATTGAAGCCCCATAGTAAAATTATAGGATACACTGGAGGGATAGTGTCTCTCAGTAGGCTTGGAACATCTCAGGTTCTCTCCAGTGGAATTGGAAGAGCTGGTACGAGACCAGGAGTCTGGGACTCCCTGCTGAAACTGATTTGACCTGTAAGGATTGTGTTTGTGAGAAAGATTCACTGAAGGAGGCTGTTAATGATGTCAATGAAGTTGGGACCACCAAGTCACCAAGAGGACTAAGACTTCTCTCCCATGTTGAGTTGAGTTGAGTTGAGTTGAGTTGAGTTGAGTTGAGTTGAGTTGAGTTGAGTTGAGTTGAGTTGAGTTGAGTTGAGTTGAGTTGAGTTTGAGTTTATTTCGAACATGCATGGATACAACATGATACATCACAATTTCCAGTTTGTCTTTTCAACATGTCGGTCCCCCTGATCCTAAGGACACATGTGTTGTGGTCAGATGAGACCAAATTTGACCATTTTGACATTGACTGTTTGCAGACCGAGAAATACTGAATATTAACCCTAAAACTCCATTGCTAATGTCCGGCTTAGGGTTTGTTTCTCTGCTAAAAGTATGTCCAGGGAGATTTCCCCACATTGAGGGACTGCTGAACACGGCCATGTACCGTAAAATCTTAGATGAGAACCTCTTGACCTCAGCCAGAACGCCAAGGGATTGGTCTTCTAGTATAACAATGAACAAACACATACGGACAGGACAACTAATGAGTGCTAAGATCTTGGATTGGCCTGGTTAGTTTAGGGGCTTTAATCCCACAGGAAAAACCTTCAGGATTTGTAAAGAAGAGTGGATCAAATCCTTTCTTAGATGTGTGCAACCCTGCTGACCAACTACAAATAAAAAGTATGACGTCTGTGTTTGCCAACAAGGTTTTCCTCACTAAGTACCAAATCATGGTCTTTGGAAGGCGGTAAACCTACAAATTCAGCACTCGTCCGATGACGCTGCCCTCAAATATTCAAATGAACGTATTTGTATATGCACAAAAAGAACTGTAACCTCCACATTAACACATTGCAGAACTTTTTGTGCGGAATCAAAGGAATAAATGTGACTTTTTATCCACACTTACCGAAACCAGGACAATCTGAAGGTCTGCTGTTGGGTTTCTTGAGTGCTGCTTTGGCCTTAGGTTTCATCATGTCTGCCTTCCTCATCCACAGGATTAGGACGAAAAAGTGGTTTTGCCACAAAGGTAAGAGAAAATACTCATTATTAATCATCCTCAGTAGACATTATTGGATGGCTCTTTCATGCTTAACTTTTCAGCTGGTCTACAAACACTCGATGAAACATCCAGTCGTGTCCAGCAGGTAAGAAGGACGTCCGTAGAAAATGTCTGTGCATTTTTGCTTCTTCTTCTCATGTCCCACATGACCTGTTTCCTCAGAGAGACGAGGGCTCTTTGGTTTATGCCGTGCCGACCATCGTCACCAGGAAAGCCGGCAAAGCGAGGCAGACAAATACGAGGGCAGCACAGGAATTCAGCACGTACGCCGACGTCTATCTTTGTGACTCAGTTCTCACGATGCAAAATTAAAAAGTGATCTGACACAGCAAAGAGACTCTGGAAATGATCGTAGATTAAAAGTTGCACTAGGCTGCATTTGCACGTGTGGTTCGGTGCTCTGGTCTGGAACCAAAAATCCCAAAAATATACTGCAGTTTTCTTGGAGTTCACACTGTTTTATTTTGACATTTTGGCGGTGCAGTGAAGAACATATGCATAAAGTAGAGACTTGAACAAAAATATGTTTTATTGTATCTTTGTCCACTTTGTTTACTTCCAACATGCATGTGTATACATATGATAATGCAATGGTAATAACTGCAAACGGTCAATAAAAAGCATTTCTTTAGTAATCCTGCTTTGTGGAGTCATTGCAACAATCGTGCATGCTTGAGCAGGGGAATAAATATGGTCGCACTTTATTTTTTCAAAGGTCAACCACAACAAGTAGAAATTTTCCATGCTGCATTTGTGTCAGTAGGCCTGAAGAGTGTGTGTGTGTGTGTGTGTGTGTGTGTGTGTGTGTGTGTGTGTGTGTGTGTGTGTGTGTGTGTGTGTGTGTGTGTGTGTGTGTGTGTGTTGTGTGTGTGTGTGTGTGTGTGTGTGTGTGTGTGTGTGTGTGTGTGTGTGTGTGTGTGTGTGTGTGTGTGTGTGTGTGTGTGTGTGAGAGAGTGTTTGTGATTGAGAGGCTGATTTTGAGGAAGTGGGTGATTGTTTTGTGGTGCTTGACAAAAATAGATTTCATCTACAAAATGTAAAAACGGGTATATATATATATATATATATATATATATATATATATATATATATATATATATATATATATATATATATATATATATATATATATATATATATATATATTGTTGCGTCGACCAACTTTTCCTCCCAGGTAATTTATGTCACTAGTCAATCCCAAGTTCTTTCGATGACATATATTCTGAGCAAGAAGGACCATCAAGAGAGAATAGGAATATTATCAAGTTTTACTGAAGCTTCAGGAGAACAGCCCAGACCAATACATTCATACCGGCTTCTCAAGTTGTTCTAACACTCAAACGAAAGAGCCAACTTCTTGCACACGAAAAAAGCCCCCACCTGTCCGGAAAGGAACACAGCCTCATTGTTCTACTACAGATAAGACAAAAGGGAGTATTCCATCTACTACAGTGCAAGCCTTCAAGGTAACACACATAGTTTACTTGCGGACATAAGATAAAACATAGAAAGAGTACAAATGGAAAAACACTAGCTGATTTAAACATGACTATGAATACAGAAAGCACTCTTAAACATATATGCATTCTCCACAATACATATATATATATATATATATATATATATATATATATATATATATATATATATAAATATATATATATATATATATATATATATATATATATATATATATATATATATATATATATATATATATATATATATATATATATATATATATATATATAACACTAACCCAAAAAATAGTGTTCCCTAAAAATGTATTTATTTATTTATTAATTCATTCATTTAATGTTTGTGTTGAAAATTGAGCACAGGTCGGGAACGGACAAACATGTAAGCAATAGACATTAAACGGGGTTAATGGCGGTAGGATCAAATAAGCTCTGTTTCTTCCTACTCCTTTTTGGATTTGTAATGAGAAATTGGTAATATGTGATGCACCTCACTGTAACTGCATGCGTGTTTGGACTAATTAAAACCACAACCTAAACGTTACCATAAAGACTGACGTGTGCACGTCAATGAATATGTTCTAAGACGGCGACATGATTTGGAACAGTCCACAATTAACCAAATACAAAGTAACTCTAAATAATAATGAAGCATGGACTCTCGCCACGGGATTAGAGATCATATCACATTTTATTCTGCATTTCAGTAGGTTGTTACAATTTAAAAAAGACGACGTTGCAGTGTTCGTAATATTGGCGTAACGTGATGTAACGTGGCACGCTGCTTTCGATGTGGTTTTATGTCGACAACAAGCAGCACCGCACTAAAATGAACTTGATATCAAACAGGAAGAGGCACCATCGCACTGTGACAGAGCAGACAACAACGCACGCACACAATGGGAATATTCAACATTGAATAAAGGATTGAAGTGACCAACTTGCCATCCAAACAATACCCCGTTTTTTGACAAGAAGATATGACAGCCATGCAAGGACATTCAATCTTTTTATTAAGCAGAGGTAACACAAGGCAACAAGCCCCGCCTTTTAAAAGCACAGACTCCGCACACTGTACTCTTATATTAAACATACCTCAAATGCATATGCCTGATATTTATTTGTTATTTTTTTTAAATAACGTACAAATTACTTTCCCTAGTAATTAATTACATGAATTTAAGAGTAATTATGTTTGTATTCAATTACTTTTTTGGTAAGTAACAAGTAACTATAATTAAATATTTTTTTAAAGTAGTTTTCAGACCACTGGTTGTAATACTAGCAAGGAGCAAACTGATTATGAATACCGCTCATGAGTTCTGTGTAAACAACAGTAGTGCAAATGTAACACGCATGGTTCTCAACGCGACCTTGTGGAGGTGATTTTAAAAAAGGACACAGAGGTTGCCTACAGCCACAGCTGGTAATGCCAATGTTTTTTTGCCTCTGTGCTATTTAGTAAAAATCAATAAATTGATAAATAAATACACCACGCATCAGGCGACGTTTATAGACTGAATCGAGATGGAATTAAATCGTGAAACAGTAGTTTGTTATACTTGGAGTGGAACCTTTGAAGTTCTTCACCCCAAAAGTCTTACAATTCTGAATGTCATCACAGTTTGTGTTCTAAATATCCGAAATTCAAAGGATGTGGAACTTTTTTTTGGCTGGAAATGTATAGATAGATAGTACTTTATTGATTCCTTCAGGAGAGTTCCCTCAGGAAAATTTAATTATGTGACAAAAACATGATTGTAAAATGTTTTCTTTGCCACATAAATGCTGCATAGTTATTGAAAGTAGTAAAGAAAAAGAACCACCTTGAGAAGATGGTACCAACAGACTGGAAAGTTTGGTTGGACATATTTCCACTGAGGTAGAGACACGTGACGACCAATGAGATAGCAGCAAAATAGTGCCCTCCCATTTGGTAAGATGTGGTTCAAGTCAATAACTGAAAGATGCTGTCTAGATGGTCTGATGTTCACTTGGTCCAACGAGAGGAGAAAATGTGGATCGTGCTTCATCTGCTGCTCCTGCTCCAAAGTGGAGGTAAGTCCATGCTCAGTTCCAATGGAGACATGTTCATACTGTACATGACTCTTATTAATATGTCTGCTTTTCCTCTTCAGCATGTACAGGTGCTTACAACTTTTCCACTCAGACTCTTGGACCTGGACAAAATGTCTCTCTGACATGTCCCCGCGGGACAACTGAGAATATTGAACGCTTAATTTGGATCCGACTTGTTTCTGGAACCTATCCTGAAATTTTAGCTACAATGGCATCTTACGATTCAGGACCTGTTGAAAATGGAACATCTAATACTGGACATCGCATCACAGCCAAAAAAGAACAAGGAACATTTCTTCTGCAAATTAGTCAAGTAGAGAAAAGTGATACGGCGATCTACTACTGTTTAAAAGTGAACTTTGGTCAATTCTCGTTTTTGAAAGGAACATTCCTTCAGGTCACAGGTAAATATGACAACAAATAATTAGAAAACAGTTTAAATTAACAATTGTACATATTTTAATTGTTACATAACATCTGTTTATAGATAACAATGTTAACTTTAAATGAACAAATATTTTATTGTGATGAACATGTTTTTACATGCACTACAAGAAATGTAACCTCTGCATTAACACATCACAGTATTTTTTACCTTCAAGATTTCAACAGAAGTGAATGTCGATCTGTGGAATCAAAGTCACAGAGTGCTGAAAGACTTCAATTTGTCTTGCACTCTTCCCAGAACCAGAACCCTCCGTGTCTGTTGTCTCTGAAGTCCAACCAGGACCGCCTGTGAAGTTGCAGTGCTCAGTCCTCTCCCACTCTGGGAATGAAACCTGTCAGGATGGACACAAAGTGTCCTGGTTCAGAACTGGACCAGAAAGTGTCCATCCCAGCTTTGTTTACGCTCATAAGGAATGCAAGAAGATCAAAGATAAGTCCACACAGAAATGTGTCCACACTTTCTCAAAGAACGTCAACTCCTCTGATGCTGGAACTTACTTGTGTGCTGTGGTCACATGTGGGAGGATTTTCATGGGAAATCCAATAAAAGTCAACACTAAAGGTAAATATTAATTGATTTGTATTGATAGATTCATTAAAAGTGTTTTTTCACTAGTGTTTTTTATCATAACAATCTAGATGGTGGCAGCTCTGCTTCATACAAGTATGTTATAATCGTCTTGAGTGCTGCTTTGGCCTTAAGTTTCATCATGTCAGCCTTCCTCATCAACAAGATCAGGACAAAAAACAGTTTTTCCTGCAAAGGTAAGAAAACAGCACATTAGGAATCATCAATAGGTTGGTCTTTTCTATGATTTATTTTCAATTTTTTTTAGTTGGGCCACAAACACTCGATGAAACATTCAGTCGCGTCCAGCAGGTAAGAAAAAGTTTGTAGAAAAGTTCTGCATCTTTGTTTTCTTTTTCTTGCCATGTCTTACATGATTTGTTTCTTTAGAGAGACGAGGACTCTTTGGTTTATTCCGTGCCGACCATTGTTACCAAGAAAACTGGCAGAGCGAGGCAGACAAATAGGAGGGCAGCAGAGGAATTCAGCACGTACGCTGACGTGCGTCTTCAAAAGTAAATCCTCCTGCTCTGATTTACCAAAGTATTATCTTAAGAGTTGTATTGACTTTCTGTAAGACTTGGCGCAGTGTGCTGAGAGATGCAAGACCTGTTGATGAAGATAATCCAAAATGTACTATATTTTCAGGTTATAGGCTGCTATTTTGTTTTCACGATTTGAACCCTGCGCTTTATACAATGCTGCGGCCTCTAATAGATATTTAAGGGTTCATAAACTAAATTTGCTCTTTAGCGCCGCCCTCGTGGCTCCCTGGGGCTTTTTCAAAAATGTGTGAAAATGGAAAAGATGGTGGAAAAAATATAATTTTTGTTTTAATATTGTTTTCGTTAGAGAGCAAAAATGACACACACACCTTCCTAATTGCCAGAAATCCCACTGTTTATATTAAACATGCTTCACTGATGAGAGGATTTGGCGAGCAACGTTTTGTCCTACTAATTTGGGCGGCCCTTCAACACACTGTAGTTTGTTTACATGTAGCTGCCACTCTTTTTTGGCTCATTTTGAGAAGAAAAAAAAATTCAGTGTAAGCCTGGGCCGCTGGAGAGGGGGTCCAGACTGAGGCCAAGGGAAAAAAACCTCATAGCCATCACACATAAACATGTGTTTAAGAGGGTATCATCAAATAACACAAAGGAAATTAAAGACATTAGAAGAGCAGAGCTTATGCAACCAACCACTTCTACACACAGCCACGAAAGTAGAACAAAAAAATATATACACTTTTGTGGCCTCTGCGGTGTTCTACGCCATCGGCTGCTGGGGTGGAGCAGACCCAACAAAGCAACCAAGAGAGCCGACTCCACCCTCGACCGCCCACCAATATAAACACTTACATCATGTGTTGCCTGCATTGTAAGACTTATGTAAGGCGTTTACTTTTTTGCAGCTCTAGAAGGATTTTTATTTTGTATTTTTGGTCCAATATGGCTTTTTCAACATTTTGGGTTGCCGACCACTGCATTAGTCCAATGAAATTGCCAAAGGGGTTATGGTGGACCAAATAAACTGTTCACAGTAAATCAAAATGCATTCACACTTATTATGGAGAAGTCGCAACAAAATGCACACAACAAAGCTCCAAAGTCAAAGACGATCGACACGGCCATCGAACAACTAAACGGCCAACGCCGCACAGAACGGAACGGAAATCCACCACCACTAACAGGCCCCAACAGGACGCGCCAAAGAAGACACGTTCAGTAAAGAAGGAGGAGAAGGACGGATACCGCGCTCAGGTAGGCTACTCTAAGCTGTTCTACAGTCACTGTCTTCTGTCAAATTTGGGACTGAACACAAGCACCTGTGTAAATATTGCAATGTGTGCATCTGCAATTACAGATTTGTCCAAAAATTTAAAATTTAGCCCGGATTTTACAATATTTTTTATGGTACTTTTGTGCTGATTTGAAACATAAATGTCCACCCTGTTTAGTTCCAAAATCAATATCATGTGTATGTTGATGATACTTCATACTGCAAACAGTAAATAAAAAGTACTGACATTTTGCAGTATTCTTGCTCTGTGGAGTCATTGCAACAATCGTGTATGACATTGTTGCACACTTGACAGGAAGGAACTTTTTTCATACTTCATTTTTTTGGATATTGCACGAAGTTGAAGATTGTGCTTCTTTGAGTTTTGTTTTTGTTTTTTTCAAAAGAGAAACCACAACCACAACCATTTCAAAGCAGCATTGGTGTCAGTAAGTTGGTGTGTCGGGATTTGAAGCGTGGAAGGCAGCTTGAGCAACGTGACCCCAAGATGCAGCCAACAACACGCTATTGCCAACAATTGCCAATAATATTCTTTGATACATCAAAATATAATAAATGCATTCTAGAAGGAGTTGAGGAAAAACAACTCGCAATGAAAACAGGACAAAAGAAGGCAAGTGCAAACGGAATTGTACAAGACACGGACTTCTTTGTTTAAAGCAATAGGCACAGCCAGGCAGAGCAAATTTGAACTTTACAGTACAGATAAGATCAACATTTATTTGTGTTAGCTCAAAGAACAAAGAGGTGCAGAGTGTTTGCATTTACAAAAGAAGGAGCATATATAAATAGATAGATTACTGTACAGATAAATATATTGTACTTTTGCATATGCATCCACTGTTACGGATGTATGTTACATTGTCTTTATAGTCCATCGAGTTAATCAGTTTTTTGGGGGAATTGAGGGGAATATTATGATGTGTTCAAGAGTCTTATGGCCTGAGGGAAGAAGCTGTTACAGAACCTGGAGGTTCTGCTACGGAGGCTGCGGAACCTCTTTCTGGAGTCCAGCAGTGAAAACAGTCCTTGGTGGGGGTGGGAGGAGTCTCTACAGATTTTCTGAGCACTGGTCAGGCAGCGGATTTTTGCGATCTCCTGGATAGGAGTAAGAGGAGTCCTGATGACCTTTTCCGCCGTCCTCACCACTCTCTGCAGAGACTTTCAGTCTGAGGCACTGCACTCCGGTCCAGACAGAGATGCAGTAGGCTCTCTATAGTGCCTCTGTAGAATGTGGTGGGAATGGGGGGAGGGAGCTGTGTTCTTTTCATCCGACGCAAAAAGTGCATGCGCTGCTGAGCTCTTTTTTTATGAGGGATCAGGTTAGATTGACAGTTATCTGCACCCCCAGGAACTTGGTGCTGCTCACCATCTCCACTGCTGTGCCGTTGATGAAGAGTGGAGTGTGGCTGGACTGGTGCCTCCTGAAGTCGACAATGATCTCCTTGGTCTTGTCGACGTTCAGGACCAGGTTGTTGGTTCTGCACCAGTCAACCAGATGTTTCACCTCCTCCCTGTAGTCCATGTCGTTGTTGTCATGGATAAGGCCCACTACTGTTGTGTCGTCTGCATACTTCACAATGTGGTTAGTAGTGGACCTGCCGCAGCAGTCATGGGTCATCAGTGTGAACAGCAGCGGACTCAGGACGCAGCCCTGGGGGGAGCTCAGGGAGATGGCACTGGAGGTGTTGTTGCCCACTCTCACTGGAGGTGTTGTTGCCCAGCAGCCAGTTGCATGGTGGGGTACTGAATCCAAGGGGGGCCAGTTTGCTCACTAGGTTCGCGGGATTCTGAAGTCCAGAAACAACATCCGCACGTGTGTATCCTTTCCTTCCAGATTTTGTAATCTCAGGTGGAGTGCAGAAATGAACCACAGGAAGAATGAGACAGCGCCTGACCTAAATAGGAGACTGTTTGGCAACCGATTGCAGGTGGGTCCTGGTTGCCAATCAGGCAGCAGGGTAGACGCCTGTGCATGGCACGAGGAAGTGAATGTACCAAAAAAAATGGAGGGCGGTGGGAGGGCGGTGGGAGAACGTTGGTGGCGGGGTCGCAAAACTGCGGCCTTAATGCTTGGCCGGCATGTCGGCCACGTGACCTTGAATCCAGCGGAGTAGAGTCCGGTGCTGACAGGCACGGTGGACACGCGCAAATGGAAAAGCAGCGATGACGTCATGGGAGCCGGAGACCTAGTGTCCCTGAAGATACCGGCACAATTCAGGTGATGGTGCCGAGCGTAAAGCAGCTGCAGCTGGCGAGGTGGACGTCCATGAGCCGGCCAACCCTGCGACTGACAAAAATGAGGAGTATGGGCGCCAGGCGGGAGCCTCTGCAGCAGACGAGGATGACGGCAGGCAAGCGAGCGACTGTCCTGGAGATCTGGCAGGCCAATTTAGTGTTGCCAATCAACTTATCCCCAGGTGCATGTCTTTGGAGGTGGGAGGAAGCCGGAGTTCCCGGAGGGAACCCACGCAGTCACGGGGAGAACATGCAAACTCCACACAGAAAGATCCCGAGCCCGGGATTGAACTCAGGACTACTCAGGACCTCCGTATTGTGAGAAAGATGCACTAACCACTGTTCCACCGTGCTGCCCTATTCTTTAATAATTCAAAAGAAAATGCACTCACGAGGGAGGGGGAGAAAAAACAACTAGGTTTGTCCTGGTTGCCAATCAGGCAGCGTGCGTGTTGGAACTGAATCTCTGTCACTCTGAAATAATGCAGTGTTGTTTACATGCACTTTATGTATGAGACCTTTTTGGTCGTGAAAACCAATGTGTCTGTTTTCATGGAGCTTATGTTTCAATGTTTTAATCCTTTGTCATCTATATTAATTCAACCTGTGAAAATTGCTTGACAAATGAAAAAACACGAACAAAAGGGTAAAAGCAGGCCAACTTCTGAATAGACAAATTACGTAGTCAACATTCAAAGTGTAGAAAATACATTTTTATATCCATGCACAAAATACTTCGACCTGCACTTTTCTTGCATCTCAGGATAGTTGTTTTTTTTGTTTGTTTTAGACTCACAAGTGAGCTTCTAGTCACGTACGCTTGGTAAAAATGGCTCAGTAGTTTGAAAAAAAAAATGCAGCGGAAATAAATTTTTCGCATTTCAGCCTAACACCATTGTCTCTGACTTGCAAACCTCCTCGAGACTTAGTGGAAAGACGATCACAACGATGGCGGAGCTGACTGCACTTGTGCTTCTCGGCGCATTGGGTGAGTTTAGGCACCTCCGTTTTGTATTTTCCACTTTTTCCTGCATATTTACTCTTCTTCTGTCTTTTTCTTCAGTTCTGAGTCAATCCTACATTCCGATAACACTGAGCCTAGTGGAAGTTGGCGTTAACGTCACTTTGGCATGCCCGCGCCACGACGATAGAGGTGACATATTTTACTGGTACAAGATGAAATTCGGCTCAATGGTCCAAACCATTGTGGAGGGGTATTTCGGGGAAATGTCCCTTCGAGGACCGTTCAAGGACGGAAGATTTGTGAGCGCGCGTACGGGTGACATGTACGTTTTAAACATCACAAACGTACACAAAGACGATGAAGCGATGTACACCTGCCAAGCTGGGACCTCATACAACATGGTGTTCACCGGTGGCACGCATCTGGTGGTGAAAGGTGAATATACAGTACAATATACACTTGTAAAGAACATAATGTCATGGCTGTCTTGAGTTTTCAATCATTTCTACAACTCTTGTTTGTTTGTGATAGAGTGATTGGAGCACATATTTGTTGGGGGGGAGGAGTATATTTATAGCTAGAATTCCCTGAAATTAAAGTATTTCTTATATATATATATATATATATATATATATATATATATATATATATATATATATATATAGTACAGTACAGAGTAATGAAAATACAGTTGTTCTACTAACTGTACTGTACTTGCTGCTTACTTAAAAAAAATAAAAATAACACTTACCTTTCACTATTTCAGTAGCCTTTGTTCTACCATTTGAGTACTGGCGAGCGATCTCTGAATCCGGGATCATATCCTTCACGGATTTGTTGAAAACATCCGCAAATGAAAACGGGATGTTGCTTGCAAGGTGGCCCATAATTCTGCGTTGCCGCTGCCTTGTGCTTTTCTGACCGTTCATGAGTGACTATATCCATTCGGCCACCGTGTTATGGGTTATAGATAAACCTATGGATAACGGAGACATATATAATAGTCTCCTTTTCAGGTGAGAGGACGCTAAAGGCAGTGCTTTTAAGGCACGCCCCCAATATTGTTGTCTGGGTGGAAATCGGGAGAAATTCGGGAGAATGGTTGTCCCGGGAGATTTTAGGGAGAGGCACTGAAATTCGGGAGTCTCCCGGAAAATTCGGGAGGGTTGGCAAGTATGGCTCCAATCACCCTACCACAAAAAAATAAGAGTTGTAGAAATGATTGGAAACTCAAGACAGCCATGACATTATGTTATTTACAAGTGTATGTAAACTTTTGACCACAACTATATGTGGACTGTTTATCGATAAAAGGGCTTCTGAATCAAACATGTTAATGCCTCTTTGTGACTCTCACAGACCCCAGACGCAAGTCCTTCCAGGTGAGACAAATTCCGCAAAGCAAGTCGGTCAAAGGAGGCGAGTCTGTGACCATCCAGTGTTCCGTCCTAGCTGAGAGCAAAGAATATTTCCGCCAATGTCCGAACCAAAGCAGCGTCTACTGGTTGAAGTCAGGATCGGGAGAGTCTGATCCACACATCATTTACTCCGACAGTGATGATGAACAAGACCCAAGAAGCTGCGTCTACCATCTCTCTCTGACCGTACTCAACTCCTCTGATACCGGAACATACTACTGTGCCGTAGCCACGTGTGGACAGATCCTATTCGGACAAGGAACTCATGTGGACACACGTATGTATTAAACATTTACTCATGTTATTTATTTTAATCAATTGTTGGTCTTTTTTAAAGGTTAACAAATAGGTTTAGACCAGTGATTCTCCAACTGATCAGTCATACTGAGTCATTGTGGTATTATCGTGTCAGTTTGTATGTACGTTTATGACGATTTACGAAGCTATGCGCTTGCCCCCGTGGAAAATGTGGTCTTCCTTCAGCCAAAACACTACCGCTTTGGTCCAGTGGCGCCGCCAAAATCAAGCAAAACTTAAAGTTCTTAAGTGGGGCTTTAAAGGCCTACTGAAAGCCACTACTACCGACCACGCAGTCTGATAGTTTATACATCAATGATGAAATCTTAACATTGCAACACATGCCAATACGGCCGGGTTGACTTATAAAGTGCAATTTGAAATTTCCCGCTAAACTTCCGGTTGAAAACGTCTATGTATGATGACGTATGCGCGTGACGTCAATCGTTGAACCGGAAGTATTGGTACACCATTGAATCCAACACAAAAAAACTCTGTTTTCATCTCAAAATTCCACAGTATTCTGGACATCTGTGTTGGTGAATCTTTTGCAATTTTTTTTTTTTTTTTTTTTTAATGTCCTGCCCAGCTTCTCGGGCAAATCATATAGTAGATGTAGATGCCCATATCGGCTGTTCAGATTTACTTTACAAAAGAGAAGTGTAGGATACTTCTCTTGTTGCCTTACTTGTATTTTGACTTTATTAAATGTATTTATATTATCATTTGGTGCAGCCGGGCCGGAGCAGGAGGGGATAGAAAGAGAGAAAAAGGAAGACAGAGGGGGGAATTGTGGGGACAAGAGGGGGATTAGACAGAGAGACAAAAACAACAACAGCAAACACAACAACAACAACAACAACAGAGCAACATCAGCAAATACGACATGTACAAATATGATGGTAAAAGTAATAGCAAATAAGCAGTTAGCGAAAATTAAAAAAAAAAAAAAAAAAAATTACAGAAATGACAATGAGCATTATTACACTAAAAATGGAGCAATATGAATACCAATAGAAATAGTGCTATTGATAATAAACAATACCAGTTCTTTACCTTTATTATCAACAATACAATTGTTCAAATGCAACAATACATATACGTAATGATAACTTGAGATACGAAAGAATGCAGAAAAATGGAGGGGAAGAAAGAGAAGCAACCTTAACCTTGTAGATTGTTATAGTAACAATAGGTTAAGCTTTGTCAGTGTGCCATGTGTTATACCCAGTTTACCCTAGGGCAACAACGTTAATATATGTTTGATGAAACGTGATTATGTGCATGAGTGTATGTGTGCATATGTACTTGTATATGTACAGTATGTGTACTTGTACAGTGAATGTATATGTACAGTATGTGTATATGTGTGTACAGCGAATGTATATGTACAGTATGTGTATACAGTATGTGTGTTTGAACAGTGAATGTATATGTACAGTATGTGTAAATGTGTGTTTGTACAGTGAATGTATATGTACAGTATATGTATGTGTGTGTTTGTACAGTGAATGTATATGTACAGTATATGTATGTGTGTGTTTGTACAGTGAATGTATGTGTAGTATGTGTATGTGTGTGTTTGTACAGTGAATGTATATGTACAGTATGTGTATATGTATGTTTTTACAGTGAATGTATATGTACAGTATGTGTATACAGTATGTTTGTATAATGAATGTGCGTGTGGATGTATGAACTTTGAGTGTGTAAATATGTACTGTATTTATTTGTATATGTATGTGGGAGCGTAGGTACCTATGTATGTCTGTATGTATGTGTGTGAGTATATGTGAATTTGCATGTACAATACATTTGACTCCCAGTGTGTGCGGGAGCCAGAGTACGGCCCCAGCCTCCCCGAGAACCCATCCCACAAACAGTAGGTGTGGTGCCCAGGGAACCAGGGGCCACCGCCCCCACGCAGCCAAGCCGGACAGCGACAGGAACCCCAGAGCCTGGCCCACCGTGCCGCCCACAAGGGCCAGCAGCAGGCCGCAGACAGACGCACCCGGCAGAGGACAAGGCACGAGAAAAACAGTGTAGTTACAGTTCCATGGTTTAATAGTATTGTTGATTTTCTGTCTATCCTTCCAGTCAGGGGTTTATTTCTTCTGTTTCTATCTGCATTCGCCGATGTATTGTCGTGGAGATAAAAGTCACTGTGAATGTCCATTTCGCATTCTCGACTCTCATTTTCAAGAGGATATAGTATCCGAGGTGGTTTAAAATACAAATCCGTGATCCACAATAGAAAAAGGAGAAAGTGTGGAATCCAATGAGCCAGCTTATACCTAAGTCAGAGCGAAAAAAGATGCGTCCTGCACTGCACTCTAGTCTTCACTCTCACGTTCGTCATCCACAAATCTTTCATCCTGGCTCAAATTAATGGGGTAATCGTCGCTTCCTCGGTCCGAATCGCTCTCGCTGCTGGTGTAAACAATGGGGAAATGTGAGGAGCCTTTCAACCTGTGACGTCACGCTACTTCCGGTACAGGCAAGGCTTTTTTTATCAGCGACCAAAAGTTGCGAACTTTATCGTCGATGTTCTCTACTAAATCCTTTCAGCAAAAATACGGCAATATCGCGAAATGATCAAGTATGACACATAGAATGGATCTGCTATCCCCGTTTAAATAAAAAAAAAATCATTTCAGTAGGCCTTTAACATTTCAATGTAATAACATTTAGATGTAGATTTAACACTTGGATGTCATATTTAGATTTAATGTTTGGATTTACCATTGAGAGCTGGATTTTATCATTTAGATTTCACTTCGAGATTTAACATTTAGATTAACATTTGCGTTTAACGTTTATTCATGTTTATATTTATATTAAACACTTATATTTATTGTGGTTCGTGTACCTTCCGTTCATTCTATTTCCAATTCTTAACTGCAAATCAAACAACACCTTTCGGGCCATTTTTTTTAATTTTCATTTCTGTTAAGTTAAGTATTTATTTTATATATATATATATATATATGAAATACTTAAATTTCAGTGAATTCTAGCTATAAATATACTCCCCCCCCCCCCCCCCCCCCCCACAAATCTTCCGAATTTGGAAGTCTCAAGGTTGGCAAGTATGGGATAAGCGGTTGAAGATAGATGGATAAATCTCAGAAATACAAAAAAAACATTTACATGCCTGAACAACACAAAACAAATAGAGCGTGTCAATATGTGGAGTAAAACAATCCAAGTATTACATTACGTCCTCTGCAGTGGACATTTGTTTTTGGTCTTTTGTTAAACTCGCACTTTTCAGGGGGGGAAAAAAGGGCCTGTTATGCAGTACACAAAGGTCCACCACACAGGACGTTGGTTCTCAGGTTGATGGTGGAGGTGTTGACAAAGCATGATGAGGAAGCAGAACTAGATTAGGATAGCTTTATTGTCAGTGCACTTTAAAACAAAAATAAAACAAAACTGTTCTTTGCTCTCTCAATCAGAAGACGAGCATGTTAAACACAGGAAGTGAACAAACTTGCATGAGACAGCGAGAAGGGCTGGGCTTTATTAAGCTCTGCGTCTTCCTCCTCCTTTACTCACATGTTCACTTCGTCCGACTTCAATAAAATCAACACCTGCACGATGTTCAGATTTCATTCGGTTTGAAGACGCAACAAAGAAGAGCAGAAAGTTGAACCCTTTCCTCTCGCTGTGTTCTTGCTACTTCCTGTTGCGGTCCGACTCGCTGCCGTCATCAAACTGCTTTGCTCTCTTGGTATTAGTCTGAAGTTAGAATTTGGCTTCTGCGATAATAACTTCAGAGTGTGAATGGTTTTGTCCCGCGGACTCCAAGGGGCAAGCAAGGCGCACCGAATCCAACTGTTGGTTACTTTATTGTGTAAGGTTGTGTTGCAGTCCTAAGATGCACTCTTCTTGTGTTGCAGAACAAGACGTGAAAGCAGCTGCCGTTTTGCTGAGTGCTCTGCTGGCCTCCTTCGCTGTTGTGGTCACTGTTTTAGTTGCTTAACTTGTATTTTATTTTTACCAACAATAGTATTCTTTTTAAATTGTCATACCCATCATTTTGTAAAGGAACGTTTGCTTTTTTTCCCCCAAGATGGCGCTGCTGTGGTGGCTGCTGGTGGCAGGAGCTCATCCTTTTGTGTTCCTGATGTTTCCCTCTTGTTTGCATGTGTTTTGTTTTTGCCTTTTGGTTCGGGACCCTTTGGGACTTTTGGGACTTCTGCGGTGCTTTTTTGTGAACTTCTGGATCTACCTCCCGGGGAGCCTTTTGGTCACTGAGACCAGCTGCTGGGTCTATGCCACACCTGAGTCCGTTTGGAGAGACTGGAGGAGATGCGGATGAAGAGACAGGGCTGCGGAGCTGGGACGGACAAGCTTCACAGTGTCTTGGCTGAATGAGCAGGTATCGGACACCTCGGTCTCCTTGGACGTATCTTTGCTCATCCATGCGGACTGGACACTGGCCGAGAGTTGGTGGGCGGCCGAGGGTGGAGTCTGCTCTCTTGTTTGCTTTGTTGGGTCTGCTCCTGTCTCTGGCCATGCTCCCCCCACCCCAGCAGACGATGGCGTGGAACACCGCAGAGGCCACCACAGTGTATATGTTTTTGTTGTTGTTTTTTTCCTTTTGTGGCTGTGTGTAGAAGTGGCTGGTTGCATCACATGTTCATGTGTGCTAAGGCTATGAGTTTTTGTTTTTCCTTGGCCTCAGTCTGGACCCCCTCTCCAGGGGCCCAGGCTTAGACTGAATATTTTATTTTCTCACCGGAAGTTGGCAGACCCGTCAGCGATCCTGTAATGTTGGTCTGCTCTTGAATGGGATTAATCTGAAAATCTTAATTCCCCCTCTGGGATTATTAAAGTATTTCGGATTCTGATCCTTTAAAAATGTAATTCATGAAACAGTAGATTCGGCTGTGCTTGCCAAAAATGCTAAGACAGGGAGAAGACGTAGGATTAAATAAACTCTGCTTCTTCTTCTTTGTTTTGGACGTGTTGAGTTGTGCGAGTGTAAACATGTGATGCACTTCAATGTAACTTTGACAACCATGTTTACTAAACCATTACCAAACACCACGACTGTATGAAGATAATAAACCATTCATTTGTCTTTAAGGGGTCCTATTATCCAAAACCACATTTCATACCTGTTTGTTCTGTTTTTGTGTATTTGGCATTTCCATAAGTCCCAAAAATTTGAAATCAAACCATGGAGGCATGGCAGAGATGTTTATAAAACAAACTTGCCTTCTTCCAAATGAGCGGTTTGGAATTTAAAACATTAGTAAGTGCTTTGAGCTTTGCGTGAGTTGTAGTCCAAAGTTGAAGTCAGTAAGTTCCTTTAATTTCCCTATCCACTTGTTGCGGGGCACACTGGCTCGTACATGCACGTGTCAGCCGCTGTTCTCACTTCTAATACAAATTAAGAGTATAGTTCTGTCAGTAGACCCCATATGGAAGCGCTAAAAACTACAACATTTCTGACAGGGAGGAGACACAGTTGATTGAGGAAGGCCTCGGCACGTAAATAAGACCGACCATCCTGAAGAGACGTTTAGAAAGTGGCTTGAAGAAGGTCTGTAAAACATCATCTATGCAACATTTTTTTACCAAAAGCACCACCATTACATGTTATGTAGACCACAAAGTTAAAAAAAAATCCCCTTTTCAATACCTGTATGTATATATATATATACCTGTATATATATATATATATATATGTACGCTATATATGTATATACTGTATGTGCATATGTTTTTCTATGTGTTTATGCGTGTGTACATCTATATATATGTATATGCAGTATATATGTATATATGCACGTATACAGTATACATATTTGTGTGTGTATATATATATACGCTATATATGTATTTACACTGTATGTGCATATGTGTTTATATGTATTTATGCGTGTGTGTGTGTGTGTGTGTGTATATATATACATATATATATATATATATATATATATATATATATATATATATATATATATATATATATATATATATATATATATATATATATATATATATATATATAAATTATTTTATGACCCACTGCATACAAGTCCAGCATGAGCATAATTTCTTGGGCAATAATAGATAGATAAAAAACATATAAAAAATAATAATCCATCTTAAAATACTGCTGTTCCAAGCACAGTATAAAGTACACTGCTAAGCATCTAGCGTGGTCCAAAAAAAATATAGGGGCCTACTGCGACCTATGAACAAGGACACTCACAGTTTCATTTTTCATCAGCTTCTCACTCACACACACTGCAACCACACATGCGTGTAAACACATATAGAAGTATGAAAATGTTTCTCCCTCTTACACACACACACACACACACACACACACACACACACACACGCACGCACGCACGCACGCACGCACGCACACACACACACACACGCACGCACACACACACACACACACACACACACACACACACACACACACACACACACACACACACACACACACTCTTCCGGCCGTCTGACTAAAAAAAAATGGCTGCACATCATCCTTTTCTTCCTGTGCAAGTGTATGGTAAACAATTACTTAGACCTCATTACAAAATGGACAATAAAAACAACGTTTTAATTGTTTTCATTTATTGACTCACTCCTTTCCACACGTTACATTTCCTGCGCCAGGTTTGATGTTCCACCAAATATTATAAAACATCATTGTAAAAAGTGGGAGGAGGGGTAAAAATCTACACTTTCAAAATGTGTATTTCCAAGTATTTCAATGAGTGCCAATGGTAGTTAAAGGTACGTTCAAACATGTCACGTTTGGTTGGGTTAAAAGCACTTTTGGTGTGTTTGTGATCCTGGTACATATAATCGCACTTGACCAAACAAACCTGGTTCAGTGCAGTTATCTGAACCCTGGTGTGCACCACAACGAGTGTACCACTTGAGCTAAAATGTGAACTCTACGCACACCAATATAAAATATGAAAATAGCCTACATTTTCTACCTGAAGACGGCGTTCTTGTTTGGAATATTTGAGTTATGTCATGTAATATGTTATGCAATCAAGTACTTACTTTATGCATATGTTCTTTACTGTGCTGCCTTAGGTCACATGACAAAAATAAATTTTTAACGTAAAGGCCAAGTACCGTATTTTCCAGACCAAAAGGCGCACTGCCAATGAGCGGGTCGGGTCTATTTTCATATATAGGGCGCACTAAAGGGGTCATATTATTATTATTTTTTTCTAAATGTAAAAGACTTCCTTGTGGTCTACATAACATGTAATGGTGGTTCTTTGGTCAAAATGTTGCCTAGATGATGTTTTATAATCCATATTTAAGCAGCTTTCTGACAGTCGCTTTAGGATGCACCGTTTTGTGGGCGGTCTTATTTACGTGGCTCACCTTCGACAGCGTCTTCTCCCCGTCATCTTTGTTGTAGCGGTGTAGCGTGCAAGGACGGGAGTGGAAGAAGTGTCAAAAGATGGAGGTAACTGTTTTAATGACATTCAGTCTTTACTTCAATCAACAACGAAGCAGCATCTTCTCACCCGTGGCTCACGAGTGCAATAACAAAGCCGGAAAAACGTCCGACTGGAACTCTCTAATAGATAAAGTTCCTTGAGTGAATAATGTAAACTCACTACACCGGTATGTTTTAGTGCTTTCATGGCTTTACTGTTTACTGACAGATATAAGTAAGAACTTTACACTACTTTATATTAGAAATGGCAACAGCAGAGGACAAATGTCCCATGACAAGAAGATAGAGAAAAAGAAGAAGCTTATTGACTACGTTGTCGGCACGGACTACAAAGACGGAAGCGCGCAATTTTTCAGAATTCATGCAGATCCCAAATACACATCAGCAGGTACCAGAAGGTAAGAAAAGTTGCTTTTGCATAATATTGTCATACAAAACACCAGATAATATGTATTACATTATACACACACCATAATAACATTTGTATGTTGAAGCTGCTTTATGTTGCGTTCTCCTACAATCCCTAGACTCAGAGCCATCTGTGAATGTAACATAAATTGGGGGCTCGTCCGGGATTTTGATGGATATTTAAAAACCGTGTGTAATGTTCTCTATTTTCAATGGAACATATAAAATGTTTGTGCTTACTTGAGTCACATTGCAGTCTACACGTATCTCTTTTGTGTGACTGCCATCTACTGGTCCCACTTATCATTTCACCATGTACCAAATAAAATAGCTTCGAGGTCGGTAAGCACGACCAAAATTGTTCTGCACATAAGGCGCATTGTCGAGTTTTGAGAAAATGAAAGGATTTTAAGTGCGCCTTACAGTCTGAAAAATACGGTACCTTTTCATTTAGCTTATGGTCGCTGTGAACGCAGATCAATACGAACTAATTTCATGAGCCTCTTTGCAGTATTAAAACATTTGGATTTTGTGACATGAGGATGTCAGTTTCGAAAACACACGTCAGCGTAGGTGGTCATTTCCTCTGCTGCTTTTTCTTTTGTCTGCCTCGCCTTGGCAGTTTTCCTGGTGACGATGGTCGGCACGGTGTAAACCAAAGAGTCCTCGTCTCTCTACGGTAGACAAGTCATGTGTGACATTAAAAAGAAAAACGAAGCAAAGTGCACAACATTTCCTTCTTACCTGCTGGACGCAACTGGACGTTTCATCGAGTATTTGTGGACCAGCTGAAAATTGGAGACAAAGCTTAATAGTTCAGTCAGATAATGTGCATTTTCAGTTACCTTTGCAGCAACAACATTTCTTTGTCCTGATCTTGTGGATGAGGAAGGCTGACATGATGAAACTTAAGGCCGAAGCAACACTCAAAACACTCCAAAACAGATCTCTTGGGGGTCCTGGTTGTGAAATGCCGAAGTAAATTTTTATAGGATCCAACACTTTGAATTTGTCCATACTGATGACCATTTACCTTTAATAATGACTTCTACTGGATTTCCCATGAAAATCCTCCCACATGTGACCAGGGCACACATGTAAATCCCAGCATCGGAGGAGCTGAGGGTCTTTGAGAAAGTGTGGAAGCATTTCTGCGTGGAGTTATCCTTGATCTTCTTGCATTCGTCATGAGTGAAAACAAAGCTGGGATGGACACTGCCTGGTCCAGTTCTGAACCAGGACACTTTGGGTCCATCCTGACAGGTTTCATTCCCAGAGTGGGAGAGGACTGAGCACTGCAACTTCACAGGTGGTCCAGGTTGGACTTCAGAGACAACAGATACGAAGGGTTCTGGTTCTGGGAAGAGTGCAAGACAAATTGAAGTCTTTCAGCACTCTGTGACCAGTCAAGTTACCATCGTTATCAGACGGTATGAATAACACTTAAAGTATGAACAATTGTTGTATTGTCTCTGTTATATTTACCTGTAACTTGAAGAAATATCCCATTCAAAAACATCCAGTTACCTAAATGTATTCTTAAACAATAGTAGATCGCCGTATCACTTTTCTCCACTTGATTCATTTGTAGATCAAAAGTTTCTTGTTCTTTTTTGGCTGTGATGCGAGGTCCAGTCTTTAATGTTCCATGTTTATCAGGACCGAACTCTATATATGACAGTGCGACTAAAGCTTCAGGAAAGTTTCCGGAAGCAAGTCGGAGCCAAAATAAATATTCGTACTCTGAATTTTTCTCCAGGACACATGTTAAAGAGGCATTTTGTCCAAGTCCAACAGTCTGTGTGGAAAAGGTGTAAGCACCTGTACATGCTGAAGAGAAAAAGAAGACATATTAATAAGAGTCATGTACAGTATGAACATGTCTCCATTGGAACTGAGCATGGACTTACCTCCACTTTGGAGCAGGAGCAGCAGATGAAGCACGATCCACATTTTCTCCTCTCGTTTGACCAAGTGAACATCAGACCATCTAGACAGCATCTTAAGATTATTGACATGAACCACATCATACCAAATGGGAGGGAGTTATTTCACAGCGACCTCATTGGCCGCCATCTGTGTCACCTCTACCTCAGAGGAAATATGTCAACCAAACTTTCCAGTCTGTTTGTGCTATATTTTCAAAGTGTGTTTTTTTTGGTTCACTACGTTTACACTTAGACTTCCTTCATTGTCATTCAAATTCAAACTTCACAGTACAGATAACAACATTTTGTTGCATTAGCTCGTGGTAGTGCAGGTTTGTTAACTATGCAGTCTTTCCGTGGCAAAGAAAAACCTTATTTGTCTTTGCAGATTTTTGTCTGTCAATAAACCAGACCTGGGCAAATTAAGGCCCAGAGGCCACATGCGGCCCGTTAAGCTTTTCAATCTGGCCCGCCGGACATTCCCAAATATTTTTTTTAGATCTTTAAGATGGAAAGTGTAGCTGCCATTATGATGTGCAGTGATGTTTTCAAATTACCATGAGTCTTGAACTATACAACGTATTTCAATGGTTGGAATCTGCGCTTTTGCATGATATTTTAGTGACTAGTGTTGTCCTGATACCTTGATGATTTTGATACTTTTCGGTACTTTTCTATACTTTTCTAAATAAAGGGGACCAGAAAAAATTGCATTATTGGCTTTATTTTACCAAAAAATCTTAGGGTGTGGCGGACCGATCCTTTTTAGGTACCGAATAAGATTCATTAGTATCGCGGTACTATAATAATACCCGTATACCGTATACTATGGTAATCTACGTCACAGCAGGTCAGACGAGGCACCAAGCAGTGTGGGTGGGGAGCGTTTCCACAGAGTGTTTCCAGAGCGGCCAGCCTGAAATGCGGGTGTCAGGGACAGACGTGGAAGGAGATTTTTACAAGAAAGTTCTAAAGCTTAGTGATATATCAGATGTATCAGATTGTAGATGATTTTGTTTTTTTACCCTTCACCTTCATATTTCGCTGTGTTTGTTGCATTTTTGTTGCATTTGGCTTGATTGTAAAATATGTCGATTGAGAAGGGGTGTGACGTTCATACGTTGTCAATATTCAGGGTTTTATCGTTCATAGAAAAAAATAACATTCCATTCCGTTTTTAAGGCGGTCTGTCATAACATTTTTAGCATTCAATCAGACTTTATTGTGAGGTTTTGTATTAGTTTTCCTAAAAATAGATATACCGGCCCCCAGACACATTTTTTTCTCTAAATTTGGCCCCCGAGTCAAAATGAATGCCCAGGCCTGCAATAAACCAAAAATCTATGTGATATTTATGCTAGATTTTGCTAAAAAAATTAAAAAAATAAGTTCATTTCATTTTCTTTGGTAACAAAATGAAATCATTTAAATTTGAAAACCAGTAAACATCCACCCATTATTTTAACACTCCTTTAAAAGGCCTTTCAGCCAAAAGGGCGTCCCTTTGGAATAGGTTTTGCTCCAAAATCAAAGCAAAATCAGTTAACTAACTCATGACGCGTCACATGACAAGGTAACATTGGCGCATCTTTATGAACATCAGTTTCACAAAGACACATTATGTAACGGTACAGCGGAGAAGGAGACGGCACACATCATTCTTAATACAAAAGAATGATGTGTGTAATTAATCCAAATCCGTGTGGTGTGACTATGTGATGCGAATAAATGTTGAGTGTTACCGGATCTCTGAGCCTGCCTCCATCCCCTTCCAGTGGTCAGGGGATGGAGCGAGGCGTAGTTGTCCAGGGGGCAGGCGAGAGGTGGAGATCCGGGGAGGCAGTAGGAAGTCCAGAGGGAATCCGGGGAGACGAGACACACAACTCGAAACCAGGGAATGACGCAGAGCTGCAGGATGACGACACAGGACAAGACACGATGAGCACAGAGGAGGGGAAACACAGAGAGCGAGGAAGCACATAGGCGAGGAAGGCTAGAGACGTGTAAGGCTTACTGTACAGGTACAAGTATCTACGTTCTGGCACTGGAACGCAGGACACACTCAGTGTGGCGGCAGGTGCTTGAGTCATAACACATTAGGCCCAAAAAAGTCAAACTTTGAATGCTGTTGTGTAATGACATTCTTGGATGCAGGGGCAGGTTTCAAAGGTTTTATTGTAGTTCAAGGAAAGGTACAAGGGAGTAGGCAACAACCTAATCAAAGGCAAAAATAGTTCAGCAACAAAGACTGAAGTTAAATGCTACAAACGGACAGGACCGTGTGGTCAGGCTAAAGTCTTTCAAAGAAGAGGGTATATATACAGATGTTTGGTGATGAGTCACAGGTGAGTGTAGAGTGTGGAATAGCAGAGTCTGATTGGCAATGAGCAGATGAGCAGACAGCTCAGTGTAGTTAATAGACTGGAGGTGAGTATCTATGGAGTGAGGGAGTGGGCGAGGTCCTGACATTTTAGGGAAAAATAAAATCCAGCGAGCAAGGCAGGATTCAGGCAGGGTGACATTGAATCACGGTGCAAAAAGTACCCAATAAGCAGGAGGTCAAAAGTTGTGACAAAAGACAGGACAAAGCAGTCTACAACTTCAAATAAATTCTTAGTCATAGCAACGGTGTTGACAATAATCTGGCTAAGGTTCCCGATTTGAGCATGCATTTTAAAGGGGAACTGCACATTTTAGTACAAATTTTGCCCATCGTTCCCAATCATTATGAGAGACAAGAAGTCAAAAGTGTTGTTTTTTCCCCGCTTTCTAACATATAAAAATCGGCTTGTTTTTTGTGGGGAGCTAATGGACGCAATCAATTCTACCACTAAATCACCCAAAATGCATTCAAAAAAATGTCAACAATACTTCTTTACGTTCCGTAACCTGTTAAATAACATTGTTATTGCAGTGTGTTTATAAAACATACTACATATTGTTATGAAGGTGTCTGTTACTACATGATATATATACTTGCAGTGGGTATATTGTACATATTACATATTGTTATGAAGGTGTCTGTTACCACATTATATATATACTTGCAGTGTGTATATTGTACATATTACATAATGTTATGAAGATGTCTGTTACTACATTAAAAATATATACTTAATAATAATAATAATAATAATTAGTTGCATTTGTTACACACTTTACATTTGTTAAAATCTCAAAGTGCTACAAAGTATTAAAAATAAAAATATAAAGTAAGAATATATAATAAAAAATTAAAATAGAAATGAATCATGACACACACTAGATAAACACTAGATAAAACAGAAACATAGATGAAATAAGAGCATGAAAGCACTGGATAAAACAGATAGGCAAGCAGTGCATTTAAAAACAAGAAGGCAGAGAAATTAGATAAAAGCTGTGCTAAAAAGGTTGGTTTTTAGTCCCTTCTTAAAATGGTTGCAGTGTGCATATTGTACATATTACATACTGTTATGAAGGTGTCTGTTACTACATGATATATATACTTGCAGTGTGTATATTGTACATATTACATACTGTTATGAAGGTGTCTGTTACTACATGATATATATACTTGCAGTGTGTATATTGTACATATTACATACTGTTATGAAGGTGTCTGTTACTACATGATATATATACTTGCAGTGTGTATATTGTACATATTACATATTGTTATGAAGCTGTCTGTTACTACAAGTGCAGCTCGATAAAGTAAAAAAATTAAGTTAACCGGATTCCATGAATGAATGAAGAAGTCACTATTATCACTGCTATTACAAAATAAAATAAAAGTCGCCACACCTTAAAAACGAGTGTTTTTTTTTTTACGTGTAAATAAATGAAAGTAAAATAATGGATGAAGGAATTATGTAATATATTTGGGAGGGTTCTAATGTTTTTAAGACTGTTGAGTAGAGGCAACTCAGACATCAGCGTGGATCTACGTTAGCTTTATTTTTCAACTCACTTATGTAAACAACTTCCGCAATGTACGTAAAGTGTAAGAAAATACGCCACAGCGTCAATTCCGGTCGTTTAACAATCACTATTTCTTCGGAGTTTAAATATATATACATATATTACATATAGCCTATTATTTGCGCACTATTGACTAGTGATGTATCAAAAATTTGGCGAATGAATAAAGACTTGGCTCACCGAAACCGGATGTTGTGATGACGTATCCACATCCGTTGGCAGGCTGCTCGCCCAATGCTGACGAAAAAGTCACATATGGGTCGCATTCAGGTCGCATTGCCGTTTGGACTGAAGTCACATTTGAAAAGATCAGATTCCAATGGGATTTGAACTGATGTGGCCTGAATCTGATGTCAAAATATCAGATTTGAAGCACTTTGGAGCGTTTAAAATCCAATGTGAGTTACTTGAGGGCAAAACAAATCAGATTTAGTGTGCAGTGTAAAGAGGGCCTTTAAGACCCTGTGCATACCCAGAGTTTTCTAAAAAGATTGACAAACAATGTGTAAAAGTAACAGAATGTGTATTAGAACACATTTTAATTTTATGTCGTGATGATTTAGTTTTGAAGACGCACGTCAGAGTACGTGCTGAATTCCTCTGCTGCCCTCGTATTTGTCTGCCTCGCTCTGCCAGTTTTCCTGGAGACAATGGTCGGCATGGAATAAACCAAAGAGTCCTCGTCTCTCTGAGGAAACAAGTCATGTGAGACATGAGAAGAAGCTGAAAACCAAGCAAAGATGCACAGAACTTTTTTACAATCTTCCTTTTACCTGCTGGACGCGACTGAACATTTCATCGAGTGTTTGTGGACCAGCTGAAAAATTTAAGAAAAAGCATAAAAGAACAACCTGATGATGATTTATTTTTCTTACCTTTGCAGCAAAAACTGTTTTTTGTCCTGATCATGTTGATGAGGAAGGCTGACATGATGAAACTTAAGGCCAAAGCAGCACTCAAGACAAAGATAACATACTTGGATGAATCAGAGCTGCTGGAATCTGAATGGTTGTGATTAAAAAACAGTCGATATTTTTAGTAACAAACACTAATGATGAATTTGTCGATACAGATGAATAAATTCTTACCTTCAATGATGACTTTTATTGGATTTCCCATGAAAATCCTCCCACATGTGACCACAGCACACAAGTAAGTTCCAGCATCAGAGGAGTTGACGTTCTTTGAGAAAGTGTGGACACATTTCTGTGTGGACTTATTTTTGATCTTCTTGCATTCCTTATGAGCGTAAACAAAGCTGGGATGGACACTTTCTGGTCCAGTTCTGAACCAGGACACTTTGGGTCCATCTTGACAGATGTCATTCCCAGAGTGGGAGAGGACTGAGCACTGCAACTTCACAGGCGGTCCTGGTTGGACTTCAGAGACAACAGACACGGAGGGTTCTGGTTCTGGGAAGAGTGCAAGACAAATTGAAGACTTTCAGCACTCTGTGACTTTGATTCCACAGATCGACATTCACTTCTGTTGAAATCTTGAAGTTAAAATATACTGATGTGTTAATGCAGAGGTTACATTTCTTGTAGTGCGTGTAAAAACATGTTCATCACAATAAAATATTATTTGTTCATTTGGACATTTGAAGACTGCATTATTGGTCAAGTTAAAATCATTATCTATAAACAGAAGGTATGTCACAAAGTATGGAGAATGTATTATTCAAATTGTCTTCTAATTATTTGTTGTCATATTTACCTGTGACCTGAAGGAATGTTCCATTTAAAAACAGGAGTTGACCTAGTTTTGCTTTTAAACAGTAGTAGATCGCCGTATCACTTTTCTCTACTTGACTAATTTGCAGGACAAATTCTCCTTGTTCCTTTTTGGCTGTGATGCGATGTCCAGTATTTGATGTTCCATATTCAACAGAGCCGGAACTGTAAGGTGCCGTTTTAGCTAAAACTTCAGGAAAGTTTGCAGAAACCAATCGGATCCAAAATAAGTAATTTATATTTCCATAATCCTCGTAGGAACATGTCAGAGAGACACTTTGTCCAGGTCCAACAGTCTGAGTGGAAAAGTTGTAAGCACCTGTACATGCAGAAGAGAAAAAGAAGACATATTAATAAGAGTCATGTACAGTATGAACATGTCTCCATTGGAACTGAGCATGGACTTACCTCCACTTTGGAGCAGGAGCAGCAGATGAAGCACGATCCACATTTTCTCCTCTCGTTTGACCAAGTGAACATCAGACCGTCTAGACAGCATCTTAAGATTATTGACAGGAACCACATCATACCAAATGGGAGGGAACTATTTTGCTGCTATCTCATTGGCTCATCGGTGCCGCCTCTACCTCAGTGGAAATATGTCCAACCAAACTTTCCGGTCTCTTTGTTTCATCTTCTCACAGTGGTTCTTTTTGTGTACTCGGGTGGGAACGGTGAATGTGATACCATACCATACCAACTTTATTCATAAAGCCCTTTAAAATGCATAATGTAAACCGCGTTTGGTATCATTCCAGATTTAGTAAAAAGCTATTTAAATACGGACCATCAACCATTTTACTTGTAATAACTATGCAAGCAACTGTTTTGTCTTTGCAGATTTGAGCACATCAATAAACTAATAAGTTAAGAAGCATCTGTACTGGATTTTGCTAAAACATGAGTTAATTTATTTCATTTTCATTGACATTAACAAAAAAGATTTATATCAAAACTCTTTTTAGAGGCTGACCCTTCCATTGGGATAGGTTTTGCAAAAAAAAGTATATACGTATGTTTGAATTATGTGCAGTTGTCATTTTGAACTGAATAAGTGATTAGAATTTTTCCCATAAATACATTTTAACACAAAACAGGTATTTAAGTGCTTCCTCCCCCAGAGGTGTAACTCTCCCCTGGCTAAGGTAGAGATCCTTCCGCAGGGTTGTGTAAGGGAACTTTTTTCACAACTTATACGTCCTTCATTTAGTTAAGTTAGATGTCTTCTCAACGCTGCACCATTCACACCGTTCAATCTCTGCCTTATTGATTTGTTATTTTTGAAGTGATTTAGCCTTTTTAAGACCTCACTTTTGTTTGCTTAATGAAAGACTGTATTCCTTGTATATATATTTGTATTATTTACTTCGGAAGAATCACCCTAACACCTAGATCTACATTCTTGTGACGTTACTGATACCTAGTGACTAGTCAGTATCAATACATAAATCGCAATTTGTTTATGTCTCCCTTAAAAAAACACAATATCATAGATTCGACTAATCACTGACTATGGGAAAAATCTAACAAATCAAGTTTGTCTATGAAAATCCTAAGTTGAAGACGGACCAAAAATTATTAAAATTGTCAGACCTTTTAGTTGTTAGCCGTCAGAAGTTCCACTGCAAAGACATGGTATGAAATGTATTACTGTAATTGATCTAATTAAGCTTTTATTTTTTTATTAAACACAGAAAATATGGTAAAATGGTAGTATGTGTTTGTGTCTGTACTGAATGTTTAGTTGATAGATGATGTGCAGCCATTTTCAGATCCCTCCAGAGATGTTCAATCAGATTCAGGTCTGTGTTCAGGCTGGGCCGCTGAAGGACGTTTATAGAGTTGTTCTGAAGCCATTCTTTTGATATTTTGGCAAAGTGCTAAGCGTCGTTGTCCTGCTGAACGATGAACCGTCGTTTCAATCTGATTTCAAGAGCGCTCTGAGGCACATTTTTATCCAAGATGTCTCTTTATATTCATCTTTCCCTCTATCTTGATTAGTCTCCCAGTTTCTGCCGCTGAAAAACATCCCCATATCATGATTCTGCCACCCCCATGCTTGACTGTAGGGATGGTACATGCCTGGTGATGAGTGGCACCTGGTTTCCTCCAAACATGATGCCTGATATTCACGCCAAAGAGTTTAATCTTTGTCTCATTAGACCAGAGAATTTAGTTTCTGATGGTCTGAGAGTCTTTCAGGTGCATTTTGGCAAACGTTCTGAAAATAAATGGTTTCCGTTTGGCCACTTGACCATACAGGCCTTATTGGTGGTTTGCTGCAGAGATGGTTGTCCTTCTGGAAGGTTCTCATCTTTACACAGAGGAATTCTGTAGGTCTGATAGAAGTGACCTTGGGGTTCTTGGTCACCTCCCTGACTAAAGCCCTTCTTTTTTGATCGCTCAGTTAAGCCAGCTCTAAGAATAGAGTCCTGGTGGTTCCAAACGTCTTCCATTTATGAATGGTGGAGGCCATTGTGCTCATTGGGACCTTCAATGCAGAAAATATATATTTTTTGTACACTTCTCCAGATTTGTGCCTCGAGACAATCCTGTCTCGGAGGTCTACAAACAATTCATGCGACTTCATGCTTGGTTTGTGCACTGCCATGTATTGACAAACATGAGACTTTATATATAGACAGGTGTGTGCCTGTCCAAATCATGTCCAACCAACTGAATTTATCACAGGTGGGCTCCAATTAAGCTGCAGGAACATCTCAAGGATGATCAGTTAAAACAGGATGCACCTGAGGTCACTTTCGAGCTTCCTGGCAAAGGCTGTGAATATTTATGTACAATTGATGTCTTTCTTTTTTCTTTTTTTTTTTTGCACAACTTTAAAAAAAAATGTTTCACATTCTCATGATTTATAAAGTAACCTGAAGCAAGTAACAGCAAATGTAATGTGGTAAAAGATGCAAGTAGTAAGCCTATAAAAACTACTGAAAAACGTTGTACTTTTGTGCTGACTGCCAAAATAAATATCCACCATGTTCATTTCTAACGCCACTAATGAAGCTACAAGTTTATGCTGATGATAATGCAACACTTCTCACTGCAAACTGCAAATAAAAAGTACTGAACATTTTTTAGTATTCTTCCTGTTTGCAGTCGTTGCAGCAATCGTGTATGAAGTTGTCGCACACTTGGACAGGAAGAAAAACTCCGTCTGAGTTCACACTTTTTTATTTTAAAGGTTAACCACAACAAGTTTCAACTTCAACAGTGTTTGTTTGAGAGTAGCTCATTTATTTATGCAAGTCAACTTTTAAGGAAGAGTTACAGCGTGAGACTGATCTACTAGAAGTGTGCGTGTATTAAAACAGGTGAAAACGTGATAACACACACAAAGCTGATCTACTAAATTGGAACGTACAGGATTGTGTCTCTTAAATGAGCATTTGACGTGTTTGTCTTCATGAATATGCAGAATATTTGCTGATTATCACAATGCCCACAATACTGGAAAGAGGAGATGCAAATGGAATCATTTCCAACACGCTGTGTGATTTATCAAGACTGAAACTGTTCTGCTGCCGCTGTTTTGCCTTTTTACTTTGCACGTTTGAAATGTTAGTGCAAATGGGCGTGAGAAAGGAGGCAATCGTGCTGCAAAGACAAACAAACAAAGATAAAATCCTCCGTCTTTTGTGTGTGTGTCAACATATCCATCCTTTTTCTACCGCTTGTCCCTCTCGGGCATTCACACACCAGGGCCAATTTAGTGTTGCCAATCAACCTATCCCCAGGTGCATGTCTTTGGAGGCGGCAGGAAGCAGTACTGTCAAAAATAGAAATATTAGACATTGCCTATTCAAAAAACATCTAATTATAATTTTAAAGCTGCTGGATGACTTAATAGGCTGAATAAAACATTTAAATGATTTGTTTGATATTGTTTTGTTGTATTAATAATATATATCTTATATGAAAAATGTCTTGCAACATTCATTTTCATGCATTATTACATGCAATTTTGGATCATTCCAGATGCACCATCACAACAGCCAACCAAAATATTCTGGGATGCAGAATGGAAATGCAATATTATTTCCATTCGGCATGGAAGGACAATAAAAAACTTTTTTTTTGGTTGCCATTAAAAATGAAATAAATTAAATCTAGTTTTAGCAAAATCCAGCACAGATGCTATAGAATAATAATATATTGATATTCATAAAATATGCAGGGACAAAAAAGGTTTCCTTTGCTACAAAAATACTGCATGGTTATTAAAAGTAGGAAACAAATAGAACCACTGTGAGAAAAAGATACAAAGAGACGTTTGGGTGGACATATTTCCACTGAGGTAGAGGCGGCACTGATGAGCCAATGAGATGGCAGCAAAATAGTTCCCTCCCATTTGGTATGATGTGATTCATGTCAATAATATTAAGATGCTGTCTGGATGGTCTGATGTTCACTTGGTCCAACGAGAGGAGAACATGTGGATCGTGCTTCATCTGCTGCTCCTGCTCCAAAGTGGAGGTAAGTCCATGCTCAGTTCCAATGGAGACATGTTCATACTGTACATGACTCTTATTAATATGTCTTCTTTTCTTTTTTTCTCTTCAGCATGTACAGGTGCTTACAACTTTTCCACTCTGACTGTTGGACCTGGACAAAATGTCAGTCTGATATGTTCCTTCGAGGATATTAAAACTCAGAACATCTTATTTTGGATCCGATTTGTTTCTGGAACCTTTCCTGATATTTTAGCTACAATGGCATCTTACAGCTCTGCTGAACATGGAACATCAAATACTGGACATCGCATCACAGCCAAAAAAGAGCAAGGAAAATTTGTACTGCAAATTAGTCAAGTAGAGAAAAGTGATTCTGCGATCTACTATTGTTTAAATGTACAACAATATATGTATACCATGATGTTTTTGAAAGGAACGTTCCTTCAGGTAACAGGTAAATATGACAACAAATAATTAGAAAACAGTTTAAATGAACAATTTGACATGTTTTAATTTTTACATAACATCTGTTTATAGATAACAATGTTAACTGGACTACTCATCCAATAATTCGGCTTACAAATGTCGAAATTAACAATATTTTATTGTGATGAACATGTTTTTACATGCACTACAAGAAATGTAACCTCTGCATTAACACATCACAGTATTTTTTACCTTCAAGATTTCAACAGAAGTGAATGTCGATCTGTGGAATCAAAGTCACACAGTGCTGAAAGACTTCAATTTGTCTTGCACTCTTCCCAGAACCAGAACCCTCCGTGTCTGTTGTCTCTGAAGTCCAACCAGGACCGCCTGTGAAGTTGCAGTGCTCAGTCCTCTCCCACTCTGGGAATGAAACCTGTCAGGATGGACACAAAGTGTCCTGGTTCAGAACTGGACCAGAAAGTGTCCATCCCAGCTTTGTTTACGCTCATAAGGAATGCAAGAAGATCAAAGATAAGTCCACACAGAAATGTGTCCACACTTTCTCAAAGAACGTCAACTCCTCTGATGCTGGAACTTACTTGTGTGCTGTGGTCACATGTGGGAGGATTTTCATGGGAAATCCAATAAAAGTCAACACTAAAGGTAAATATGAATTGATTTGTATTGATAGATTCATTAAAAGTGTTTTTTCACTAGTGTTTTTTATCATAACAATCTAGATGGTGGCAGCTCTGATTCATACAAGTATGTTATAATCATCTTGAGTGCTGCTTTGGCCTTAAGTTTCATCATGTCAGCCTTCCTCATCAACAAGATCAGGACAAAAAACAGTTTTTCCTGCAAAGGTAAGAAAACAGCACATTAGGAATCATCAATAGGTTGGTCTTTTCTATGATTTATTTTCAATTTTTTTTAGCTGGTCCACAAACACTCGATGAAACATTCAGTCGCGTCCAGCAGGTAAGAAAAAGTTTGTAGAAAAGTTCTGCATCTTTGTTTTCTTTTTCTTGTAATGTCTTACATGATTTGTTTCTTTAGAGAGACGAGGACTCTTTGGTTTATTCCGTGCCGACCATTGTTACCAAGAAAACTGGCAGAGCGAGGCAGACAAATAGGAGGGCAGCAGAGGAATTCAGCACGTACGCTGACGTGCGTCTTCAAAAGTAAATCCTCCTGCTCTGATTTACCAAAGTATTATCTTAAGAGTTGTATTGACTTTCTGTAAGACTTGGCGCAGTGAGCTGAGAGATGCAAGACTTGTTGATGAAGATAATCCAAAATTTACTATATTTTCAGGTTATAGGCTGCTATTTTGTTTTCACGATTTGAACCCTGCACTTTATACAATGCTGCGGCTACTAATAGATATTTAAGGGTTCATAAACTAAATTTGCTCTTTAGCGCCGCCCTCGTGGCTCCCTGGAGCTTTTTCAAAAATGTGTGGAAATGGAAAAGATGGTGGAAAAAATATAATTTTTGTTTTAATATTGTTTTTGTAAGAGAGCAAACGTGACACACACATTCATAATTGGCAGAAATTCCACTGTTTATAATAAACATGCTTCACTGATGAGAGGATTTGGCGAGCAGCCTTTTTGTCCTACTAATTTGGGCGGCCCTTCAACGCACCGTAGTTTGTTTACATGTAGCTGCCACTCCTTTTTGGCTAATTTTGAGAAAAAAAAAAAAATTCAGTCCAAGCCTGTGCCGCTGGAGAGGGGGTCCAGACTGAGGCCAAGGGAAAAAAAACCTCATAGCAATCACACATAAACATGTGTTTAAGAGGGTAACATCAAATAACACAAAGGAAATTAAAGACATTAGAAGAGCAGAGCTGATGCAACCAACCACTTCTACACACAGCCACAAAAGTAAAACAAAAAAACATATACGCCTTGTGGCCTCTGCGGTGTTCTACGCCATCGGCTGCTGGGGTGGAGCAGACCCAACAAAGCAACCAAGAGAGCCGACTCCACCCTCGACCGCCCACCAATATAAACACTTACATCATGTGTTGCCTGCATTGTAAGACTTATGTAAGGCGTTTACTTTTTTGCAGCTCTAGAAGGATTTTGATTTTGTATTTTTGGTCCAATATGGCTTTTTCAACATTTTGGGTTGCCGACCACTGCATTAGTCCAATTAAATTGCCAAAGGGGTTATGGTGGACCAAATAAACTGTTCACAGTAAATCAAAATGCATTCACACTTATTATGGAGAAGTCGCAACAAAATGCACACAACAAAGCCCCAAAGTCAAAGACGATCGACACGGCCATCGAACAACTAAACGGCCAACGCCGCACAGAACGGAACGGAAATCCACCACCACTAACAGGCCCCAACAGGACGCGCCAAAGAAGACACGTTCAGTAAAGAAGGAGGAGGATGACGAATACCGCGCTCAGGTAGGCTACTCTAAGCTGTTCTACAGTCACTGTCTTCTGTCAAATTTGGGACTGAACACAAGCACCTGTGTGAATATTGCAATGTGTGCATCTGCAATTACAGATTTGTCCAAAAATGTAAAATTTAACCCAGATTTTGCAATATTTTTTATTGTACTTTTGTGCTGATTTGAAACATAAATGTCCACCCTGTTTAGTTCCAAAATCAATATCATGTGTATGTTGATGATACTTCATACTGCAAACAGTAAATAAAAAGTACTGACATTTTGCAGTATTCTTGCTCTGTGGAGTCATTGCAACAATCGTGTATGACATTGTTGCACACTTGACAGGAAGGAACTTTTTTCATACTTCATTTTTTTGGTTATTGCATGAAGTTGAAGATTGTGCTTCTTTGAGTTTTTTCTTTTTTTTTCAAAAGAGAAACCACAACCACAACCATTTCAAAGCAGCATTGGTGTCAGTAAGTTGGTGTGTCGGGATTTGAAGCGTGGAAGGCAGCTTGAGCAACGTGACCCCAAGATGCAGCCAACAACACGCTATTGCCAACAATTGCCAATAATATTCTTTAATACATCAAAATATAATAAATGCATTCTAGAAGGAGTTGAGGAAAAACAACTAGGAATGAAAAAAGGACAAAAGAAGGCAAGTGCAAGCAGAATTGTACAAGACACGGGACTTTTTTGTTTGAAGCAATAGGCACAGCCAGGCAGAGCAAATTAGACTTAGACTTAGACTTCCTTTATTGTCATTCAAATTTGAACTTTACAGTACAGATAAGATCAACATTTATTTGTGTTAGCTCAAAGAACAAAGAGGTGCAGAGTGTTTGCATTTACAAAAGAAGGTGCAAATATGAACAGATAGATTACTGTACAGATAAATATATTGCACTTTTGCATATGCATCCACTGTTACGGATGTATGTTACATTGTCTTTATAGTCCAGCGAGTTAATCTGGTTTTTGGGGGAATTGAGGGGAATATTATTATTATTATTATAGAGGTTTATTTGAAATAGGGACAGATACAAAAACATAGACATCTGAAACAGTTATCCGATGCATGCATCACAGTGTTTGTAGCCAAAGCTAATTTACAACACTTGTCCCCAACAATGATGATGTGTTCAAGAGTCTTATGGCCTGAGGGAAGAAGCTGTTACAGAACCTGGAGGTTCTGCTACGGAGGCTGCGGAACCTCTTTCTAGAGTCCAGCAGTGAAAACAGTCCTTGGTGGGGGTGGGAGGAGTCTCTACAGATTTTCTGAGCACTGGTCAGGCAGCGGCTTTTTGCGATCTCCTGGATAGGAGGAAGAGGAGTCCTGATGACCTTTTCTGCCGTCTTCACCGCTCTCTGCAGAGTCTTTCAGTCTGAGGCACTGCACTCCGGTCCAGACAGAGATGCAGTAGGCTCTCTGTAGTGCCTCTGTAGAATGTGGTGGGAATGGGGGGAGGGAGCTGTGTTCTTTTCATCCGACGCAAAAAGTGCATGCGCTGCTGAGCTCTTCTTATATGAGCTCCGGTGTGTAGGGATCAGGTTAGATTGACAGTTATCTGCACCCCCAGGAACTTGGTGCTGCTCACCATCTCCACTGCTGTGCCGTTGATGAAGAGTGGAGTGTGGCTGGACTGGTGCCTCCTGAAGTCGACGATGATCTCCTTGGTCTTGTCGACGTTCAGGACCAGGTTGTTGGTTCTGCATTAGTCAACCAGATGTTTCACCTCCTCCCTGTAGTCCATGTCGTTGTTGTCACGGATAAGGCCCACTACTGTTGTGTCGTCTGCATATTTCACAATGTGGTTAGTAGTGGACCTGGCGCAGCAGTCATGGGTCATCAGTGTGAACAGCAGTGGACTCAGGACGCAGCCCTGGGGGGAGTTCAGGGAGATGGCACTGGAGGTGTTGTTGCCCACTCTCACTGACTGGGGTCTGTCTGTGAGGAAGTCAAGCAGCCAGTTGCATGGTGGGGTACTGAATCCAAGGGGGGCCAGTTTGCTCACTAGGTTCGCGGGATTCTGGAGTCCAGAAACAACATCCGCACGTGTGTATCCTTTCCTTCCAGATGTTCTAAGCTCAGGTGGAGTGCAGAAACGTACCACAGGGAAAAGGAGACAGCGCCTGACCTAAATAGGAGACTGATTGGCAACCGGTTGCAGGTGTGTCCTGGTTGCCAATCAGGCAGCAGTGTAGACGCCTGTGTACGGCATGAGGAAGTGAATGTACCAAAATGAGAGCACAGGACAGGAACTTACAAAAACACACACAGAAAAAAAACAACATAAGTCCAAAACCGTCACTAGGCTGTGACAATATGCCCCCCCAAACAAAACAGAATCCAGATGTGAAAGTCCAAAAAATGGAGGGCGTGGGAGAACGTTGGTGGCGGGTTGCAAAACTGCGGCCTTAATGCTTGGCCAGCATGTCGGCCACGTGACCTTGAAGCCAGCGGAGTAGAGTCCGGTGCTGACAGTGAGTCCCCGCAAAAGTCCCAGGCACGGTGGACACGCGCAAAGGGAAAAGCAGCTATGACGTCATGGGAGCCGGAGACCCAGTGACACTGAAGATACCGGGCACAATTCAGGTGATGGCGCCGAACGTAAAGCCGCTGCAGCTGGCGAGGTGGATGTCCATGAGCCGGCCACCAATGCGACTTACAAAAATGAGGAGTATGGGCGCCAGGCGGGAGCCTCTGCAGCAGACGAGGATGACGGGAGGCAAGCGAGCGACTGTCCTGAAGATCTGGAAGGCTGCTGGGCTGGAAGTCTAGCAAATGGCGTTGTCTGACCCATTGCAGGAGAGGTTGGTCGGAAAACCCACTGAAGATGGAGGCGGGCGGCAGCGTTCCGTCGTCATCCCCCACCGCACAGCATCCCATAGCCCCCAAAAATAATATTCTTTAATAATCCATCCATCCATTTTCTACCGTTGGGGGTCGCTGTAGCCTATCTCAGCTGCATTCGGGCGGAAGGCGGGGTACACCCTGGACAAGTCGCCACCTCATCACAGGGCCAACACAGATAAACAGACAACATTCACACTCACATTCACACACTAGGGCCAATTTAGTGTTGCCAATCAACTTATCCCCAGGTGCATGTCTTTGGAGGTGGGAGGAAGCCGGAGTACCCGCAGGGAACCCACGCAGTCACGGGGAGAACATGCAAACTCCACACAAAAAGATCCCGAGCCGGGATTGAACTCAGGACTTCTCAGGACCTTCATATTGTGAGGCAGATGCACTAACCCCTCTACCACCGTGCTGCCCTATTCTTTAATAATTCAAAAGAAAATGGACTCACGAGGGAGGGAGAGAAAAAACAACTAGGTTTGTCCTGGTTGCCAATCAGGCAGCGTGCGTGTGTGTGTTTTTGTGTCAGACAGTGTCCCTCTGAGCCCATCGTGGATCTGAATTTCTGTCACTGAAATAATGCAGTGTTGTTTACATGCACTTTATGTATGAGACCTTTTTGATCGTGAAAACCAATGTGTCCGTCTTCATGGAGCTTATAAATTTGGCTTGTCAAGACTTTCCAAAACAAGTAAAATTAGCTAACCTCAATGAACCCAAAAATACCTTAAAATAAGTATATTCTCACTAATAACAAGTGCACTTTTCTTGATAGAAAAAAAAAATGAGACCTTTTTTCTCAATATGTTGAAAAATATTCTTAAATGAAATAAATGCTTGTGCCATTATCTTGACATAATGATATGCGCCCGGCATTACATTTCTTGAAACCAGCAAACTTACACTAAAAACTAGTTTATTTTTCTTAATGGAAAGGCAACCGCTTGTTACTCTCAGGGTCTACTAGCCGCTATATATATGTATATATATATATATATATATCAGTGATGTGCAGTCAGGGGAGGCAGGTGAGGCGGGGCCTCACGTGCCATCATGGAAAGAAAAAAAATGTAGAAAGAAAAAAAAAAATTTAAATTGTTATATGTATCCAGTGATTATACTATACAGTTTTCTTCTATTTAACTTCACCAGTTTTAGATTATTTTTATTCAAAATCACTGAATTTTCACATTTGCCGTTCAAATACTGAGAAGAGACTTGTTGTGAGTCATCAGCCAGTTGAGGCACGTCACTGAGTTGAGCCTCACCATGGATTGCGCAATGACTCGGCTAACTGCTGGCCTGCTGTGCAGTGAGACCATATTACTATATGAACTATATTATACATTTCCATAGTTTAGTTAGCTGAGGTATACAATGTACAGTGTATTTTGTCAACAACTGTAAGTGTGTAAAGTATTTCGTGTGCTGAGCAATCATAAAACAGCTGCGAAGACGCAATGGCTGAGGCTCGCAGTAATCCCGCCTCCTGGTGGTGTTGTGCCGGATAATGCACCCCCGCCGTAGAATGCACCCCCTGACGGGAGTGTTATATCGACTAAAGCCCACACTTAAACTTTCCACGTACAAGATTGAATCTATTTAAAAAAAGTTATTTAATAAGAAGTCAAAAAGTGCAAAAACAATAATGTTTGTGTTGGAGGAGTTGTGAAAGACTGAAATATGAAATACGTGCTGCAGTCTGCAGGTGTACCTAATGTTGGGGCCCAGCAGTCATTCACAACACGAACATTATTGTTTTTGCACTTTTTGGCTTTTGTAATTTGGAATAATTTACCTGAATGTGCATGAACTATTTCTGTTCAAAATAGTTTAAAATGTCACATGTTAAATGTTTAAATATTAACTGTCCCTTTACTGTACTGTGCCAACTGTACTACTATATGAGTACGTATTCTCTCTTGTTTCATTGAAAATAAAACAGCAAAGTCCATTTGGCTGTCATCTGTTTTAATTATGAGACACAATTGTGTCAAAGTCATGATTTTTTTGTTAATGCTTGAAATAAGAAATTATTACTTTGAAAAAGCAGTTTTATACTTGTGAGTGTTGATGACACAGCTTTGCAACACTTGATATTCTAGTTTCAAGCATGTTTTACTCAATATAGGTCATCAAATCTCAGCTACAAGCTGTAATATCTTACTGAGATCATTTAGGACCAAAACACTTAAAACAAGTAAAACACTCTAACATAAAATCTGCTTAGTGAGAAGAAGTATCTTATCAGACAGAAAATAAGCAAATATCATCCTTATTTTAGATATTTAATCTTACTTAGAGTTCAGTTTTTGCAGTGTATTAATTCAACCTGTGAAAATTGCTTGAAAAATGAAAACAACACGAACAAAAGGGTAAAAGCAGGCCAACTTCTGAATAGACAAATTACGTAGTCAACATTCAAAGAGAAGAAAATACATTTTTATATCCATGCACAAAATACTTCGACCTGCACTTTTCTTGCATCTCAGGATAGTTGTTTTTGTTTGTTGGTTTTAGACTCACAAGTGAGCGTCTAGTCACGTACGCTTGGTAAAAATGGGTCAGTAGTTTGAAAAAAAAAATGCAGCGGAAATACATTTTTCGCATTTCAGCCTAACACCATTGTCTCTGACTTGCAAACCTCCTCGAGACTTAGTGGAAAGACGATCACAACGATGGCGGAGCTGACTGCACTTGTGCTTCTCGGCGCATTGGGTGAGTTTAGGTACCTCCGTTTTGTATTTTCCACTTTTTCCTGCATATTTACTCTTCTTCTGTCTTTTTCTTCAGTTCTGAGTCAATCCTACGTTCCGATAACACTGAGCCTGGTGGAAGATGGCGTTAACGTCACTTTGGCATGCCCGCGCCACGACGATAGAGGTGACATATTTTACTGGTACAAGATGAAATTCGGCTCAATGGTCCAAACCATTGTGGAGGGGTATTTCGGGGAAATGTCCCTTTGAGGACCGTTCAAGGACGGAAGATTTGTGAGCGCGCGTACGGGTGACATGTACGTTTTAAACATCACAAACGTACACAAAGACGATGAAGCGATGTACACCTGCCAAGCTGGGACCTCATACAACATGGTGTTCACCGGTGGCACGCATCTGGTGGTGAAAGGTGAATATACAGTACAATATACACTTGTGAAGGACATAATGTCATGGCTGTCCTGAGTTTCCTAATCATTTCTACAACTCTTATTTGTTTGTGATAGAGTGATTGGAGCACATATTTGTTGGGGGGGAGGAGTATATTTATAGCTAGAATTCCATGAAATTAAAGTATTTGTTTTGTATATAAATATATATATAGAGTACAGTACAGAGTAATGGAAACACAGTTGTTGGAGCCAAAATTCCTTATTTGTTTATATTGTTTTTGTTTTTATTTTCTCTAATTGATTGTTGGGTTCAGCATGATGAAGTTCCTTTGCGGCAGATTGCTGCTGTGTGAGGGGTTGATAGTCCTTAGCCTGGGGGTTGAGAGTGACTGGTGGTTCCTTGGTTCTCTGTAAGTAGGAGCTCATGCCATCAGATGCTGTATGGGAGGAAGCATGAAGGCTGGGAGCTTTTAAAACTGCTAATTTTGCATCAGCAGCTGCCAATTGAACATCCAGATCCATCTTTTCCTTTTTCTTTCTGATTCTTTCCTCCTCCCTTTTGATCTGTTCTTCCTCCTCTTCCAATGCATGTTTTTCCTTTAGAGCTGCAGAGCGGACAGCGAGGGCAGCCCTTTCGGCCTCTGCCTGTCTGCGAGCTGAGGAGGTGCTTGACCGACTAGAACCAGAGTGTGTGTGACTCCCATGTGATGTGTGACTTATAACATTAGAAATGCTGTCAGTTGGATTAATTTCGTTTTCCAAATCCTCAATATTTTCCAGGGTTGGTGTTCTCATCCAGGTGTTAACATGCTCAATAAATTCATGTACATTGATCAATTTGGCTTTGTACCATATGTCGTTTTTGATTTGGTCCTCTGTAGGTAGAATTGGTAGGAGGGATTGGTGTGCACTTGCAGCTTCCCTTACAACATTGAGATATTTGGTGAAAGACGATTGCACTTCCATTTTGTCCTCTCCAATTTCCATCCTCTCCATGATTTGTTTCTGCATTTTGCTTGCCTTGTTTAATTTGGATCTTCTCTCCTTCTGAAGTGTTTCAATTCTCATCAGTAGAGCTTTTGGTGTCATTTTCACTGTGCATTTTTTTACAGCAGATGTTTGATTTGGGTCCACCTGATTTTCCATGTCTGCAGGCTGTGACTGATTTTCAGTCATTTCTGACAATTCAGCCTGTGAGGGTTCCATTTGACCTTTAATTGTGTCACCAATTGAATGCGTTAACTTTATCTCCTCCATTAACGCATGATCATGCATTTCCAAAGCATCATGTTTGCCTTTTCCAGGATCCATGATTATACACAACCCACAAATTCAAAATCAAATCAAATATATGGAAACCTTGTTAATGTCAGTCAAAACACCAAAAATCAAAACCCGCAATTATTAATTTGCATTTGTTCAAATCAAACCTCACCCACGAACGGGCTTGCACAAGGAATCATAAAACACCACCTTGTAATTGAAATGTTATATTCTAATTTTAATTCTAATTCTAATTTCTAATGTTATAAGTCACAAATCACATGGGAGTCACACACACTCTGGTTCTAGTCGGTCAAGCACCTCCTCAGCTCGCAGACAGGCAGAGGCCGAAAGGGCTGCCCTCGCTGTCCGCTCTGCAGCTCTAAAGGAAAAACATGCATTGGAAGAGGAGGAAGAACAGATCAAAAGGGAGGAGGAAAGAATCAGAAAGAAAAAGGAAAAGATGGATCTGGATGTTCAATTGGCAGCTGCTGATGCGAAATTAGCAGTTTTAAAAGCTCCCAGCCTTCATGCTTCCTCCCATACAGCATCTGATGGCATGAGCTCCTACTTACAGAGAACCAAGGAACCACCAGTCACTCTCAACCCCCAGGCTACAGCACCAGTCACTCTCAACCCCCAGGCTAAGGACTATCAACCCCTCACACAGCAGCAATCAAGCCAAGCTTCACCACCACCTCCAAAACAGTCTATACACCATCCATCTGAGCAACAACAAATAACAGCATGGCAACTACAATATAGGACACCACTTCCCATCCAACCACCCACCTTTTGGCAAGAGCAACAGTCCATGCTTTCACACCCTAAACCCATACAGGTACAACTGCAACCACCACCTTCTTTACCAAAGCAGCAGCAGGTCTCTTGGAATACAGTGCAGGACCACAGCCCTATAACCCACATGGACCCCCCTGTACAGCAAACTAACATTTTCCCTCCAACCAATGGCAACCCTACTGTAATTGATTTATTGCACAGGCAAAATGAGATTGCAACATTGCAAATGTCGTTGCAAACTTCTCATCTACTCCCACCAAGGGAGATTCCCTATTTTGACGGTGATCCATTACTGTACAGAACCTTTGTCAGAGCATTTGTGCAATGCGTTGAGAAAAACACAAGCAACAAAGGAGACTGTTTGTACTATCTGGAAATGTACACTAGGGGTCAACCTAAAGAACTGGTACGTAGCTGTCAACACATGCCCCCAGAAAGAGGCTATGAGATGGCAAAGTTTTTATTGGAAAAACACTTTGGTGACCAATACCAGATAACAGCAGCTTACATGGAGAAAGTGTTCAACTGGCCTGTGGTGAAGTCTGAAGATGTACGAGCTCTGCAAGCCTACTCACTGTACCTTCGAGAATGTTGCACTGCCATGGAAAACGTGCAGTATATGCAGGAACTTAATATGTCCGCTCACATGAAAACTGTGATCTCCAAGCTGCCGTACAGACTGCGAGAAAGCTGGAGAGTCTCTGCATGCAACATATTAGAAAACCACCATCGCAGACCTCAGTTCTCAGACATTGTAGCATTTATTGAGCGACAGGTCAAAATTGTCTCAGACCCAGTCTTTGGAGACATCCAGAATGCACCACAAAGTACAGGAAGTAACCCTGTAAAAGGAATGAAATCACAAGGTAAACCTAAATTCCAAGGTAGCAGTTTTGCCACAACCATTAAAATCGAAACCCCTGATGCGGAAAATAAAACCAGATTCAAACCTGCTCCAAAGCAAAGTGCACCTGCTCATACCACAAACGCCTGTGTTTGCTGCTCTAAAAATCATGCTCTTGACCAGTGTCCTCAGTTGGAGGAGAAGACCCACAGAGAGAAGTTAACTTTCATTAGACAGAAAGGAATCTGTTTTGGGTGTCTTCATGTTGGACATCTTAGCAGGCATTGTGATAAGCGCTTGACCTGCAAGATATGCAAGAAAAATCATCCAAGTCTGCTTCATATTGGTCAGAAGGAAAGAGCAAGCAACATAATTCCAAACCAAAATAAGGCAAGAGGACTATCTGTGAGCAATGCACAAGTATCGCTGCAAACATGTGAACAAACGGGGGCTGGAAATAGGATTCTGTCAATTCTGCCTGTACAGATAAAGTCCAGCAAAGGACACCCAGTCATAAAAACCTATGCATTCTTGGATCCGGGCAGCACAGATACATTTTGTTCTGAAAATTTGATGACCAAGCTCAACTTGAAAGGAAGAAAAACTCAAATCAATCTCCTAACCATGGGCCCAAAAACATCAATTTCCAGTTACATGCTGACAGACTTAAAGATTTCAAGCCTTACTGGGCAACAGTTCTACGACCTTCCCAAGGTCTACACCCAAAAAAGGATGCCCATAACTACAAACATCAATAAAGAGGAGTTGGCTAAATGGCCATACTTGGATGGCGTCACTCTTCCTTGCATTCAAGCCGATGTAGAGCTAGTGATTGGGACCAATGCGTCTAAACTGCTTGAACCCTGGGAAGTGGTGAACAGTCATGGAAATGGACCATATGCCGTTAAGACCCTATTGGGGTGGGTCATCAATGGCCTTCCTGATTACAGTAAGAAGAGGAGTAAGATTGGCTGCTCCACTACTACTGTTAACAGGACCTCCATAACGAAGCAAGAGGAGCTGCTGCAAAATCAATACAACCATGATTTACACGACAGGTCACCAGAAGACATTTCTAGAGATGACATGAAGTTCATGAAGGTCATGACTAAACCGTGCAAGCTTCAAAATGGACACAACAATTTGGAACTTCCCTTTAAAAAAGATGATGTGTCTCTGCCCAACAAAAAGTACGCTGCTAGGCAACGCATACTTGGTCGGAAAAGGAGGGAAAGACGCAAGATTTCTGATGTCACACAATGGCGGTACATTAATACCACTCAAATTCCTGCAGACAAAGCCTCAAGAGGAGTTGAAGTGGATCAGGAAATGTTTCGGAAGAAACAGAGGAAGAATGGCCAGCTGATATGTTGGAGTATGGGATCGCAGCGGAGGACCCTGAGAGGTCAGTCGCCTGGATCCTGAAAATGACTCTATTGGAGATGAGTCAAACGAGGAAATCACTAAGTGACAAAGTGGATCAGGAAATGATGCGCATTAAAGCTGCACTAAAAAAGAAGACAAGTCCAATACATCTCTGACCTATGCTGGAAACGCTGGTTAAGAGAGTATTTACCTTTGCTACAGGAGCGGCAGAGGTGGAGCAAACAGAGAAGAAGTCTCGTCCCAAATGACATTTTGTACTGATCGCAGACAACACCGCTCCACGTGACTCTTGGTTACTTGGAAGAGTCATGGAGACTTATCCAGATAAAAAAGGATTGGTGTGTTCTGCTAAAATCAAAACTGAAAAAAACTCTAACTCAAAGATGGTTATTTGTTTATATTTATGGCTCCATTTTTATTTATTTTGAATTGTTCATGGCATCCTGCCCTTCTCAATTGGGGGCCGGAGTGTTGGAGCCAAAATTCCTTATTTGTTTATAATGTTTTTGTTTTTATTTTCTCTAATTGATTGTTGGGTTCAGCATGATGAAGTTCCTTTGCGGCAGATTGCTCCGCCCACTTCCTGTTAAGAACCAGGAAGTGTTGACAGGGAGGGGACTGTTGCCATGGTGCGGTTACCATGGTAGCCTCCTTTAAATTGGGTTCAGGTGTGAGCATGGGCAGGGCGATTGGAGGACAAACAGTTTTCGACCGTGGTCGTGGTCGTGGTTGTGGTCGTGTTCGTGTTTGTGACGTGACGTGTCGTGTCTTGCCGTGACAATGCTGTGACAATGTGCCATTCAAAGTTAGCATACTTTATGTTATATAACTTACATTTGATTTAATTTAGATAGCTGGAATAAACGGATTGTCATATCCAAACACAGTTCTACAGTACTGGACATTCTATCATTTACACGCGTCAAACTGGTCAACACAGTCGCCCTCGGTACCAGCCCAAAGGTAAGGGCTGTACAGTACAGAGTAATGGAAACACAGTTGTTCTACTAACTGTTCTACTAACTGTACTGTACTTGCTGCTTACTTAAAAAAAAAAAACACTTACCTTTCACTATTTGAGTAGACTTTGTTCTACCATTTGAGTACTGGCGAGCGATCTCTGAATCCGGGATCATATCCTTCACGGATTTGTTGAAAATGAGAACGGGATGTTGCTTGCAAGGTGGCCCATAATACTGCGTTGCCGCTGCCTTGTGCTTTTCTGACCGTTCATGAGTGACTATATCCATTCGGCCACCGTGTTATGGGTTATAGATAAACCTATGGATAACGGAGACATATATAATAGTCTCCTTTTCAGATGAGAGGACGCTAAAGGCAGTGCTTTTAAGGCACGCCCCCAATATTGTTGTCTGGGTGGAAATCAGGAGAATTGTTGTCCCGGGAGATTTTAGGGAGAGGCACTGAAATTCAGGAGTCTCCCGGAAAATTCGGGAGGGTTGGCAAGTATGGCTCCAATCACTCTACCACAAAAAAATAAGAGTTGTAGAAATGATTGGAAACTCAAGACAGCCATGACATTATGTTCTTTACAAGTGTATGTAAACTTTTGACCACAACTGTATGTGGACTGTTTATCGATAAAAGGGCTTCTGAATCAAACATGTTAATGCCTCTTTGTGACTCTCACAGACCCCAGACGCAAGTCCTTCCAGGTGAGACAAATTCCGCAAAGCAAGTCGGTCAAAGGAGGCGAGTCTGTGACCATCCAGTGTTCCGTCCTCGCTGAGAGCAAAGAAAATTTCCGCCAATGTCCGAACCAAAGCAGCGTCTACTGGTTGAAGTCAGGATCGGGAGAGTCTGATCCACACATCATTTACTCCGACAGTGATGATGAACAAGACCTAAGAAGCTGCGTCTACCATCTCTCTCTGACCGTACTCAACTCTTCTGACACCGGAACATACTACTGTGCCGTAACCACGTGTGGACAGATCCTGTTCAGACAAGGAACTCATGTGGACACACGTATGTATTAAACATTTACTCATGTTATTTATTTTATTCAATTGTTGGTCTTTCTTAAAGGTTAATAAATAGGTTTAGACCAGTGATTCTCAAACTGATCAGTCATACTGAGTCATTGTGGTATTATCGTGTCAGTTTGTATGTACGTTTATGACAATTTACGAAGCTATGCGCTTGCCCCCGTGGAAAATGTGGTCTTCCTTTAGCCAAAACACTACCGCTTTGGTCCAGTGGCGCCGCCAAAATCAAGCAAAACTTAAAGTTCTTAAGTGGGGCTTTAAAGGCCTACTGAAAGCCACTACTACCGACCACGCAGTCTGATAGTTTATATATCAATGATGAAATCTTAACATTGCAACACATGCCAATACGGCCGGGTTGACTTATAAAGTGCAATTTTAAATTTCCCGCTAAACTTCCGGTTGAAAACGTCTATGTATGATGACGTATGCGCGTGACGTCAATCGTTGAACCGGAAGTATTGGTACACCATTGAATCCAATACAAAAAAGCTCTGTTTTCATCTCAAAATTCCACAGTATTCTGGACATCTGTGTTGGTGAATCTTTTGCAATTTGTTTAATGAACAATGAAGACTGGAAAGAAGAAAGTTGCAGGTGGGATCGGTGTATTAGCGGCTGGCTGTAGCAACACAACCAGGAGGACTTTGACTTGGATAGCAGAGGCGCTATCCGACGCTAGCCGCCAACGCTAGCCGCCGACCGCACGGATGATCGGGTGAAGTCCTTCGTCCTTCCGTCGATCGCTGGAACGCAGGTGAGCACGGGTGTTGATGAGCAGATGAGGGCTGGCTGGCGTAGGTGGAGCGCTAATGTTTTTATCATAGCTCAGTGAGGCCCCTTTGCTAAGTTAGCTTCAATGGCGTCCTTAACAACAGCATTGTTAAGCTTCACCAAGCTGGAAAGCATTAACCGTGTAGTTACAGTTCCATGGTTTAATAGTATTGTTGATTTTCTGTCTATCCTTCCAGTCAGGGGTTTATTTCTTCTGTTTCTATCTGCATTCGCCGATGTATTGTCGTGGAGATAAAAGACACTGTGAATGTCCATTTCGCATTCTCGACTCTCATTTTCAAGAGGATATAGTATCCGAGGTGGTTTAAAATACAAATCCGTGATCCACAATAGAAAAAGGAGAAAGTGTGGAATCCAATGAGCCAGCTTATACCTAAGTCAGAGCGAAAAAAGATGCGTCCTGCACTGCACTCTAGTCCTTCACTCACACGTTCGTCATCCACAAATCTTTCATCCTGGCTCAAATTAATGGGGTAATCGTCGCTTCCTCGGTCCGAATCTCTTTTGCTGCTGGTGTAAACAATGGGGAAATGTGAGGAGCCTTTCAACCTGTGACGTCACGCTACTTCCGGTACAGGTAAGGCTTTTTTTATCAGCGACCAAAAGTTGAGAACTTTATCGTCGATGTTCTCTACTAAATCCTTTCAGCAAAAATACGGCAATATCGCAAAATGATCAAGTATGACACATAGAATGGATCTGCTATCCCCGTTTAAATTTAAAAAAATCATTTCAGTAGGCCTTTAACATTTCAATGTAATAACATTTAGATGTAGATTTAACACTTGGATTTCATATTTAGATTTAATGTTTGGATTTAACATTGAGAGCTGGATTTTATCATTTAGATTTCACTTCGAGATTTAACATTTAGATTAACATTTGCGTTTAACGTTTATTCATGTTTATATTTATATTAAACACTTATATTTATTGTGGTTCGTGTACCTTCCGTTCATTCTATTTCCAATTCTTAACTGCAAATCAAACAACACCTTTCGGGCCATTTTTTTTAATTTTCATTTCTGTTAAGTTAAGTATTTATTTTATATATATATATATATATGAAATACTTAAATTTCAGTGAATTCTAGCTATAAATATACCCCCCCCCCCAAATCTTCCGAATTTGGAAGTCTCAAGGTTTGCAAGTATGGGATAAGCGGTTGAAGATAGATGGATAAATCTCAGAAATACAAAAAAAAACATTTACATGCCTGAACAACACAAAACAAATAGAGCGTGTCAATATGTGGAGTAAAACAATCCAAGTATTACATTACGTCCTCTGCAGTGGACATTTGTTTTTGGTCTTTTGTTAAACTCACACTTTTCAGGGGGGGAAAAAAGGGCCTGTTATGCAGTACACAAAGGTCCACCACACAGGACGTTGGTTCTCAGGTTGATGGTGGAGGTGTTGACAAAGCATGAGGAGGAAGCAGAACTAGATTAGGATAGCTTTATTGTCGTTGCACTTTAAAACAAAAATAAAACAAAACTGTTCTTTGCTCTCTCTATCAGAAGACGTGCATGTTAAACACAGGAAGAGAACAAACTTGCATGAGACAGCGAGAAGGGCTGGGCTTTATTAAGCTCTGCGTCTTCCTCCTCCTTTACTCACATGTTCACTTCGTCCGACTTCAATAAAATCAACACCTGCACGATGTTCAGATTTCATTCGGTTTGAAGACGCAACAAAGAAGAGCAGAAAGTTGAACCCTTTCCTCTCGCTGTGTTCTTGCTACTTCCTGTTGCGGTCCGACTCGCTGCCGTCATCAAACTGCTTTGCTCTCTTGGTATTAGTCTGAAGTTAGAATTTGGCTTCTGCGATAATAACTTCAGAGTGTGAATGGTTTTGTCCCGCGGACTCCAAGGGGCAAGCAAGGCGCGCTGAATCCAACTGTTGGTTACTTTATTGTGTAAGGTTGTGTTGCAGTCCTAAGATGCACTCTTCTTGTGTTGCAGAACAAGACGTGAAAGCAGCTGCCGTTTTGCTGAGTGCTCTGCTGGCCTCCTTCGCTGTTGTGGTCACTGTTTTAGTTGCTTAACTTGTATTTTATTTTTACCAACAGTAGTATTCTTTTTAAAATGTCATACCCATCATTTTGTAAAGGAACTTTTGCTTTTTTTTTCCAAGATGGCGCTGCTGTAGTGGCTGCTGGTGGCAGGAGCTCATCCTTTTGTGTTCCTGATGTTTCCCTCTTGTTTGCATGTGTTTTGTTTTTGCCTTTTGGTTCGGGACCCTTTGGGACTTTTGGGACTTCTGCGGTGCTTTTTTGTGAACTTCTGGATCTGCCTCCCGGGATCCTTTTGGTCATTGAGACCAGCTGCTGGGTCTATGCCACACCAGAGCCCGTTTGGAGAGACTGGAGGAGATGCGGATGAAGAGACAGGGCTGCGGAGCTGGGACGGACAAGCTTCACAGTGTCTTGGCTGAATGAGCAGGTATCGGACACCTCGGTCTCCTTGGACGTATCTTTGCTCATCCATGCGGACTGGACACTGGCCGAGAGTTGGTGAGCAGCAGAGGGTGGGGTCGGCTCTCTTGGTTGCTTTGTTGGGTCTGCTCCTGTCACTGGCCATGCTCCCCCCACCCCAGCAGACGATGGCGTGGAACACCGCAGAGGCCACCACAGTGTATATATTTTTGTTGTTGTTTTTTTCCTTTTGTGGCTGTGTGTAGAAGTGGCTGGTTGCATCACATGTTCATGTGTGCTAAGGCTAGTTTGTTTTTCCTTGGCCTCAGTCTGGACCCCCTCTCCAGGGGCCCAGGCTTAGACTGAATATTTTCTTTTCTCACCGGAAGTTGGCAGACCCATCAGCAATCCTGTAATGTTGGTCTGCTCTTGAATGGGATTAATCTGAAAATCTTAATTCCCCCTCGGGGATTATTAAAGTATTTCGGATTCTGATCCTTTAAAAATGTAATTCATGAAACAGTAGATTCGGCTGTGCTTGCCAAAAATGCTAAGACAGGGAGAAGACGTAGGATTAAATAAACTCTGCTTCTTCTTCTTTGTTTTGGACGTGTTGAGTTGTGCAAGTGTAAACATGTGATGCACTTCAATGTAACTTTGACAACCATGTTTACTAAACCATTACCAAACACCACGACTGTATGAAGATAATAAACCATTCATTTGTCTTTAAGGGGTCCTATTATCTAAAACCACATTTCATACCAGTTTGTTCTGTTTTTGTGTATTTGGCATCTTCATAAGTCCCAAAAATTTGAAATCAAACCATGGAGGCATGGCAGAGATGTTTATAAAACAATCTTGCCTTCTTCCAAATGAGTG
>NC_084758.1:16886800-16949300 GCF_033978785.1 Entelurus aequoreus
GTTGTATTAACTTTTTGACAATGTTCTTCTATCGTAAAGACTTTAAACAACTTGTCAAAGCTAAGAATTTATACCGATAAAATTCCGATGTTATTCTCGAGACTACGTCAAAAAATTACAACTTTTTTTTTGTTTTTTTTGCAACAATTGATATTGCAAACAAGATGTAACGCTATAGGACAACATTGAGTCTTGAAATAAACGTTGTGCAGGAAATATTACAAGTAGCTAAAGTCAATCAAATGATGCTAATATCTTTATTACACCCATTACCAGGAAAATGAAGGTAATACTTTGACATACATAGATTAAGTATACCTACTGTGGACATTCTCACCTGTGATATGAAGAGATGTTGCATTTAAAAAGGTCATGTTAGATCTGTTCACTTTCAAGAAGCCATGTCACTTTTCTATAGATCACTAATTTCCAGAACAAAAGTTGCTGTTTCACAGGTTTCTCTGCTCTTCAGGGGATTTTATTTGTATTTTTCTTTTTTGGATGGTGACCCTCGCCCCATCCGTGTTTGTGAATGATTGAGCATTTCACGGAAGCTGCTTTTATACCCAATCATGGCACCCACCTGTTCCCAATTAGCCTGTTCACCTGTGGGATGTTCAAAATAAGTGTTTGATGAGCATTCCTCAACGTTCTCAGTCTTTTTTGCCACTTGTGCCAGCTTTTTTGAAACATGTTGCAGGCATCAAATTCAAAATGAGCTAATATTAGGAAAAAAAATAGCACAGTTTTCCAGTTCGAATGTTAAGTATCTTGTCTTTGCAGTCTATTCAATTGAATATAAGTTGAAAAGTATTTGCTAATCATTGTATTTTGTTTTTATTTACCATTTCCACAATGTGCCAACTTCACTGGTTTTGGGTTTTGTATTTAGCTAGAGGGGAACTATGGTGAATTTAATGATTTCTGACTCATACATTGACTTATACACTACAAAGTTTGATACTGATGTTAAACAATGCTGTGGAGGGGTTGGATTACCCAGCTGGGGCTGATCATCCAATCACCTGCCATGCTTATTAGCAGCAGCCGGGCCGAGACACGGTTGTTGGGAGTTGGAGCGAGAGAGAGAGAGGCCGCAAGACAGAGAGCAGAAAGACTGAAAAGTCGCAGAACAGTGTGATGTCCTGGCGCGTGTGCGCACAATAAAAGACATTATTAAACCAGACTACCGGGCTCCCGTGAAGGTCTATTGGGATCAGGAGAACCCACAGGAGGGCAACTTCTACAAATGCATTTTCGCCTGAGCTTGCCCGCAGTTTTTAAGGCCTTTGCTGGCAGGATTTCGCAATGTCAGAGCGAGGTGGATATTAAGTCAAGCTCCCGGCCAGAAGAGGAGGAGCCTCTCCCCCTTTGCTTCAGGCTATGAGTGAATAAAGGTCAGATTTATTTTCCATTTTATCGTATAATAACACAGACATGTGACATGCGGTGACATATGTGACACATTTTTCTTATGCACAGTCTTGATCCATCTATAAACAATACAGAGATTCACCCGGCCACAACATCAGGTACGCCTACACCTGCATTCTGCATCCCTCGTCCCGGTTCCCGTGGTTGTAAAAACCACAACGGTGTTAAGACGAGCGTCTCTCTCTCTCTGTGGAAGAAAACGTGCTGAAACACGGATGTAGAACACGAATATGAAAGGGAAATAAACAAATACCAACGTTGAAAGTTGGATGAAGAGTCGGGCGTTTGCTTTGCGGTGAAACAGAGCCTGGGAGAGAAAGGAAAAAAAAGTAAATTAAAAGTCGGGAGGAAAGGAAACAAGATGTTGCCGTGGCGACGTTACCTGTGTTCTTTTGCACTATGACGTTGATGAGAAAGGCCATGATGAACAAACTTAAAGCCAAGATGAGCAAGATGAGAAAAAGAGCGTTGGATATGGTCTCTCTTTCTAGAGAATGAACACAAACAAACAAGGTTGCATCCATTCTTGTGATATTTTTAACATTACATATTTTTTTTCTTGTGACATTAGAAGTTTTGTCTTTTTACTCTCTTTTTTTTTTGTTCCCTTAAAAATCTAATAAAACACAACATTATGTCTTTTTTCCCCCCACCATTGCAACTTTGTTCTTACAACATTAATAAAACACAACATAACATCACACGTTTTGTATTGCGACTTTATTCTTGTAACTAGAGATGTCCGATAATGGCTTTTTTGCCGATATCCAACTCCTAATTAGCGATTCCGATACCAACCGATACCGTGGAATTAACACATTATTATGCCTAATTTTGTTGTGATGCCCCGCTGGATGCATTAAACAATGTATCTGTCACAGTTTGGTTGCGGCCTACTGCGCGGTTCGTTTTCCCGGGATGCAAACGGACTACTCCCGACAAGGCGTGCAGGTAAAAACATGATTTAATTATCCAGAATCATCCAACTTACAAAACAAAGGCAAGCGTGCCTATCGCATGCGGAAGCTAAGGCAAAAACTTAGGGCAGGAAACATGGAACTATAGACATGAAACCTCACGAAACTGTGGCATGATATTAAACAAGACTTACGTAGACAAGGCTGCGTGAAGCAAATACTCAGCATAAACTATGGACATGGAATACTCAGGGAAGTGTGACATGAAACTAAACAAGACTCACGTAGACAAGGCTGCGTGAAGCAAATACTCAGCATAAACTATGGACATGGAATACTCAGGGAACTGTGGCATGAAACTAAACAAGACTTACGTAGACGAGGCTGCATGAAGCAAATACTCAGCATAAACTATGAACATGGAATACTCAGGGAACTGTGGCATGAAACTAAACAAGACTTACGTATACAAGGCTGCGTGAAGCAAATACTCAGCATAAACTATGGACATGGAATACTCAGGGAACTGTGGCCTGAAATTAAAACAAGACTTACGTAGACAAAGCTGCATGAAGCAAATACTTAGCATAAACTATGGACATGGAATACTCAGGGAACTGTGGCATGAAACTAAACAAGACTTACGTAGACAAGGCTGCGTGAAGCAAATACTCAGCATAAACTATGGACATGGAATACTCAGGGAACTGTGGCCTGAAATTAAAACAAGACTTACGTAGACAAAGCTGCATGAAGCAAATACTTAGCATAAACTATGGACATGGAATACTCAGGGAACTGTGGCATGAAACTAAACAAGACTTACGTAGACAAGGCTGCGTGAAGCAAATACTCAGCATAAACTATGAATGTGGAATACTCAGGGAACTGTGGCATGAAACTAAACAAAACTTACGTAGACGAGGCTGCGTGAAGCAAATACTCAGCATAAACTATGAACATGGAATACTCAGGGAACTGTGGCATGAAACTAAACAAGACTTACGTAGACGAGGCTGCGTGAAGCAAATACTCAGCATAAACTATGAACATGGAATACTCAGGGAACTGTGGCATGAAACTAAACAAGACTTACGTAGACAAGGCTGCGTGAAGCAAATACTCAGCATAAACTATGGACATGGAATACTCAGGGAACTGTGGCCTGAAATTAAAACAAGACTTACGTAGACAAGGCTGCATGAAGCAAATACTTAGCATAAACTATGGACATGGAATACTCAGGGAACTGTGGCATGAAACTAAACAAGACTTACGTAGACAAGGCTGCGTGAAGCAAATACTCAACATAAACTATGAATGTGGAATACTCAGGGAACTGTGGCATGAAACTAAACAAGACTTACGTAGACGAGGCTGTGTGAAGCAAATAATCAGCATAAACTATGGACATGGAATACTCAGGGAAGTGTGGCATGAAACTAAACAAGACTTACGTAGACAAGGCTGCGTGAAGCAAATACTCAGCATAAACTATGAACATGGAATACTCAGGGAACTGTGGCATGAAACTAAACAAGACTTACGTAGACAAGGCTGCGTGAAGCAAATACTCAGCATAACTATGGACATGGAATGCTCAGGGAACTGTGGCATGAAACTAAACAAGACTTACGTAGACAAGGCTGCGTGAAGCAAATACTCAGCATAAACTTTGGACATGGAATACTCAGGGAACTGTGGCATGAAACTAAACAAGACTTACGCAGACAAGGCTGCGTGAAGCAAATACTCAGCATAAACTATGGACATGGAATACTCAGGGAAGTGTGGCATGAAACTAAACAAGACTTACGTAGACAAGGCTGCGTGAAGCAAATACTCAGCATAAACTTTGGACATGTAATACTCAGGGAAGTGTGGCATGAAACTAAACAAGACTTACGTAGACAAGGCTGCGTGAAGCAAATACTCAGCATAAACTATGAATGTGGAATACTCAGGGAACTGTGGCATGAAACTAAACAAGACTTACGTAGACGAGGCTGTGTGAAGCAAATAATCAGCATAAACTATGGACATGGAATACTCAGGGAAGTGTGGCATGAAACTAAACAAGACTTACCTAGACAAGGCTGCGTGAAGCAAATACTCAGCATAACTATGGACATGGAATACTCAGGGAACTGTGGCATGAAACTAAACAAGACTTACGTAGACAAGGCTGCGTGAAGCAAATACTCAGCATAAACTATGGACATGGAATACTCAGGGAAGTGTGGCATGAAACTAAACAAGACTTACGTAGACAAGGCTGCGTGAAGCAAATACTCAGCATAAACTTTGGACATGGAATACTCGGAACTGTGGCATGAAACTAAACAAGACTTACGTAGACAAGGCTGCGTGAAGCAAATACTCAGCATAACTATGGACATGGAATACTCAGGGAACTGTGGCATGAAACTAAACAAGACTTACCTAGACAAGGCTGCGTGAAGCAAATACTCAGCATAACTATGGACATGGCATACTCAGGGAACTGTGGCATGAAACTAAACAAGACTTACCTAGACAAGGCTGCGTGAAGCAAATACTCAGCATAACTATGGACATGGAATACTCAGGGAACTGTGGCATGAAACTAAACAAGACTTACGTAGACAAGGCTGCGTGAAGCAAATACTCAGCATAAACTATGGACATGGAATACTCAGGGAACTGTGGCATGAAATTAAAACAAGACTTACGTAGACAAGGCTGCGTGAAGCAAATACTCAGCATAAACTATGGACATGGAATACTCAGGGAACTGTGGCATGAAATTAAAACAAGACTTACGTAGACAAGGCTGCGTGAAGCAAATACTCAGTATAACTATGGACATGGAATACTCAGGGAACTGTGGCATGAAACTAAACAAGACTTACGTAGACAAGGCTGCGTGAAGCAAATACTCAGCATAACTATGGACATGGAATGCTCAGGGAACTGTGGCATGAAACTAAACAAGACTTACGTAGACAAGGCTGCGTGAAGCAAATACTCAGCATAAACTTTGGACATGGAATACTCAGGGAACTGTGGCATGAAACTAAACAAGACTTACGCAGACAAGGCTGCGTGAAGCAAATACTCAGCATAAACTATGGACATGGAATACTCAGGGAAGTGTGGCATGAAACTAAACAAGACTTACGTAGACAAGGCTGCGTGAAGCAAATACTCAGCATAAACTTTGGACATGGAATACTCAGGGAAGTGTGGCATGAAACTAAACAAGACTTACGTAGACAAGGCTGCGTGAAGCAAATACTCAGCATAAACTATGGACATGGAATACTCAGGGAACTGTGGCATGAAACTAAACAAGACTTACGTAGACAAGGCTGCGTGAAGCAAATACTCAGCATAAACTATGGACATGGAATACTCAGGGAAGTGTGGCATGAAACTAAACAAGACTTACGTAGACAAGGCTGCGTGAAGCAAATACTCAGCATAAACTATGGACATGGAATACTCAGGGAACTGTGGCATGAAACTAAACAAGACTTACGTAGACAAGGCTGCGTGAAGCAAATACTCAGCATAACTATGGACATGGCATACTCAGGGAACTGTGGCATGAAACTAAACAAGACTTACCTAGACAAGGCTGCGTGAAGCAAATACTCAGCATAACTATGTACATGGAATACTCAGGGAACTGTGGCATGAAACTAAACAAGACTTACGTAGACAAGGCTGCGTGAAGCAAATACTCAGCATAAACTATGGACATGGAATACTCAGGGAAGTGTGGCATGAAACTAAACAAGACTTACGTAGACAAGGCTGCATGAAGCAAATACTCAGCATAAACTATGGACATGGAATACTCAGGGAACTGTGGCATGAAACTAAACAAGACTCACGTAGACAAGGCTGCGTGAAGCAAATACTCAGCATAAACTATGGACATGGAATACTCAGGGAACTGTGGCATGAAACTAAACAAGACTTACGTAGACAAGGCTGCGTGAAGCAAATACTCAGCATAAACTATGGACATGGAATACTCAGGGAACTGTGGCATGAAACTAACACGACTTACGAGGCAAGGCATGAGGCATTTGAAAGCATTTATCGGACATCTCTACATGTAACACATCTTTTTTTTTTGCAAAATTGGGACTTTTTTGTAACACCTTTTCACAACTTTAACGACTTCTCTATTCTAACATTACAATGACACATCGTAACATAAAACCTTGTCTTCGTAACGTTACGACTTTATTTTTACCACATTCTTCTGTTTTTTTGTGTAACTTTGTGCAACATTCTGACTTCATTCTTGTGTTATTATACATTTCTTCTCGTAACATTAAAACTTTGTATTCGCAATATTACAACTTTTTTCGGAACAACATTGTAACTTTTCTGTCGCAAAATTCCAAATTTGTTAAAGTTACCATTACTTGACATACCATTAAAACCTTGTCTTTGCAATATTACAACTTTATTCTGACATGGTGGCTTTTTTTGTAACTTTACGACTGAATGATTGCAACATTTCAACTTTGTTCTCAAAAAATTATGACTTTGTTTTGTTGTACTATTACGACTTGTTTTTCATAAATTACATCGTTCTCTTCGTAACATTACAACTTTTACCTTGTGATATTCGTCTTGTTCCTTTCCTCAAAATTCCGACTTTGTTTCAATAATATTTACATGACGTAACATGGCATTACTAACTTGTCTTTCAATATTACCACTTTATTATTAGGACTTCTTGGCTCTACATGGCATTACAACTTTCTTCTTGTGAAATTAAATATTTTTCTCGTAACATAGGAACTTATCTGTTGTAAAATTATGACTTTGTTCTTATAACGTTAACATTAAACATCGTAACATTAAAACTTTGTGTTAGCAACATTACAAATGTATTATGACATATTGGCTTTTTTTCTCCCAACATTAGCAGTTTTTCTCACTACACTATGTCTTTTTTCTTGCATTATTGCGACTTTTTATATTGCGACTTAGTTCTTAAATTAATAAAACACAACGTAACATTACAACTTACGACTTTGACCTTGTAACACGTTTTTTTCTCGCAACATTGCGACTTTTTTGTACACTTCATCTTTTTCCTTTTCTTATAACACATCTTTTTTCACAACTTTTACGACTTCCCCACTGTAACATTAACATTATACATCCTAACATAAAACCTTGTCTTCGCAACATTACGACTTATTGTCTTATCTTTTGACTTTGTTTTCGTAACATTACTACTTTATTCTTATGACATTTTGTTTTCGTGACATTACGACTTTATTCCTGTGACATTTTGACTTTGTTTTCGTAACATTACGACTTTATTCTTATAACATTTTGACTTTTTTTCGTAACATTACGACTTTATTCTTATGACATTTTGACTTTTTTTCGTGACATTACAACTTTATTCTTATGACATTTTGGCTTTTTTCGTAACATTACGACTTTATTCTTATGACATTTTGATTATGTTTTCGTGACATTACGACTTTATTCCTGTGACATTTTGACTTTGTTTTCGTAACATTATGACTTTATTCTTATGACATTTTGACTTTTTTTCGTGACATTACAACTTTATTCTTAAGACATTTTGGCTTTTTTTCGTAACATTACGACTTTATTCTTGTGACATTTAGGGTCTGCTTTCGTAACATAACGACTAGCTGTTTTTCTCGCTACACTGTCTTTTTTTTCTTGCACCATTGTGACTTTTATATTGCAAGATTGCGACTTAGTTCTTAAATTAATAAAACACAACGCAACATTACAACTTACGACTTTGTCCTTGTAACACGTCTTTTTTCTCGCAACGTTGCGACGTTTTTGTACACATCTTTTTTCACAACTTTTACGACTTCCCCACTGTAACATTAACATTATACATCCTAACATAAAACCTTGTCTTCGCAACATTACGACATATTTTCTTGTCTTTTGACTTTGTTTTCGTAACATTACGACTTTATTCTTATGACATTTTGATTTTGTTTTCGTAACATTACGACTTTATTCCTGTGACATTTTGACTTTTTTTTCGTAACATTACGACTTTATTCTTATAACATTTAGAATTGTTTTCGTAACATTACGACTTTATTCTTGTGACATTTTGGCTTTGTTTTCTTAACATAACGACTATTCCTATGACATTTGGACTTTTTTTTCGTAACATTACAACTTTATTCTTGTGACATTTTGGCTCTGTTTTCGTAACATAACGACTAGCATTTTTTCTCCCTACATTGTCTTTTTTCTTGCACCATTGCGACTTTTATATTGCAAGATTGTGACTTAGTTCTTAAAATAATAAAACCCAACGCAACATTACAACTTACAACTTTGTCCTTGTAACACGTCTTTTTTCTCGCAACGTTGCAACTTTTTTGTAACACGTCATCGTTTTCCTTTTCTTACATTTTTTTTCACAACTTTTACGACTTCCCCACTGTAACATTAACATTACGCATCCTAACATAAAACCTTGTCTTCGCAACTTTACGATGTATTTTTTTGTCTTTTGACTTTGTTTTTTATAACATTACAACTTTACTCTTATGACATTTTGACTTTGTTTTCGTAACATTACAACTTTATTCTATTGACATTTTGACTTTGTTTTCGTAACATTACGACTTTATTTTATTGACATTTTGACTTTGTTTTCGTAACATTACGACATTTTTTATGACATTTTGACTTTTTCGTAACATTACGACTTTATTCTTGTGACATTTTGGCTTTGTTTTCTTAATATAACTTTATTCTTATGACATTTTAACTTTTTTCGTAACATAATGAGTTCATTCTTATGACATTTTGTTTTTGTTTTCATAACATTATGACTTTATTCTTGTGACATTTTGGCTCTGCTTTTGTAACATTACAACTTTATCCTTATGACATTTTGACTTTTTTTCTTAACATTACGACTTTATTCTTATAACATTTTGACTTTTTTACGTAACATTACGACTTTATTCTTGTGACAATTTGAATTTGTTTTCTTAACATAACGACTTTATTCTTATGACATTTGAATTTTTTCGTAACATAACGACTTTATTCTTGTGACATTTTGGCTCTGTTTTCGTAATATAACGACTAGCATTTTTTTCTCACTACACTGTCTTTTTTCTTGCACCATTGCGACTTTTATATTGCAAGATTGCGACTTAGTTCTTAAATTAATAAAACAAAACGCAGCATTACAACTTACGACTTTGTCCTTGTAACACGTCTTTTTTCTCGCAACGTTGCAACTTTTTTGTAACACGTCATCGTTTTCCTTTTCTTATAAAAAATTTTTTCACAACTTTTACGACTTCCCCACTGTAACATTAACATCACACATCCTAACATAAAACCTTGTTTTCGCAAATTTAGGACATATTTTTTTGTCTTTTGACTTTTTTTTTCATTACATTACGACTTTATTCTTATGACATTTTGACTTTGTTTTCGTAACATTACGACTTTATTTTATGACTTTTTCGTAATATTACGACTTTATTCTTGTGACATTTTGGCTTTGTTTTCTTAACATAACTGTATTCTAATGACATTTTGACTTTTCTTTGTAACATTACGACTTTATTCTTGTGACATTTTGGCTCTGTTTTCGTAACATAATGATGTCATTCTTATGACATTTTGACTTTGTTTTCGTAACATTACGACTTTATTCTCAAGGGCAAACCAGGAGCAATATACTATCAAGGCCGTGTCTCAAGGTCGCCAAGGAAGATGGACCACTTGGGAAGGTACCATCAGCAGACCCATCAGCTGGGCCGACCTATGGAAGATGCCACAAGCCAGACTCAGCTTCCTACTCAGGGCAACTTATGACACCTTGCCATGCCCCAGAAACCTCCACCAGTGGTTCGGCCAGGAGGAGAGCTGTCCCCTGTGTGGTGCTCCCAACGCCAGCCTGCAGCACTTGCTATCAGGCTGCAAGATCGCGCTGACACAGGGTCGCTACAGATGGCGGCATGATCAAGTCCTGAGGAAACTGGCCGAAGTCCTGGAGAGCAGTAGACAAGAGGCCAACAGCCAGCCCATAGCCAAGCAACTTCCTGTCATGTTTGTGAGGCCAGGGGAAGGCAAAGGAGACACCAGCCGACGAGGCCCCCGCAGTTTCCTCTCTCTGGCAAGGGACTGGAGTATGAGGGCTGACATCGGCAAACAGCTCCAGTTCCCCCGTGAAATCACCACCACTTCACTCCGCCCAGACATCGTGCTGTGGTCTGCTGTTACCAAGGCTGCCATACTGATTGAGCTCACCATCCCCTGGGAGGAGGGAATCCAGGCAGCCTACGAGCACAAAGCAGCCAAGTATGCAGATCTGGCTGCTGAGTGCAGAGAGGCAGGTTGGTCCACTACCATCTACCCTGTGGAAGTAGGCTGTCGGGGCTTCGTCGGTACATCAACTATAAAGCTGCTCCGAGATGTGGGAACGACTGGGGCAAAGCTCCAAAGGGAAACTAAGGCCCTTGCTGAGGAAGCAGAAAAGGGAAGCTTCTGGTTGTGGCTGAGGAGGAGGGATAAGTACTGGGGGTCAAGGCAATAAGATGGGTCAGCTGCAGGGGGTGGCAGGGAGACGTCCCTGCCACCGCTCCGCCACCAGGAGGCGTTCCGGGGTTAAAGAGAGCGAAACTCCAATGAGCGGTGGTCCCCGGCTGATGACCCTGCACCTGACCCAAGGCGCTGTAGGAGGCGCGTCAGGCATACTTGCCCAGCAGAAACAACACCATATCTGTACAATCAATCTGATTTCTGGGTAACCAGTGACTACTGCGAAAGGGCAGTTGACATCCAGGAAAGACTGGAAGACTTCCAGGAAAGTCTGGATGACAGCAGGAAAGTCTGTACTGGGAGTGGGCGGCTAGTTACCCAACCCACTAGTCTCCTAGCCAGGAGACACCCAACCTATAACTACGAAAACGAATAAGAAAAAACAACCCGAAGGCCCTCCGAGAGGCGGGGTGGAAGATGGGCCTAACAGGACTGACTATTCGGAAACGACTGGAACGGACATCGACAACGAGATAAGGACCTTCCGATTGTGCAGGTGTGGATGGGGGAAAGTGACCACATACAGGGGCTTACGGATCCATCAGGGGAGGAACAGAAAGGAGAGCGAGAGAAAAGGCATACAACATCCTTGCACTGCTCTGGCAGATAAGACAAGCAGGACCCCCAGCCGGGGAGAGAACCACAGAGCCGAGGGTCCAAACATTGTTGATATGCGGTTGGTAGAGGAAGAACCCCCTGAGCGGAGCAGTGGCCCCCTGGCATGTGAGCATGCTGAAAATAGACCTGCCAGCCCCCCAGTCACCCAGCAAACAGAAAAGAGGGAACCAGGAAGAAAGTGCACCATCAAGTGGCCTAGAGCAAGTGATGTGAAGACATGGCAGAAACTGGACTCAGACCTCAGTCTAGTGCTGGAGCACTCGCTACGTGGTAAAGTGGACAAGAAACTCAACCTTCTTGGGGACATCCTGTACGAGGAGTGCAAAGCTAGATTCGGTAGCCTCACCAAGAAGCAGCACAATCTACCCCCAAGAAAGGGCAGGAGGGAGGCTGAGATTGACGCCCTGGTGCAAGATCGGCGCCAGCTCCGCAGGAGATGGAGGAAAGCATCGGCAGAGGAGAAAGAAGGCCTGAAGGTGTTATGGGATGAGGTGAGACAGAAGCTGGGCAGCATGCGAAGAGCAGAACGTATTCGCAGACGCAGGAAAAGAAAGGAGAAAGAAAGAGCTAGCTTCATGAGGAATCCTTTCAAGCACGCCCGTCAGCTTCTGGAGGAGAAAAGAAGCGGGAAACTGGAAGCCACCAAGGAGGAGCTTGAGCAGTACATCAGGGGCCAATACAGCGACCCAAAGAGGAATGATCCGTTAGGTTCACCAGGATACGTCCCTCTTCCACCTCCTCCAACCACGCAGTTTGACGGCTGCCCTCCTCGACTGAGCGAGGTAAGAGCAGTCGTCAAGAAAGCGAGGTCAGCATCAGCTCCTGGGCCTAACGGAATCCCCTACAAGCTATACAAGAACTGCCCCCAAGTGCTGAAATGCTTGTGGAAGCTAATGAGCACAGCATGGAAGAATTTACTCATCCCGTCGGAGTGGCAGAGAGCTGTGGCAGTGTTTATTCCGAAGGAACAGGAGTCCCATAACATCAGTCAATTCAGGAGTATTGCTCTGTTGAATGTCGAGGGAAAGATCTTCTTTGCAGTCATGGCCAAGAGACTAACCTCTTACCTCACAAAGAATGGCTATATTGACACCAGCTGCCAGAAAGCAGGAGTACCAGGTTTTCCAGGATGCGTGGAGCATTCTTCAATGATTTGGGCACAGATCCAGAGGGCCAAGCAGGAGAAGAGCGACCTCCACGTGGTGTGGCTTGACCTTGCCAACGCTTATGGTTCTGTCCCGCACAAACTCATCCAGTTTGCATTGGAGTTCTTCCACGTCCCTGTTTCCATCATCAACCTGGTAAGCAGCTACTTCAGGGACTTCCAGATGTGTTTTAGCCTCCAGGATTTTACAACAGGTTGGCAGCGTCTGGAAGTAGGCATCGCCATGGGGTGTTCCATCTCCCCAGTCCTCTTTGTCGCAGCTTTTGAAATCATCCTCCGCGGAGCCCGCCAGACTGTAGGAGGAATGAGGCTGCAGACAGGGCAGAGGCTTCCACCACTCCGAAGCTACATGGACGATGTCACTGTGGTGCTGCAAACAGCCCCATGCACGAGAAGATGTCTGAAGAGGCTGGATGAGCTAGTGACATGGGCACGGATGAAGATAAAACCCTCCAAGTCACGAAGCCTCTCCTTGCGCAAAGGCACCAGGAGCGACAAAACCATCTTTGTTGCAGGAGGTGAGCAAATCCCTCTACTGGTCAACCAGTCCATCCAAAGCCTGGGGAGGCAGTACAATGCGGACCTGTCGGACAAGCACGCAGGCAAGGCAGCACGGAAACAACTCTCAGAAGGCCTAGCGAGTATTAACAAGAGCCAGCTCCCCGGAAAGTACAAGTTGTGGTGCTACAACTTCACACTGTACCAAAGGGTTATGTGGCCACTGAAGATTTGTGAGATTCCATCCTCAACAGCCAACGGGTTGGACAGACTAGCCAACTCCTACATCCGAAAGTGGCTGGGCCTACCGCGTTGCTTCTCAGACACTGGCTTATTTGGGGAAACTTCGCTGCATCTGCCGATCCAGTCCATCACCCTGGGCTATAAGCAAGAGAAGGCCAGACTGGTTCTTGAGCTGGAAGAATCTTGCTGAGGAAGCAGAAAAGGGAAGCTTCTGGTTGTGGCTGAGGAGGAGGGATAAGTACTGGGGGTCAAGGCAATAAGATGGGTCAGCTGCAGGGGGTGGCAGGGAGACGTCCCTGCCACCGCTCCGCCACCAGGAGGCGTTCCGGGGTTAAAGAGAGCGAAACTCCAATGAGCGGTGGTCCCCGGCTGATGACCCTGCACCTGACCCAAGGCGCTGTAGGAGGCGCGTCAGGCATACTTGCCCAGCAGAAACAACACCATATCTGTACAATCAATCTTATGACATTTTGACTTTTTTTTCGTAACATTACGACTTTATTCTTGACATTTTGACTTTTTTTCGTAACATAACGACTTTATTCCTATGACATTTTGACTTTTTTTCGTAACATTACAACTTAATTCTTATGACATTTTGATTTTGTTTTCGTAACATAACGACTTCATTCTTATGACATTTTGACTTTTTTTCATAACATTACGACTTTATTCTTATGACATTTTGACTTTTTTTTCGTAACATAACTTTTTTTTATGACTTTAACTTTTTTTCGTTACATTACGATTTTATTCTTGTGACATTTTGGCTTTGTTTTCTTAACATGACAACTATATTCTGATGACACTTTGAGTTTTTTCGTAACATTACAACTTTATTATTATGACATTTTGACTTTCTTTCGTAACATTACGACTTTATTCTTGTCATTCTGACTTTTTTTTGTAACATTACGGCTTTATTCTTGTGACATTTTGGCTCTGTTTTCGTAACATAACGACTTCATTCTTATGACATTTTGACTTTTTTTCCGTAACATTTCGACTTTATTCTTGTCATTTTGACTTTTTTTTGTAACATTACGGCTTAGTCTTGGGACATTTTGGCTCTGTTTTCGTAACATAACGACTTCATTCTTATGACATTTTGACTTTTTTTTCCGTAACAATACGACTTTATTCTTGTGACATTTTGGCTCTGTTTTCGTAACATAAGCATTTTTTCTCGCTACACTGTCTTTTTTCCTGCACCGTTGCGACTTTTACATTGCAAGATTTAGGTCTTTAAATTAAAAAAAACACAACGTAACATAACAACTTACGACTTTGTCCTTGTAACACGTCCTTTTTCTCGCAACGTTGCGACTTTTTTGTAACACTTCATCTTTTTCCTTTTCTTATAAAACCCATATTTTTTACAACTTTTACAACTCCTAACATAAAACTTGTTTTCGCAACATTACGACGTATTTTCTTGCGATACGTCTCACGTTCTCAAACTATTGCGACTTTTTCATCACCATGTTACAACTTTGTTCTTATAACATTAACAACACTCACCTAACGTTGCAACCTTGTCTTTGCAAAATTACGACTTTATCGTTAAGACATTGCAACTTTTTGCAATTTGTAATGTTTTCTTTTCAATACGGCCCCAATACTTTGTCGTGGTGGAAGTATAACTTGAAAAAAATTTGTAATTAGAGAGTGAAGTTGCACGCACACAAACAAACCTAAAAGTAGTGTTATTTAGTGGTCGCCAACAAATAAACATTGCGTAATAAAATAGTTACCTTGAAAGTCCACTTTTGTTCCACTTCCAAACAGGATGTTACCACAGGCTGCCAGCGCACAGTAGTAGGTGGCGTCCTCGGAGACATCGCTAATAGTCGTGAAGAGCGCAGACAAGCATCCTTTGGGATTCTGCGTCCCGTCGCAATCTTCTTTCGACGTTCCTTCAGCTTGGATGAAACCGGAGCGAGGTCCAAATCTCAGCCAGTAGACGCGACGCTCCTCTGGACACGTGAGCTTGTCGTGGTCGAAGAGCAGCCAGCAATGGAGGGTAAAAGAGTCGCCTTTACGAAGCGGGCTTAACTCCGCCGGCCACTGCTTGAGAGACGTGATCTCTGACTTGTTAGCGTCCGCTGGGAACAATGAATGCTTGTTAGCGTGACACACATCAAAACATATCCAAATGGCTTTTATTTATGAGAATAAAGTGAAAATGTCACATAAAAGGCCTGATCTAAAACACGTACAGTACAAACTTGATAGCACACGCAAAACGCTCACTTGAATTGCACCTGTCAAGTGGGAAGAAAAAGGTGTGCAATCTAGAGATGTCCGATAATATCGGCCGATAAATGCTTTAAAATGTAATATCGGAAATTATCGGAATCGTTTTTTTTATTATCTGTATTTTTTTTGTTTTGGTTTTTTATTTATTAAATCAACATAAAAAACACAAGATACACTTACAATTAGTACACCAACCCAAAAAACCTCCCTCCCCTCATTCACACAAAAGGGTTGTTTCTTTCTGTTATTAATATTCTGGTTCCTACATTATATATCAATATATATCAATACAGTCTGCAAGGGATACAGTCCGTAAGCACACATGATTGTGCGTGCTGCTGGTCCACTAATAGGACTAACCTTTAACAGTTAATTTGACTCATTTTCATTAATTACTAGTTTCTGTGTAACTGTTTTTATATTGTTTTACTTTCTTTTTTATTCAAGAAAATGTTTTTAATTTATTTATCTTATTTTATTTTATTAATTTTTAAAAAAAAGGACCTTATCTTCGCCATACCTGGTTGTCCAAATTAGGCATAATGATGTGTTAATTCCAGGACTGTATATATCGGTATCGGTTGATATCTGTATCGGTAATTAAGAGTTGGACAAAATCGGAATATCGGATATCGGCTAAAAGCCATTATCGGACATCCCTAGTGCAATCCATTTAGCGTGTCTGAATATGCAAAATATACGCTGATCATCAAAACGACCACATTTTCCAGACTTTAAGGCGCATTTAAAATCCTTTTTTTTTTTCTTCTCAAAACTCAACAGTGCGCCTTATAACCCGGTGCGCCTAATATACAGAATAATTCCGTTTTTTTTCTTACCGACCTCGAAGCTATTTTATTTGGTACATGGTGTAATGATAAGTGTGACCAGTAGATGGCCATCAAACATAATAGATATGTGTAGACTGCAATATGACTCAAGTATACAACACCAACATTGTATATGTTCCATTGAAAATATAGAACATTACACACAGTTCTCATAAATCTATCAACATTTTTTAGTACGACTTTGGTAAGCTATGAAGCCACACCGCTTGATGGATTGTCGGCGCATTAAACATAGGAGTGTTATTATGGTGTGTGTATAAGGTAAGACATAATATCTGGCGTTTTGTTTTGCAATATTATGGAAAAATCATTTTTACTTATCTTTTGGTACCTGCTGATCTGTATTTGGGATCTGCATAAATCCTGAAAAATTGTGCAAGTCCACTTTTGTAGTCTGTGCCGATTTTGTAGTCGATAAGCTTCTTCTTTGTCTCTATCTTCTTGTTATGGGACATTCATCCTCCGCTGTTGCCATTTCTAATATAAAGTAGTGTAAAGTTCTTACTTATATCGGTCTGTAAACTCGCCATGAATGCGCTAAAACATACCGGTGTAGTGAGTTTACATTATTCACCCAAGGAACTTTAGAGAGTTCCGGTCGGACGGTTTTTCACGGGTGTTGTTGTTTCCGGATGAGGAGATGCTGCTCCGTTATTGATTGAAGTAAAGTCTGAATGTCATTAAAACAGTTAGCGCCATCTTTTGACACTTCCTCCACCCCCGTCCTTGCACGCTACACCGCTACAACAAAGATGACGGGGAGAAGATGTTGCCGAAGGTGACCCACGTAAATAAGACCGCCCACAGAACGGTGCATCCGGAAGCGACTGTCAGAAAGCTGCTTCAAGATGGATTATAAAACATCATCTATGCAACATTTTGACCAAAGAACCACCATTACATGTTATGTAGACCACAAGGAAGTCTTTTACATTTAGAAAAAATTAATAATAATATGACTCCTTTAATGCGCCCTATAACCTTATATATGAAAAAATATTAAAAATAGACCATTCATCGGCAGTGCGCCTTATAATCCGGTGCGCCCTATGGTCCGGAAAATACGGGACTCTGAGAAGATGCAAATACAAGTTATTTAGCACACGCAATGTGACTTATCAACACTCATCACTGCTCTATTTTATCAAGCACATCAGAAAAAGTATGTGCAAACTGACACAAACATAAAGAATTGGTGCTCGCCCTGCAAAGACAGAGGACCCCTCTGTCCTCTGTCCTACTTCAGCAACATCCTTTTATAATTTTGCAGCTGCAAATTCAACAAATTCACTTGATGCGTTTTGGTGTCCTTTAGTGGGGTTTTTCACGTGGAATATATAATATTAATATGTCCCCAACCTTTTTGTACTTGCGGACCGGTCAATGCTTGAAAATTTGTCCCACGGACCGGGGGGAGGGGGGGTTGGGGGGTTGGGGGGTTAGTAAAAAAATATATATATATTTTTTTTTGTCATAAAGAAATACAATCATGTGTGCTTACGGACTGTATCCTTGCAGACTGTATTGATCTATATTGATATATAATGTATATATTGTGTTTTTTATGTTGATTTAATAAAAAAAAATAAAAAAAAGATAATATTTTTATTTTATTTTATTTTGTTTATTTATTTTTTTATTTCTTGTGCAGCCGCGGCCCGGTACCAATCGGTCCACGGTGGTTGGGGACCACTGCCCCATATGATTAGAGAAACTTTTTGAAGTATGCATTTTTTGCATCTTGACTAGTGAGTGCAGACTCTCTCCCATGAGCGCACCTTTAGTGTGACAAAAAAAAAGTGAGTTCCGTTGTATATGCATTTTGGACTATGTCTAAAATACCCATAAAAAGTGGTAAATGTCTCCTGCATGTTTGAAAACACAGCAAAATGCCACAAGATAACAATAATGTGCAGTAAATGAGTGTCTCCATGGTGATGCCCCTTATAGTGCATGTAAAATCCTTGTTTGAATAAGGCGGTATGCTCCACTTTTCAATTGTACACACAGTCTTAGTAAATCACACACTCACTAGTAAATGGATTGCACACGCTGTTTAGGGTGTGGTATTTGAATATTAGCAAGTCAGGCCGAATATTGTAAAATTACAATAAATAAACATCATTTTACAGGCGTAGACTTGCATAATTTCAAAATAAATGTAACCCTGCAGATTTTTTCAAATTAAATTTAAAGACAACCATACAGAGGCGCTCATCGAAAAAAAATATAGCAAAAAACTATTCTATGAGAATAAAAAGGTGCAATAATATTTACAAAAATACATTTGAATGTTTTTTTTAATGACATTTTAGTGGCTCATTTAAGTGGAAAAGATCATAATTATACAACGATTGCTATTTAAAGACGCCCCCTAGTTGCTTTAAGTAGCATGAGGGACATTATCAGGTTGAACGCCTTTTCTGCGTCTTGTTTTTTTTTTTTTTTTACAAATTGAATGAGTATTTGGGCTGGACTACATTAAAATAAGACACACATTTCGGGATTTTTAAATCAGAAAAAAGTGAATTATTACAAGCATTAATTACCCCCTGCAATATTTTTTACAGAATTGAACAAAAACACACCACAGGGTCAAACAATTTGCGACAATTGATTGTGACAAACCCCAAAACCAGTGAAGTCGGCACGTTGTGTAAATGGTAAATAAAAACAGAATACAATGATTTGCAAATCATTTTCAACTTATATTCAATTGAATAGACTGCAAAGATAACATATTTAACGTTCAAACTGGAAAACGTTGTTGTTTTTTGCAAATATGAGCTCATTTGGAATTTGATGCCTGCAACATGTTTCAAAAAAGCTGGCACAAGTGGCAAAAAAGACTGAAAAGGTTGAGGAATGCTTATCAAACACTTATTTGGAACATCCCACAGGTGAACAGGCTAATTGGGAACAGGTGGGTGCCATGATTGGGTATAAAAGCAGCTTCCATGAAATGCTCGGCCATTCACAAACAAGGATGGGGCGAGGGTCACCACTTTGTCAACAAATGCGTGAGCAAATTGTTTAAGAACAACATTTCTCAACCAGCTATTGCAAGGAATTTAGGGATTTTGACATCTACGGTCTGCATCAAAAAGCGACATCAGTGTGTAAAGGATATCACCACATGGGCTCAGGAACACTTCAGAAAACCCACTGTCAGTTACTACAGTTGGTCGCTACATCTATAAGTGTAGCGACCAACTCTACTATGCAAAGCAAAAGCCATTTATCAACAACACCCAGAAACGCCGCCGGCTTCGCTCATCTAAGATGGACTGATGCAAAGTGGAAAAGTGTTCCATGGTCTGACGAGTCCACATTTCTTATTGTTTTTGGAAACTGTGGACGTCGTGACCAAAGAGGAAAAGAACCATCCAGACTGTTGTAGGCGCAAAGTTGAAAAGCCAGCATCTGTGATGGTATGGGGGTGTATTAGTGTCCAAGACATGGGTAACTTACACATCTGTGAAGGCACCATTAATGCTGAAAGGTACATACAGGTTTTGGAGCAACATATGTTGCCATCCAAGCAACGTCTTTTTCATGGTCGCCCCTGCTTATTTCAGCAAGACAATGCCAAGCCACATTCTGCACGGGTTACAACAGCGTGGCTTCGTAGTAAATACTAGACTGGCCTGCCTGTAGTCTAGATCTGGACCTGTGTAGCGCATTATGAAGCGTAAAATAACACAACGAAGACCCCGGACTGTTGAACAACTTAAGCTGTACATCAAGCAAGAATGGGAAAGAATTCCACCTGAAAAGCTTCAAAAATGTGTCTCCTCAGTTCCCAAACGTTTACTGAGTGTTGTTAAAAGGAAAGGCCATATAACACAGTGGTAAAAATGCTCCTGTGCCAACTTTTTTGCAATGTGTTGCTGCCATTAAAGTCTAAGTTAATGATTATTTGCACAAAAAAAAAAAAGTTTCTAAGTTGGAACATTAAGTATCTTGTCTTTGCAGTCTATTCAATCAAATATACAGTAAATTGAAAAGGATTTGCAAATCATTGTATTCTGTTTTTATTTACCATTTACACAACGTGCCAATGTCACTGGCATTTGCAGGAAAAAGCTTGCACATTGTTTAATTTGTGTCTGAATTATTGTATCTATATTACAGGATTTTTTTAAGTGATTGTACAAATTAGTACATAAATGTAATGGGAAAAGTAATATTTGGGCCACCCTAAAAAATAATTTAAAAAAATACGAATGTAAAGTCGCACCATCCATGAATGAAGTTGTTATTATTTGAATAAAGTCAAAATATTACAGGAATAACATCATAATTTTACATTTTTAACATTACAAACAACTGTAATTCTACGAAATCAAACGGCAGCCACAAAACCAAAAATATGATACAAGAATTAAGTCGTAAACACGACTGAAATTATGGAAGTGGTAACGGAGAAAAAATGTATTATATGATAATAAAGGCAAAATCAATCAATCCACACTAGTAGATGTATTAAGATATAACACCGTATACGTAAATTACATTTTTGTCACAAGTGGTAATAATGCGCCAAATTATGCAATTTTTACGTGATGATTCCGAGAAGGTTTCCTGTTTGCCGACAAAGGAATGAACTCCGTAACAAAAGATGTCCGCCATCACTCCGAGAGCAAAGAAGACAACTCACAAACCTCCATGAAGAAGCAGAAGCATCATCCACAAAAGAGTCACCTTCATCATGGTTGTCTTCTGCATGCTCCGCAAGTAAAAAGACGGCAAGAAGAGGTCGTGAAAAGTGCGACGACGCATTTGACCGAAGACTTCCTGTCACCCCCTTCTTGTGTGCAAAATCTTCAAGGTTTTTAGGTCACTTTGAACGGAAAGTTGAAGACAACCCTTGGAGTTTTACATTTTTTTATTTTTTGTACTCGTCCGATGTTGACATATATATATATATATATATATATATATATATATATATATATATATATATATATATATATATATATATATATATATATATATATATATATATATATATATATAATATATATATATATATATATATATATATATATATATATATATATATATATATATATATATATATATATATATATATATATATAGACTGGGTTCAATCCCAGTCAGGTCACTCTACAACTACTAAATATCCACTCAGAGCAATTCATCTTTTAAAGGAAAGTTTACTGAGACAGTTCTCAATTTTACATGTCATTGGAGCCCGGAAATCTGGTAATAATAAGACCGAGGATAGCTGAATGGTTAAACAGCTCGCTCCCATTCAACGAGTTCTGGGTTCAATCCCAGTCAGGTCGCTCTAAAACTAGTAAAGATCTAGTCAGAGGAATAAATATTTTGTATGATAATTTAAAGGTTCTCAATTTTATATGTCATTGGGGTCCGAAATGTGGGATCAATAAGACCATGGATAGCTGAATGGCTAAACAGCTAGCTCCCAATCAAAGGGTTCTGGGTTCAATCCCAGTCAGGTCACTCTACAACTACTAAATATCCACTCAGAGCAATTAATCTTTTAAAGGAAAGTTTACTGAGACAGTTCTCAATTTTATATGTCATTGGGGCCCGGAAATCTGGCAATAATAAGACCGAGGATAGCTGAATGGTTAAACAGCTAGCTTACAATCAAAGGGTTCTGGGTTCAATCCCAGTTAGGTCACTCTAAAACTAGTAAAGATCTAGTCAGATGAATAAATATTTTGTATGATAATTTAAAGGTTCTCAATTTTATATGTCATTGGGGTCCGAAATTTGGGATCAATAAGACCATGGATAGCTGAATGGCTAAACAGCTAGCTCACAATCAAAGAGTTCTGGGTTCAATCCCAGTCAGGTCGACCGGCTTGCCAAGCCAAAGTAAGCAAGGGTGGGGAAGCGGATTATGTGGGGGTGTATCACCTCCCCCACACAGAATAAAGTTAAGTGGTATCTGGTTAATTAACTTATAGTTAAAAAGGTAAGTATGGGTAATAATAATAACAAATAGTCTATAGTCCAAAAGTCAAGGGTAACCTCGGGGGTTAGCTCCTCCTGCTTGCCGAGGCTAAAGTTGTTAAGTGTACCATCAGTAATTCCTAGGCTGGGATGGGCGGGAATAGGAAAATAGATAATTAATCATTGTGAGTGTTGACCAATCAGCTCTCCTGGTCTGACTAATTGCAATTGAGATAATACAATAAATGAAAGATGAAACAATTCTAATTGGATAATGAATAAACCAAATAGAAAAAACATAATTGGGAAAAAAATGGAGGAAATAAAACAAGTGGAATAATTTACTGTGTTGATAATTAATTGTCATAATTAATTATCATAATTAATTATTATGACAATTAATTATACAATTTTTGTTTTATATTATCTCAATTGGATTTAGACATGTTTTTATTAATCGTATTTTTTATTATCCAATTATTTCTATTTTTTTATTATCTCAATTGCATTTTTTAAAAAAAATTTCATTATCTCAATTGCAATTAGTCAGACCAGGAGCTCCCATCAAGATCTTTGATTTGTGTTTTGTAACATGTATTTAAAACAGCAGAGTGCTCCTGTCACAGAAAGGATCTTTGACCTGCATTTTTTCCACAGTACAGTGCTCCCGTCAAACAAGATCTTTTATTTGTGTTTTTTAACATGTATTTTAAAACAGCAGAGTGCTCCTGTCACATAAAGGATCTTTGACCTGCATTTTTCCACAGTACAGTGCTCCCGTCAAACAAGATCTTTGATTAGTGTTCTGTGACAGGAGCACTCCACTGTATTTTCCTGAATCAGATGCACCTGTGTGAGGTCGTTAGCTGCATAAAGACACCTGTCCACCCCGTACAATCAGTAAGAGCCAAACATTCAGCATGGCTAAGAGCAAAGAGCTGTCCAAAGACACCAGAGACAAAATGGTACAACTCCACAAGGATGGAAAGGGCTACGGAGAAATTGCCAAGCAGCTTGGTGAAAAAAGGTCCACTGTTGGAGCAATCATTAGAAAATGGAAGAAGCTAAACATGACGGTCAATCTCAATGGGAGTGGAGCCCCATGCAAGATATCACCTGGTGGGGTCTCAATGATGCTAAGAAAGGTGAGGAATCAGCCCAGGACTACACGGCAGGACTTGGTCAATGAGCTGAAAAGAGCTGGGACCACTGTTTCCATGGTCACTGTTGGTAATAACGTCATGGTTTGAAATCATGCATGGCACGGAAGGTTCCCCTGCTTAAACCAGAACATGTTAAGGCCCGTCTTAAGTTTGCCAATGACCATTTGGATGATCCAGAGGAGTCATGGGAGAAATTTTTGTGGACAGTGTTTTATCACATCTCCATCATAGTTTACAGACACAGGTTCACCATTACATCTGGTCTTAAGAAAACCCAATGTAGTTCAGTGGGTAACACCAATACTGTTAACAAAGGGGTACTGGGTTCAAATCCCACTTACACTTTTATATCATAGTTTACTGAGACAGGTTCTCAATGAAATGTTTCATTGGGGCCCGAAAACTTTGTTCTAGAAGACCAAAGATAGCTGAAGGGTTAAACAGCTACCTCCCAATCAAAGGGTTCTGGGTTCAATCCCAGTCAGGTCACTCTAAAACTAGTAAATATTGAGTCAGAGCAATTAATCTTTTAAATGAAAGTTTACTGAGACAGTTCTCAATTATATATGTCATTGGGGCCCGGAAATCTGGTAACAAAAAGAGCAGGGATGGCTGAATGGTTAAACAGCTAGCTTACAATCAAAGGGTTCTGGGTTCAATCCCAGTCAGGTCACCCTACAACTACTAAATATCCACTCAGAGCAATTAATCTTTTAAATGAAAGTTTACTGAGACAGTTCTCAATTATATATGTCATTGGGGCCCGGAAATCTGGTAATTATACGGCCGAGGATAGCTGAGTGGTTAAACAGCTAGCTCCCAACAAAGGGTTCATGGGTTCAATCCCAGTCCAGGTCCAAGCAAGGGAGGGGAGTAGTGTTATGTGGTAATTAATAATTAATTATCTCAATTGCAATGATCTCAATTACAATTATCTCAATTAATTATCTCAACATGTTTTTATTAATCTTATTTTTATTTAATTGCAATTGAGATAATTAATTATCTCAATTGCAATGATCTCAATTACAATTATCTCAATTAATTATCTCAACATGTTTTTATTAATCTTATTTTTATTTAATTGCAATTGAGATAATTGCAATTATCTCAACATGTTTTTATTAATCTTATTTTTTTATTATCCAATTTTTTTATTTTTTTTATTGTATCAATTGCAGTTTTTTTTTTTTATTATCTCAATTGCAATTAGTCAGACCAGGAGAGCTGATTGGTCAACACTGAATTAATTATCTATCTTTCTATTCCCGCCCATCCCAGTCAACTTTAGCCTCAGCAAGCAGAAGGAGCTAACCCCCGAGGTTACCCTTGCCTTTTGGACTGTTGACTATTTGTTATTATTATTACTCATACTTACCTTTTTAACTATAAGTTAATTAACCAGCTACCACTTAACTTTACTCTGTGTGGGGGAGGTCATACACCCCCACATAACGCTACTCCCCTCTCTTGCTTGGACCTGGACTGGGATTGAACCCATGAACCCTTTGTTGGGAGCTCGCTGTTTAACCATTCAGCTATCCTCGGCCGTATAATTACCAGATTTCCGGGCCCCAATGACATATATAATTGAGAACTGTCTCAGTAAACTTTCATTTAAAAGATTAATTGCTCTGAGTGGATATTTAGTAGTTGTAGGGTGACCTGACTGGGATTGAACCCAGAACCCTTTGATTGTAAGCTAGCTGTTTAACCATTCAGCCATCCTTTCTCTTTTTGTTACCAGATTTCCGGGCCCCAATGACATATATAATTGAGAACTGTCTCAGTAAACTTTCATTTAAAAGATTAATTGCTCTGACTCAACATTTACTAGTTTTAGAGTGACCTGACTGGGATTGAACCCAGAACCCTTTGATTGGGAGGTAGCTGTTTAACCTTTCAGCTATCTTTGGTCTTCTAGAACAAAGTTTTCGGGCCCCAATGAAACATTTAATTGAGAACCTGTCTCAGTAAACTATGATATAAAACTGTAAGTGGGACTTGAACCCAGTACCCCTTGGTTAACAGTATTGATGTTACCCACTGAACTACCTTGGGTCTTCTTAAGACCAGATGTAATGGTGAACCTGTGTCTGTAAACTATGATGGAGATGTGATAAAACACTGTCCACAAAACTTTCTCCCATGACTCCTCTGGATCATCCAAATGGTCATTGGCAAACTTAAAGGCCTACTGAAATGATTTTTTTTTATTTAAACGGGAATAGCAGATCCATTTTATGTGTCATACTTGATCATTTCGCGATATTGCCATATTTTTGCTGAAAGGATTTAGTAGAGAAAATCGACGATAAAGTTCGCAACTTTTGCTCGCTGATAAAATAAAGCCTTGCCTGTACCGGAAGTAGCGTGACGTCACAGTAGCTAGTATTCCTCACAATTCCCCGTTGTTTACAATGGAGCGAGAGAGATTCGGACCGAGAAAGTGATGATTACCCCATTAATTTGAGCGAGGATGAAAGATTCGTAGATGAGGAACGTTACAGTGAACGACTTGAGAGGCAGTGATGGACGTATTTTTTTTCGCTCTGACCGTAACTTAGGTACAAGCTGGCTCATTGGATTCCACACTCTCCTTTTTATATTGTGGATCACGGATTTGTATTTTAAACCACCTCGGATACTATATCCTCTTGAAAATGAGAGTCGAGAACGCGAAATGGACATTCAGTGCCTTTTATCTCCACGACAATACATCGGCGAAATGCTTTAGCTACGAGCTAACGTGATAGCATCGTGCTTCAACTGCATATAGAAACAAAAAAAATAAACCTCTGACTGGAAGGATAGATAGAAAATCAATAATACTATTAAACCGTGGACATGTAAATACACGGTTAATGATTTCCCGGCTGGCGGAGATTAACAATGCTGTGGTAACGACGCCATTGAAGCTAACTTAGCAACCAGACCTCACAGAACTATGTACTCTCTCCTTTTTCTATTGTGAATCACGGATTTGTATTTTAAACCACCTCGGATACTATATCCTCTTGAAAATGAGAGTCGAGCACGCGAAATGGACATTTAAAGTGACTTTTATCTCCAAGACAATACATCGGTGACACACTTAGCTACTGAGCTAGCGCGTAGCATCGTTCTCAAATGAAGATAGAAACCCATCAACAGCCGTGCTCACCTGCATTCCAGCGATCAACGGCACGACGAAGGACTTCATCCGTGGGTTTGGCGGCAAGCATCGGCTAGGCGTAGTAAGTAGTCCTTGTTGTGTTGCTGTAAGTATTGTAATGCCCCGCAGTGGAGAAGGAGTCACACAGACGAGGAAGCGCTGCTCAGTCGCTTTATTAAAAAGAGGTAACTGGTTGTAGTTCAAAAAGTAACGCACACACATACACGAGCTGCTGTTAGCCAAAACTCACGATCACACACACAAGTTCTCCGCCAACTCACTCGCGCATGCGCGTTCCCCAAACCCTTAAAGACAGTACACTAATGCAAATATCACAGATATTACAGTATTGTACTTAGCCGCTAAGACACCGATCGATGCCACCTACAACGTTTTCTTTGCAGTCTCCATTGTTCATTAAACAAATTGCAAAAGATTCACCAACACAGATGTACAGAATAATGTGGAATTTTGTCGAAGAAAACAAGAGGCTTTTCTATCGGGTCCGATGGGGTCCAACCACTTCCGTTGCTTTTGTAACGTCACGCGTATAAATCATATCCAAAGGAGTTTTTCAACCGGAAGTGTGGTGGGAATTTTAAAATTGCACTTTATAAGTTAACCCGGCTGTATTGGCATGTGTTGCAATGTTAAGATTTCATCATTGATATATAAACTATCAGACTGCGTGGTTGGTAGTAGTGGCTTTCAGTAGGCCTTTAAGACGGGCCTTAACATGTGCTGGTTGAAGCAGGGGAACCTTCCGTGCCATGCATGATTTCAAACCATGACGTTATTACCAACAGTGACCATGGAAACAGTGGTCCCAGCTCTTTTCAGCTCATTGACCAAGTCCTGCCGTGTAGTCCTGGGCTGATTCCTCACCTTTCTTAGCATCATTGAGACCCCACCAGGTGATATCTTGCATGGGGCTCCACTCCCATTGAGATTGACCGTCATGTTTAGCTTCTTCCATTTTCTAATGATTGCTCCAACAGTGGACCTTTTTTCACCAAGCTGCTTGGCAATTTCTCCGTAGCCCTTTCCATCCTTGTGGAGTTGTACCATTTTGTCTCTGGTGTCTTTGGACAGCTCTTTGCTCTTAGCCATGCTGAATGTTTGGCTCTTACTGATTGTGTGGGGTGGACAGGTGTCTTTATGCAGCTAACGACCTCACACAGGTGCATCTGATTCAGGATAATACAGTGGAGTGCTCCTGTCACAGAACACTAATCAAAGATCTTGTTTGACGGGAGCACTGTACTGTGGAAAAATGCAGGTCAAAGATCCTTTCTGTGACAGGAGCACTCTGCTGTTTTAAAATACATGTTACAAAACACAAATCAAAGATCTTGTTTGATGGGAGCACTGTACTGTGGAAAAATGCAGGTCGAAGATCCTTTCTGTGACAGGAGCACTCTGCTGTTTTAAAATGTATGTAACAAAACACAAATCAAAGATCTTGTTTGACGGGAGCACTGTACTGTGGAAAAATGCAAGTCAAAGATCCTTTCTGTGACAGGAGCACTCTGCTGTTTTTAAATACATGTTACAAAACACAAATCAAAGATCTTGTTTGACGGGAGCACTGTACTGTGAAAAAATGCAGGTCGAAGATCCTTTCTGTGACAGGAGCACTCTGCTGTTTTAAAATGTATGTAACAAAACACAAATCAAAGATCTTGTTTGACGGGAGCACTGTACTGTGGAAAAATGCAGGTCAAAGACCCTTTCTGTGACAGGAGCACTCTGCTGTTTTAAATACATGTTACAAAACACTAATCAAAGATCTTGACGGGAGCTCCTGGTCTGACTAATTGCAATTGAGATAATAAATTTTTTTTTTAAAAATGCAATTGAGATAATAAAAAAATCTAAATAATTGGATAATAAAAAAATATGATTAATAAAAACATGTCTATATGCAATTGAGATAAAAGAAATTTAGATAATAAAAAACAAAAATTGTATAATTAATTATCAACAATAATTAATTATTAATACAATTATCTTTTAATTAAATTAAATTATTCCACTAGTTTTACTTCCTCCATTTTTTTCCCAATTATGTTTTTTCTATTTGGTTTATTCATTATCCAATTAGTTATTGATTGTTTCATCTTTCATTTATTTTATTATCTCAATTGCAATTAGTCAGAGCAGGAGAGCTGATTGGTCAACACTCACAATAAATTAATTATCTTTCATTTAAAACATTAATTGCTCTGAGTGGTAATTTAGGAGTTGTAGAGTGACCTGACTGGGATTGAATCCAGAACACTTTGATTGGGAGCTAGCTGTTTAACCCTTCAGCCATCCTTGGTCTTTTTGTCACCAGATTTCCAGGCCCCAATGACATATATAATTGAGAACTGTCTCAGTAAACTTTTATTTAAAAGATTGATTGCTCTGAGTGGACATTTAGTAGTTGTAGAGTGAGCTGGCTGGGATTGAACCCAGAACCTTTTGATTGGAAGCTAGCTGTTTAACCATTCAGCTATCCTTGGTCTTATTGATCCCAGAGTTTGGGCCCCAATGACATATATAATTGATAACCTTTAAATTATCTTACAAAAGATTAATTCCTCTGACTTGATCTTTACTAGTTTCAGAGTGACCTGACTGGGATTTGAACCCAGACCCCTTTGATTGGGAGCTAGCTGCTTTAACCATTCAGCTATCCATGGTCTTCTTGCAAGGAGATTTCCGTCCCCAATGACATATTTAATTGAGAACCTGTCTCAGTAAACTATGATATAAAAGATAAATTTCTCTGACTGGATCTTTCCTAGTTACCAAACAAACTGACTGGGATTTGAACCCAGTCCCATTTGATTGGGCACTAGCTGCAAGAACACTTGGTGTTCTTGAAGGTAGATTTCGGGCCCCAATGACATATTTAATTGGGAACCTGTCTCACTAAATCACAATGATAGTGAAACAAAACGCTAACTCCCTACTGGGATTTGAACCCAGTACCCCTTGCTTGGTGGCCAACAGTGTTAACCACTCAGCTATCCCAGGTCTTGCAGAGCTAGATTCCAGGCCCTAATGACAAATATAATCGAGGACTTGTCTTAGTGAACTACGATGGAGGTGAACCAAAACTTTGGAGCTTTGTTAAGTTACTGATCAAGTATGTACAGTATGTGTATATGTAGGTTTGTACCGTGAATGTGCGTGTGGATGTACCAACTTTGAGTATGTAGGTATGTACTGTATTTGTGTATGTATGTGGGAGCGTAGGTACATATGTATGTATGTATGTATGTGAGTATTTTTGAATTTGTATGTACAATATATTCGATTCCCAGGGTGTGTTGGTGCCAGAGTACGGCCCCAGCCTCCCCGAGAGCCCAACCCACAAACAGTAGGTGTGGTGCCCAGGGAACCAGGGACCACCGCCCCCACGCAGCCAAGCCGGACAGCGACAGGAACCACCGCGCCGCCCACAAGGGTCAGCAGCTGGCCGCAGACAGACGCACCCGGCAGAGGACAAGGCACGAGAAAAGCAGGGGACAGCCAGACCCCAAGCCAGCGAGAGACCCCACCCCACATGGGCAGAAAAGCGGGACGCGCCGCCCGGGGGGGCCAGAGAGTCCCCCACGAGCCAACCCCCCACCCCCGGAGAGCGCGGCGAGGCCACCCCCCGGCCACCCCACCCAAGTCGGCCGCTGCAGGACCACCCAGCACGGGACCAGGGGAACCACCCACCCCACCCGCAGGGACCCCAACGATGGAGATGGAACAACCAGCAACCGCCCTGACGATTTCCTCCCCTGAGGGAGGGGAAATAAAAAAATAATATTAATAAAATATGTTTAAAACAAAAATGTTTTTATTAATAAATTTTAAAAAAAAGAATTAAAAGAAGTTCAAAGACAAGATGGAGAGAAATATTTATTTTGTCTTAGTAGTTTTTTTTGTTTGAGGACAAACATGACACAAACCTTCCCAATTGTTAGAAAACCCACTGTTGAATATGTTTGTGTGTATGCTTCACTGATGACACTATTTGGTGGACATCGTTTTGTCCTACTAATTTTGGCGGTTCTTGAACTCACCATAGTGTGGACTGTGACGCAGCAGTTTGTTTACATGTAAAATCTTCCACTTCTCATTTTGTCCACCAAAATTTTTATACTGTGTGTGAAGGCACAAAGGTGCGCTTTGCTGGTTATTGACTTGTTGGAGTGCTAATCAGACATATTTGGTCAGTGCATGACTGCAAGCTAATCAATGCTAGCATGCTATTTAGGCTAGCTGTATGTACATATTGCATCATCCTGCCTCATTTGTAGGTAAATATATATATATATATATATATATATATATATATATATATATATATATATATATATATATATATATATATATATATATATATATATATATATATATATATGTGTGTGTAGGTATATACATATATATGTATGAGTGTATGTATACATATATGCACTCTGGATTTTAACATCTTGTCCTGTGTATTTTGAACATATATGTACATATGTATGTATACATAAGTGTATATATATACATATGTATGTATACACATATATATATATATATACATATAAATATATATATATATATATATATACATATAAATATATATATATATATATATATATATATATATATATATATATATATATATATATATATATATATATATATATATATATATATATATATATATATATATACATACATATGTATATATATATATATATATCCTAGCCGAGTCATACCAAAGACTATAAAAATGGGACCCATAACCTCCCTGCTTGGCACTCAGCAACAAGGGTTGGAGTTGGGGGTTAAATCACCAAAATGATTCCCGGGCGCGGCGCCGCTGCTGCCCACTGCTCCCCAAGGGGATGGGTCAAATGCAGAGGACAAATTTCACCACATCTAGTGTGTGTGTGACAATCATTGGTATATATATATATATACATATGTATGTATATATGTACATATGTATGTATTAAAGATTAAGATTATAGATTAAAGAATCTATAATCTTAATCTTTAATACATACATATGTACATATATACATACATATGTATATATATATATATATATATATATGCATACATATGTATATATATATATATATATATATATATATATATATACGTATGTATACATATATATACATACATATGTATATATATACATACATATGTATATATATATGCATACATATGTATATATATATATATATATATATACATATATATATATAAATATATATACATATGTGTATATATATACACATACATATGTATATATATACATACATATGTATATATATATATATATATATACACACACACATACTACTAATAGGACTAATATACAATATATTAGTCCTATTTTGTGTATCATAACACACATTGTCATAACAAATAATCTATAAAGTCCCACCCATATTTTTCTCCCCGTTTTGTTTTGACAAAACAATTAAAACTGTAATAAAATTGCAAGAAATTATCTTGAAAATAAACAAGTCATACCGGGCTGACATGAAATTAAAATACCCCCATCCTGCAAAGTCTTTCCCAGAATCTTGGCATCACATCTCAATTAATCTTATCAGCGGTGATGCGTTCAGGAACATCATGTCAAGAAGTCAGACAGAGAAATGTTGCATATTTCAATGGTAGTTTAATTCCAACATTCAACAAAAGTTCCCGAATCATCAATCACTGTTTTTTCTTTCTTTTTTTTCCCATGTTTGATTTTTTTTTGTTTGTATATTTTTTTTATTAAAAATATTTTTGTTGTTTTCGGTTCACATTTAAGAGTTGATCCTTCGGGCTCTAAAGACCGTGTGAGGCGTTTGTGTAACACTGAGAAAAGAAAAAAAAAGAAAAAAATCAAAGGAGGATAATACTGCAAGTGAAAAGTGTACCAATACTTTGTACATGATTGTACACTAAAGAATACAGTAGTGTTAATAACAACAATAGTGTTAGTCCTCTATGGATGAGTCCAGAACTGCAAATGAATCTACAACAGGAAGCGGATTTTTGCCGACACTGCAGTTTGGTTGTTTGTGACTGGTTGTGAAGGTGGTTACAATCGTTTGGGGACAAGAACGTGACTTTTCTTCCCTTCATTGTTAGAAGGGAAGGCATCTTCTTCCTCACTCTTCTGTGTGCATCCAACTTTTAGCAGCAGCGGCGATGTTTTGAATGGAGAAAAATAGCATTTCCAACACAGCCTAAAATGTGACATACTAAAGGCACATTCAGCTCACTTTTAAAGCAATAATACGAAACAAACAGCCTCATTTTACATTTGGTGCGCTGGCTAATAAGCAGGAGAGAACCAGCCTCTATTGTTGCCATGGTGACCCCACATCACCTCCTGTTAGCGGTCTGGCGGACCAGCCTGGAAACCGTTCACGTCATGTTAGCATTAGCATTTCTGCTAATGTTCTTCATAAAAAAAGAAAATATTGTTTGTGTTTTCTTATCTATTTCACAATTGTAGTGTAAAAAAAACCTAATTTTCCCCTAGTTCTGCTTTATAACAACAACATTGTGGAGATGCACAGTGTAAAGTACAAGTGCACAAGTACTAAACAACAATGTTAACTGAATGATGATTTCAGCCAATCACAAGCTGGAAGAACGTCATTTCCTGTAAAATGGCGTATGGAAAAAGAACATAAACAAAAAAATCAAAGAAATTAAATTGGGTTAAAAATGTCCACTAAAAAAAATTAAATAAACTACACATTTCATGATTGGAGAAATTGGCTTAAAAATGTCCCATACAAAATAAAAAACAAACTAGAACATTTATAATAAAATTGGACAAATTGGAAGATATTTCGTAAAATATGTTGACAGAGAAATCAAAGATAGTTTCCGCATTTTGCTTATAAAATATTTAAAAACGTTGACGATTGGAGGAATCGACCTAAAAATATCCCATACAAAATGAACATAAACAAGAACGCTTATGATAAAATTGGAAAATGTGGAAAAAATAATTTGTGAAATATTTTGGCCCCTCGTAAAAAAAATTAAAATAATTATGAATTATGTTTAAAAAAGAAAACAAATGTCCGTAACCTCAAATAGAATGGCAAAGCAACAGGTGGCGCTATTAGAATTGAAGGAAAATGGGACATTAGTAACAAAGGTCGAATGGCATTAATATGTAAAAAACAAACAAAATGAACCACCTAAAATATATGTATGTATATATATATAGATATAATATATATATATATATGCATATATATATATATATAAATATATATATATATAGATATAATATATATATATATATATATATATATATGTATATCTATATATCTATATGTATATATATAAATATATATATAGATATATATATATATGTATATATATATCTATATGTATATATATATAAATATATATATATATATATATAGATATATATATACATATTTATACATACATATATATATATATAGATATATATATATATATATATATATATATATATATATATATATATATATATATATATATATATATATATATATATATATATATATATATATATATATCACTGATATATATATTTTCGTTAGGTCAGGAAAAAACAAGGAGGCTATTTCATCCCATCAAGCCTGTTTCGCAGGTTTCCCTGCTCTTCAGCGGATTTCCCGATATTAATTGGAGAATATTGTCTTGAGAATTGATAATAATATCCGCCTGAATGCAGCTGCGATAGGCTCCAGCACCCCCCGCGACCCCGATAGGGACAAGCGGTAGAAAATGGATGGATGGATGGAATTGGAGAATATTGACAAATATGAGAACAAATGATCAAAAAAAGAGGCAATTTAGTGACCCCAAATATAACGGCGAAGCAAAGGGTGGCGCTGCTCTAAGCATTAATTGAAGCATTCCGGAATAAAGTAATTCCCGGAAAACGCAAAAATGATGTCACTGACCTCATGTCAAATATCATTTCCCTCGTCTTCACTTGGATGGGAATTATTATCATGCAGTAGCTTCAAAGACCAACATTATTCCTGACAAAACCACATTTCTGTGTAAAAGCGTCCCCGAGGTGAGGACGCCGTCGGAAGCGTGTTAGCGAGGCACGTACGGTTCCCTTTTTAGGCCCCCTCCCCCCAAAAAAGGAGCTTTTTGACCCCCTCCTTCCTGAAAGTGAGCTCCCTCTAGTGGCCATCAGGCCAAAGTGTCCCACGACAAGATCACGCTCGGAAAAACACACAATTAACGGTATTAGGGTATAATTTCTATATAGATTTACACGTACACATCAATTCTTATACTTTGACGGAATGTTAATCCCCTTTTTTGCTGCTCATATAAAACAACTTCTCCTCCTACGTCGTATAATCAACATATTTAAACAGTCCTTTATCGTCTTTTAGAGAAGAAAATCCATAATAAAAATAAGTTCTATGCTTTTTTTCCCTCACTTGTATCTTACAATATATTTCTCTCTGTCAACACACACACGCACACACACACACACACACGTACACACACACTTGTCCCCATTGTGGTTTCTCCTGCAGCAAACTGGCGGCCGTCAAACGGGATGTGTAAACAAAAATGGTGTTAATAAAAATAGTCGTCAACAGAGCCCCAGAATTGAGAAGACGTTACAAGGGGCACACGCCGCAGCCGCACTCCAGGGCCGTCTCCATCTCCTCGGAGTACGACGTCCCGTCGGTGCAGCGGAACACCACCTTCTTCCTGCGAGTCTTGGTGACGCCGCAGCAGACGCCCGCCGGCGCCGCCGCCTGGCAGGAGCGAGGGCAATCCATGCGCGGGATCTTGCTGGTGGACGCGCACGTCCGCAGGGCCTGGTGGCGTTTCAGCTGCTCACGCACCATCTCGCCTTGGCACGCCACCTCTGGACAAGACACACGGCGTACGTGAGGGACCACATTTACTATCAAATAGCCAAAACTCCTCCGAAAACATTACGATAAAAAGTAATAATATTTACATGTAAACATAGCAGGCAAACATTCAAGATGCTTTATTATTGTCCATTCTTTAACATTTACAAAACCCCGTTTCCATGTGAGTTGGGAAATTGTGTTAGATGTAAATACAAACGGAATACAATGATTTGCAAATCCTTTTCAACCCATATTCAGTTGAATATGCTACAAAGACAACATATTTGATGTTCAAACTGATAAACTTTATTTATTTTTTTGCAAATAATCATTAACTTAGAATTGAATGGCAGCAACACATTGCAAAAAAGTTGTCATGGGGGCATGTTCACCACTGTGTTACATGGCCTTTCCTTTTAACAACACTCAGTAAACGTTTGGGAACTGAGGAGACACATTTTTGAAGCTTCTCAGGTGGAATTCTTTCCCATTCTTGCTTGATGTACAGCTTAAGTTGTTCAACAGTCCGGGGGTCTCCGTTGTGGTATTTTAGGCTTCATAATGGGAGACAGGTCTGGACTACAGGCAGGCCAGTCTAGTACCCGCACTATTTTACTATGAAGCCACGTGGCTTGGCATTGTCTTGCTGAAATAAGCAGGGGCGTCCATTGTAACGTTGCTTGGATGGCAACATATGTTGCTCCAAAACCTGTATGTACCTTTCAGCATTAATGGTGTCTTCACAGATGTGTAAGTTACCCATGTCTTGGGCACTAATACACCCCCATACCATCACACATGCTGGCTTTTCAACTTTGCGCCTAGAACAATCCGGATGGTTCTTTTCCTCTTTGGTCCGGAGGACACGACGTCCACAGTTTCCAAAAACAATTTGAAATGTGGACTCGTCAGACCACAGAACACTTTTCCACTTTGTATCAGTCCATCTTAGATGAGCTCAGGCCCAGCGAAGCCGACGGCGTTTCTGGGTGTTGTTGATAAACGGTTTTCGCCTTGCATAGGAAAGTTTTAACTTGCACTTACAGATGTAGCGACCAACTGTGGTTACTGACAGTGGGTTTCTGAAGTGTTCCTGAGCCCATGTGGTGATATCCTTTACACACTGATGTCGCTTGTTGATGCAGTACAGCCTGAGGGATCGAAGGTCACGGGCTTAGCTGCTTACGTGCAGTGATTTCTCCAGATTCTCTGAACCCTTTGATGATATTACGGAGCGTAGATGGTGAAATCCCTAAATTCCTTGCAATAGCTGGTTGAGAAAGGTTTTTCTTAAACTGTTCAACAATTTGCTCACGCATTTGTTGACAAAGTGGTGACCCTCGCCCTATCCTTGTTTGTGAACGACTGAGCATTTCATGGAATCTACTTTTATACCCAATCATGGCACCCACCTGTTCCCAATTTGCCTGTTCACCTGTGGGATGTTCCAAATAAGTGTTTGATGAGCATTCCTCAACTTTATCAGTATTTATTGCCACCTTTCCCAACTTCTTTGTCACGTGTTGCTGGCATCAAATTCTAAAGTTAATGATTATTTGCAAAAAAAAAAAATGTTTATCAGTTTGAACATCAAATATGTTGTCTCTGTAGCATATTCAACTGAATATGGGTTGAAAATGATTAGCGAATCATTGTAGTGCTATTAGCCGTTCATCACGCCGAGGAGGAATTAAGTGGTGGTGGTGAGGGGCGTTGAATGGGGGTGGGGAGTGTGTTTGTGTATATGCCCATTGTCTTTGGGTGAAGTGAAGTAATGTTCATAAGCCCAAAATCTTTCAGCATGCAATGCAAGCAAAGATCGATTCCCGGGTGTCTTTGAGGAGGGTATGAGGGAGGGAGGTCAAAAGCGTCCATCTTTGAATTTCCTCAGGGGATGATTACAGAACAGCCTGTTGTTCTCGGGGGAGTCAAATTATAGATAGGGATTTTTGTTTTTTCGCGAGCAGGCGTTACAATGACTTGTCGGTTCTATTCGTCCATGCTGGCTCTCATGTCCAAACCTTCCTTTACAGCAAGCTTCTCCATGATGTGATCCATCTTGCGATTCAGTTCAAAAATCGCCACAGTCTGTGTTCCCACAGCCCTGCCCAATCCGTCCATTGCGACGATCAGCCTTTGGGCTCCTTGAGTGGCTGCCATCGTCTTACAAATTTTACGATACACCAGAGCAATGCCCAGCCCAATCAGCGGGTGCCCCGCGATCACGGTTCCAAATGGAAAGGACTGAGAGGCACATGATTCTCCATTCTCTCACGTACCCCGCAGCAATGGTTCCATCAGGGCAGCCAGGCTCCCCAGAACCCCCTTTCCTCGCCGAAAAGATTGTGTCAATAGAGTCGAGAGTCCAGCTTATCAATTCCATGTCTGATGATTAGATTTGGAGGACAGCGCAAAGAAAGAGGCTTCCAAAAAAGTTTAGACAAGACAAGACAAAAGAGAGCAAGCCAGGAAAAGACAGGAGGAGAAAAAAATGCGACCGCCCTCACCAGAGGCGAGACAGAAAACATGACGATGAAACATGACGCTATTTACACGTAAACCCGGCAGCAAACATGACCATAAAACGGGATGTAATTCAAGCATGAGCACAGCAGGCAACGTGTCGATAAAATGCGTGGAAATTTACACGTGAACAGCAGTGAAAGCTGACGGTGAAACACGGCGATATATACACGTAAACCAAGGTGGCAAACCAAACCACAATGGGACGATAGTTGGACGCAAACAGCGGGCGAACATTTCATGATGTTAATACACTTGCATTCTAGCACAGCACCATCTGGTGGATCTGACAGGGCACTGCCACACTTGCCCCTAACACACACACACACACACACACACACACTTGTATTTTTTACCTTCTTGAGACCTCTGGAAAATGCCTACCTCTTAAGGACCACCCTTTCTAGCTATATAAAGAAGTGTATTTACAACATTAATAATATAATAAATATAAAAAAGGTATGCTTTTAGTTAGTTTTTTTTAAATTTTTGTTTGTAATTGGTTTTTAATCTTCATTATTTACTTCAAGTTATTACAGTATGTCTTTATATACATATTTTTTATATATATTTTTTAAAATTAATTTTGGCAAAAGGGGGCACATTTCAATTTCTTACAAACACTTGTTATTTCATATGTTGACCAGAGGGGGAGCACTTCAAATTTTTTACAAACACTTGTTATTTCATATGTTGACCAGAGGGGGGAACACTTTTAAAACTGACACAGTCAATTTGAAAAATCCCTCATTTTTGGGAACCACCCTCATTTTGATAGATTTCACCACCAGGGGTGCAAATGAGATCTCTATTTGTTGTTTTTTGTAATGTGCTTAAAGCAGATGACAAAGGAGTCATGGACCACAGATGGGGCAACCCAGCTGTAGAAGCTAACTGTTAATGGCCACTATAGTCTTAGTAGCGTAGTGTATTTGTTCATCCTATGGTCACATGTGGGACGCGGGTTGTCTTACGTCAGCACCGGAAGTCGTAAAATCAGCTGCTCACCTGGCGGGGGGTTTTTCCGGGGATGAATAGGGAAGTCCTTCTTTAGCTAGCCGTCTTGTTTCACCATGTATTGCTGCCTTTGCAGCTGTCAATGTTTACTTTTGTATGCACATTAAATCCACAAAAAAATCCTGACTTTGGAGCAATGTTCACGGACTCTAGTATTTGGCTCTCTATTAGATGCAATGCTTTTCCGTATTGGGACCATGATTTATGTCCTAACTTGTTCACACCTCCTCATATGGAAGGTACTTTTCCTCGTTGATGTCTCAAGAAGGGGCGGAAATACAATAACACACACACACACACACACACACACACACACACACACACACACACACACACACACACACACACACACACACACACACACACACACACACACACACACACACACACACACACACACACACTCTATCTGCTACAGTGCAATTTGGATGGCCTTACCAGTGTCGCAGGTGGGTCCGGTGTAACCGGGCATGCAGTTGCAGATGGGCTGCCCGCCATCCGACACCTTGCACTCGCCGTGCCCGCAATGCTGCCCCCTACAGGCCAGAGGCTCCTGCTGCCGCTCACAGAACTGGCCCTGATAGCCCGCAGTGCACTGGCAGCTGTAGGACGCCCCCTTGGGCACACACACACCGTGGACACATCTGGAGAAGGAGGAAGAAGGAAACCAAATGTTTTTTACCCGAACACCCCTAAATGGTTCCAGTATGCTAATTTGCATGGCTGACTCCGCCCACCTGCTGCCCTGACACGGGCTGGGCGCCGTCATCTGCTCGCATAAGGCCCCGCTGCGTCCCGGCGGGCACTGGCAGGTGACGCCCATCTCGCCGCCCTCCCGGCACGTGCCGTGTGCGCACACGCTGCACGAGTGGCAGCCCACCAGGACGCCATCGCCCTGCACACAGAAGGACAGGGTGTGAAAAGTGCCGGAAATCCCAGGGTACTTGACATCAACACATGGCCCCTTTTACAACGATTCACTACAGAGGAACAATGAAAAGTTTATTGTATTAATCATTTAAAAAAACTTAAGAGTGCATGGATAATTTACCGTCACTACTTTTGGCCTTATCGATATTTTGTTACACTTTTATATTTATATACAGTCGTGGTCAAAAGTTGACATACACTTGTAAAGAACATAATGTCATGGCTGTCTTGACTTTTCAATCATTTCTACAACTCTTATTTTTTTGTGATAGAGTGATTGGAACACATATTTCAGGGGTGTCCAAAGTGCGGCCCGCAACTAATTGCCACACATTCTGGAAATACTATTGTAAAAATAAAAAAGAACATTAAAAAAAGTGGAATGAGGTGAAATCTAACGAGAAAAAGTTGCAATGTTTACACAAAAGCTGCCGTGCAGGCTGTTAATTTCTCTTTTGTCTTTCTTTATTTTTCTTTTTTTGCCATTGCTCCAAAAAAAAAAAAAAAGACAAAAAAATCCATGTTATAATGAATCATTTTCAGGGCTCCAATTACTTCAAATATTTCACTTTAAGATGTTTTATGTGGTAAATAATGCATATATTGTGTAGTTGCCATATAAAAATATCAAAGTTTTCTTTGACAAAAGAGCATAAAACAAACAAAATGATAGTTCAAACGTAAAATGGACAGATATATCTGAAGTTGATCTCGTAACTTAAGTGTTGAAAGTTAAAAAAAAACCTAATAAAAATGTATTACTTTATGAGTGGGGCACCTCTTGGATTCCAAATATATTTAGTGGTATTTTATTTATCTTTTCACTGTGATTACTCAAAAATATTAAATAATTAAAATCAATGGTGTCCTGCATTATTGATCTTTTAGGGCTCTAATTACTAAATACTGCATATTTCAGTTTTACTATAAAAAACAAAGTTGTTTTTGACAGAAAAGCCATAAAACCTTTTTTTTTTTAATTACTTTATATCAACTTGAAGTTGATACAAATATTTACTGTAAACGTTAAATAAAAAATAATAATAATAATTTTACTTATCTTTACCATTTTAATGACTGAGACCCCTAAAGGTAAACATTTTTTTAAAAAAATCCATATTTTGTTATGGTTTGAAAATGAAAAATATCAAAATGGCCCCCACGTGCTTTAATTTTTCCGTGTGCGGCCCTCAGTGGAAAAAGTTTGGACATCCCTGCCCTAAACGTAACACCAGTCAAACTATTGACTTAATTTGGTTGAAACTAGCTTTTTAGAACACGTATAAAAACGTTAATAATGCATCATGCAGCTTGTAATGTCTCCACAATTTTGTACAGAAAAACATGAATATATTATCTGATTATCATTGTTGGATAATGATTATCATACTAATACATCATTATTGAAATTATAATCATTGGTGCATCTAATGGGAGGCTAAGCCTACTCTGTCTTTAAAAACTTTATCCAAGGTTCCTTGAACGCGCCACAGCTATGTGCTACGAGATGCAACACTTAACTTTGTCTGATGCTGCCGATTTGTTATAATTGTACCTTCTATCACCTCATCATGGTTCCCAAATGCTGGCGCTGTGTGTGAATACTCATTCATATCCCCCAAAAAATAATATACCGAATTATTCTTTAATAGATGTAATAAATTATTTGGGAAAGTAATTGTGGAGGGGGGCGTGGTCTGCGAGCCTGCCGCGGAGCGGGGTGTGTAAGGATCGGCCTGGAAGCCAGCGGCAGGTGAGTAGATTGCCCAGCTGGGGCTGGTTATCTAATCACCTGTCGCCTTTATTAGCAGCAGCCGGGCTGAGCAGGAGAGACTGGGACTGAGCGGGGGGTGTATATTTTAGCGTCCCGGAAGAGTTAGTGCCGCAAGGGGTTCTGGTTATTTGTTCTGTTGTGTTTATGTTGTATTACGGTGCGGATGTTCTCCCGAAATGTGTTTGTCATTCTTGTTTGGTGTGGGTTCACAGTGTGGCGCATATTTGTAACAGTGTTAAAGTTGTTTATACGGCTACCCTCAGTGTGAGCTGTATGGCTGTTGACCAAGTATGCGTTGCATTCACTTGTGTGTGTGAAAAGCCGTAGATATTATGTGACTGGGCCGGCACGCAAAGGAAGTGCCTTTAAGGTTTATTGGCGCTCTACACAGCGGCTTTCGAAAAAGTTATACATTTTACTTTTTGAAACCGATAATTTCCGAACCGATACCGATAATTTCCGATATTACATTTTAAAGCATTTATCGGCCAATAGTATCGGCAGTCAGATATTATCGGACATCCCTATGTCCGGAAGAAGAAATGGTACCCCTTTCAGAGCTCACATTCATTCACATGTTGCACAATGAGATGTAAGCTAAGATAAACAGAACATTCCTGTAACTTTCTGTCTGTACAATATATATATTTTTATTAGCATTTCTGCGATCTAATAACAGCATTTCATGATTAATATCCATACACTAAAATTCTTAATCAACGAAAGCACACATCTGAATGAAGGGTCATAGTGTAACGACTTGGCCTTTACACTTTGTGTTTGAGTTGTCTGACTTTTTGTGTGGCCCTAAACACATGGTTGGTTTTGGCCTGGTTTGTACGACGGAAAATTACCAGTTTTGCTATTTAGAAGGTTTTTTTTTAACCAATGTTTGTGGTGTGTTTTTGTTTACAGTCCATCCCAACTGGATTTTACACTCCTAATTTGATTCAATCTTTGACAGCAAAATGTTGCAAAAATGTGTAGAATAAAAATGAAAATGCAGCATTTCTGTCAACGAAGACTTGCTTCATTTTGATAGTAGGCTAAATTGCTAATATAGACACTTACATAAATAAATGATAAATAAATAACAAAATATCATGTGTTGCCTTCATTATAACACTTATATAAGACTTTTAAGTCATTTTGATAGTAGGCTAATATAGCTAATGTAGACACTTACATGTTGTGTTGCCTTCATTATAACACGTATATAAGACATTTAAAGTAATTTTGATAGTAGGCTAATATAGCTAATATAGACACTTACACCATGTGTTGCCTTCATTATAACACTTATAAAAGACTTTTAAAGTCATTTTGATAGTAGGCTAATATAGCTAATATAGACACTTACATCATGTGTTGCCTTCATTATAACACTTATATAAGACTTTTAAAGTTATTTTGATAGTAGGCTAATATAGCTAATATAGACACTTACATCATGTGTTGCCTTCATTATAACACTTATATAAGACTTTTAAAGTAATTTTGATAGTAGGCTAATATAGCTAATATAGACACTTACATCATGTGTTGCCTTCATTATAACACTTACATAAGACTTTTAAAGTAATTTTGATAGTAGGCTAATATAGCTAATATAGACACTTACATCATGTGTTGCCTTCATTATAACACTTATATAAGACTTTTAAAGTCATTTTGATAGTAGGCTAATATAGCTAATACAGACACTTACATCATGTGTTGCCTTCATTATAACACTTATATAAGACTTTTAAAGTCATTTTGATAGTAGGCTAATATAGCTAATAGACACTTACATCATGTGTTGCCTTCATTATAACACTTATATAAGACTTTTAATTTTTTGCGGCTCCAGACAGATTTAATTGTTTGTATTTTTGTTCCAATATGGCTCTTTCAACATTTCGGGTTGCTGAGCCCTGGGCTATAAAAATAAACTTTAAATTGTTATTATTTTTAAATGGGGAGAAAAAAACAACAAATATAACCATTGTAGCATTTCTGACATTTTAGTAGCTATAAAGAACCTCCAGGCTTTTCTGTGGGAATAACGCAAATATTACCTTGCCCTCCACGGGTCGGCCTCCCGTGGCCCGATAACTCAGGTCTTGCGGTTCCCCGTTGATTTGGACGTTGTGGATGCAGCCGTTGAAGGACTGGGAGGAACGCTCCGGGCTGGGCCGCAGACCCGACGCCATCACCTGGTAGGGCACGCCTGAGTGGGAGGAAGCGGTGAGACGCAAAGTTGCGGAGGGCGGAACGCGACGGGTGGATGTTTTTTGCAGCTTTTTGAGGAAACGACACAACTATCTCTTAACCACATCCTAAAAAAAGGTGCGTTTGTTGTGTTTTTGTGGCTATTTGAGCTTGAAAAATGTATACAACATCAAGATGTGGCTTTTTTCACATGTGTGTACCTCCTATATATAGCTGTGTGTTGTGGTCCAGAGAGGGTTGGCGTGCCAGATTCCCCAGGCTCTTGGGGGCGCCGTCATCCACCACCAGGCTGAGCGAGCGGTTCTGAATCAACAGCTCCACCGTGTGGAAAAGCCCGTCATTGACAGACTCCACGCTGGTAAAACACACAGAAAGAAGGTTCCCATTAGGACAAAATGTATGATAATTAGACACACACACACTTCTTGAAGTGTTTACCCTTGGTTGTGATTGCAAACCAAGCACTTGAATAAAATTGAACGAAAACGAAAAACAACGACATATTACCTTAATATTGTCAGTTAAAGTCATAAATGTTCACACATACAGACACAACCCCCCCACAAAAACACACAATAGGAGTACAATAAAAGTGGAAGTTAGCAAAGGGCCAGATGGGACAATATTCAATGTATAAATAGACTTTTAATGATTACCTAAATGTGTAATTCATAATGATTGGAATTAAATACATAAATGGCATTAATGTATTTAATGTAAAAGCACATTTTATAATTATCATTATTTCATTAATTCATTATGTATACATTTTTTCATGATTTAGTTATTTGACAATTTTTATGATTTTATATTTTAATTACCGTATTTTTCGGACTATAAGGCGCACTTAAAATCCTTTCATTTTCTCAAAACTCGACAGTGCGCCTTATAACCGGTGCGCCTAATTTACGGAATAATTTCCGATGTGCTTACCGACCTCGAAGCTATTGTATTTGGTACATGGTGTAATGCTAAGTGTGGCCAGTAGACACATGAAAGAGACATGTAGACTGCAATATGATGGCAGTCACATATAGAATAGAATAGAATAGAATAGAAAGTACTTTATTGATCCCTGGGGGAAATTCAGCACAAGAGTTTGCTCACAATAAACAATAAACACTTAGGTATTTTTTACATGTGAATAATATAAATACAGTCTATTATACAGCATTATTCACATGTGAATAATATAAATATAGTCTATTATACAGCATTATTCACATGTGAATAATATAAATACAGTCTATTATACAGCATTATTCACATGTGAATAATATAAATATAGTCTATTATACAGCATTATTCACATGCGAATAATATAAATACAGTCTATTATACAGCATTATTCACATGTGAATAATTTAAATACACTCTATTATACAGCATTATTCACACGTGAATAATATAAATATAGTCTACTATACAGCATTATTCACATGCGAATAATATAAATATAGTCTATTATACAGCATTATTCACATGTGAATAATATAAATACAGTCTATTATACAGCATTATTCACATGTGAATAATATAAATATAGTCTATTATACAGCATTATTCACATGCGAATAATATAAATACAGTGTATTATACAGCATTATTCACATGTGAATAATTTAAATACACTCTATTATACAGCATTATTCACACGTGAATAATATAAATATAGTCTACTATACAGCATTATTCACATGCGAATAATATAAATATAGTCTATTATACAGCATTATTCACACGTGAATAATATAAATATAGTCTACTATACAGCATTATTCACATGCGAATAATATAAATACAGTCTATTATACAGCATTATTCACATGTGAATAATTTAAATACACTCTATTATACAGCATTATTCACATGTGAATAATATAAATATAGTCTATTATACAGCATCATTCACATTGGAAATAATATAAATATAGTCTATTATACAGCATTATTCACACGTGAATAATATAAATATAGTCTACTATACAGCATTATTCACATGCGAATAATATAAATACAGTCTATTATACAGCATTATTCACATGTGAATAATATAAATATAGTCTATAATACAGCATTATTCACACGTGAATAATATAAATATAGTCTACTATACAGCATTATTCACATGCGAATAATATAAATACAGTCTATTATACAGCATTATTCACATGTGAATAATATAAATATAGTCTATTATACAGCATTATTCACATGTGAATAATATAAATATAGTCTATTATACAGCATTATTCACATGTGAATAATATAAATATAGTCTACTATACAGCATTATTCACATGTGAATAATATAAATACAGTCTATTATACAGCATTATTCACACGTGAATAATATAAATGGTCTAGTATACATTCAAGTACAGTCAAAAAGGAACATATGCATTATACATAAGAGATATTTGTAGACTGCAATATGATGGCAGTCACACATACGAGATACGTGTAGACTGCAATATGATGGCAGTCACACATAAAAGATACGTGCAGACTGCAATATGATGGCAGTCACACATAAGAGATACGTGTAGACTGCAATATGATGGCAGTCACACACAAGAGATACGTGTAGACTGCAATATGATGGCAGTCACACATAAGAGATACGTGTAGACTGCAATATGATGGCAGTCACACACAAGAGATACATGTAGACTGCAATATGATGGCAGTCACACACAAGAGATACGTGTAGACTGCAATATGATGGCAGTCACACATAAAAGGTACGTGTAGACTGCAATATGATGGCAGTCACACATAAGAGATACGTGTAGACTGCAATATGATGGCAGTCACACACAAGAGATACGTGTAGACTGCAATATGATGGCAGTCACACATAAGAGATACGTGTAGACTGCAATATGATGGCAGTCACACACAAGAGATACGTGTAGACTGCAATATGATGGCAGTCACACACAAGAAATATGTGTAGACTGCAATATGATGGCAGTCACACATAAGAGATACGTGTAAACTGCAATATGATGGCAGTCACACATAAGAGATACGTGTAGACTGTAAAATGATGGCAGTCACACATAAGAGATACGTGTAGACTGCAATATGATGGCAGCCACACATAAGAGATACGTGAAGACTGCAATAAGATGGCAGTCACACATGAGATACGTGAAGACTACAATATGATGGCAGGCACGCACAAGAGATATGTGTAGACTGCAATATGATGGCAATCACACATAAGAGATATGTGTAGACTGCAATATGATGGCAGTCACACATACGAGATATGTGTAGACTGCAATACGATGGCAATCACACACAAGAGATACGTGTAGACTGCAATATGATGGCAGTCACACACAAGAGACTGCGTGTAGACTGCAAGAAGGTGTGTGGTGCGGCTTCATAGCTTACCAAAGTCGTACAAAAACATTTTGATAGATTTTTGAGAACCCTGTGTAATGTTCTATATTTTCAATGGACCATATACAATTTTGGTGTTGTTCACTTGAGTCATATTGCAGTCGACACGTATCTCTTATGTGTGACTGCCATCATTATGCAGTCTACACATATCTCTTATGTGTGACTGCCATTTACTGGTCAGACTTATAATTTTTGAGAACCCTGTGTAATGTTCTATATTATCAATGGAGCATATAACATTTTGGTGTTGTTTACTTGAGTCATATTGCAGTCGACACGTATCTCTTATGTGTGACTGCCATCTACTGGTCACACTTATAATTTTTGAGAACCCTGTGTAATGTTCTATATTTTCAATGGAGCATATAACATTTTGGTGTTGTTTACTTGAGTCATATTGCAGTCTACACATATCTCTTATGTGTGACTGCCATCTACTGGTCACACTTATAATTTTTGAGAACCCTATGTAATGTTCTATATTTTCAATTGAGCATATAACATTTTGGTGTTGTTTACGTGAGTCATATTGCAGTCTACACGTGTCTCTTATGTGTGACTGCCATCATTATGCAGTCTACACATATCTCTTATGTGTGACTGCCATCTACTGGTCACACTTATCATTTTTGAGAACCCTGTGTAATGTTCTATATTTTCAATGGAGCATATAACATTTTGGTGTTGTTTACTTGAGTCATATTGCAGTCTACACATATATATTATGTGTGACTGCCATCTACTGGTCACACTTATCATTTTGAGAGCCCTGTGTAATGTTCTATATTTTCAATTGAGCATATAACATTTTGGTGTTGTTTACGTGAGTCAAATTGCAGTCTACACGTATCTCTTATGTGTGACTGCCATCATTATGCAGTCTACACATATCTCTTATGTGTGACTGCCATCTACTGGTCACACTTATCATTTTTGAGAACCCTGTGTAATGTTCTATATTTTCAATGGCGCATATAACATTTTGGTGTTGTTTACTTGAGTCATATTGCAGTCTACACATATCTCTTATGTGTGACTGCCATTTACTGGTCACACTTATCATTTTTGAGAACCCTGTGTAATGTTCTATATTTTCAATGGAGCATATCAAATTTTGGTGTTGTTTATGTGAGTCATATTGCAGTCTACACATATCTCTTATGTGTGACTGCCATCATTATGCAGTCTGCACATATCTCTTGTGTGTGACTGCCATCTACTGGTCACACTTATAATTTTTGAGAACCCTATGTAATGTTCTATATTTTCAATTGAGCATATAACATTTTGGTGTTGTTTACTTGAGTCATATTGCAGTCTACACATATCTCTTATGTGTGACTGCCATCATTATGCAGTCTACACATATCTCTTGTGTGTGACTGCCATCTACTGGTCACACTTATCATTTTTGAGAACCCTGTGTAATGTTCTATATTTTCAATTGAGCATATAACATTTTGGTGTTGTTTACTTGAGTCATATTGCAGTCTACACGTATATATTATGTGTGACTGCCATCTACTGGTCACACTTATCATTTTGAGAGCCCTGTGTAATGTTCTATATTTTCAATTGAGCATATAACATTTTGGTGTTTTTTACGTGAGTCACATTGCAGTCTACACGTATCTCTTATGTGTGACTGCCATCATAATGCAGTCTACACATATCTCTTATGTGTGACTGCCATCTACTGGTCACACTTATCATTTTTGAGAACCCTGTGTAATGCTCTATATTTTCAATGGCGCATATAACATTTTGGTGTTGTTTACTTGAGTCATATTGCAGTCTACACGTGTCTCTTATGTGTGACTGCCATCATTATGCAGTCTACACATATCTCTTATGTGTGACTGCCATCTACTGGTCACACTTATCATTTTTGAGAACCCTGTGTAATGTTCTATATTTTCAATGGAGCTTATAACATTTTGGTGTTGTTTACTTGAGTCATATTGCAGTCTACACGTATATATTATGTGTGACTGCCATCTACTGGTCACACTTATCATTTTGAGAGCCCTGTGTAATGTTCTATATTTTCAATTGAGCATATAACATTTTGGTGTTTTTTACGTGAGTCACATTGCAGTCTACACGTATCTCTTATGTGTGACTGCCATCATATTGCAGTCGACACGTATCTCTTATGTGTGACTGCCATCTACTGGTCACACTTACAATTTTTGAGAACCCTGTGTAATGTTCTATATTTTCAATGGAGCATATAACATTTTGGTGTTGTTTACTTGAGTCATATTGCAGTCTACACATATCTATTATGTGTGACTGCCATTTACTGGTCACGCTTATCATTTTTGAGAACCCTGTGTAATGTTCTATATTTTCAATTGAGCATATAACATTTTGGTGTTGTTTACGTGAGTCATATTGCAGTCTACACGTGTCTCTTATGTGTGACTGCCATCATTATGCAGTCTACACATATCTCTTATGTGTGACTGCCATCTACTGGTCACACTTATCATTTTTGAGAACCCTGTGTAATGTTCTATATTTTCAATTGAGCATATAACATTTTGGTGTTGTTTACGTGATTCACATTGCAGTCTACACGTATCTCTTATGTGTGACTGCCATCATTATGCAGTCTACACATATCTTTTGTGTGTGACTGCCATCTACTGGTCACACTTATAATTTTTGAGAACCCTATGTAATGTTCTATATTTTCAATTGAGCATACAACATTTTGGTGTTGTTTACGTGAGTCATATTGCAGTCTACACGTGTCTCTTATGTGTGACTGCCATCATTATGCAGTCTACACATATCTCTTATGTGTGACTGCCATCTACTGGTTACACTTATCATTTTTGAGAACCCTGTGTAATGTTCTATACTTTCAATGGAGCATATAACATTTTGGTGTTGTTTACTTGAGTCATATTGCAGTCGACACGTATCTCTTATGTGTGACTGCCATCTACTGGTCACACTTATAATTTTTGACAACCCTGTGTAATGTTCTATATTTTCAAAGGAGCATATAACATTTTGGTGTTGTTTACTTGAGTCATATTGCAGTCTACACATATCTCTTATGTGTGACTGCCATCATATTGCAGTCGACACGTATCTCTTATGTGTGACTGCCATCTACTGGTCACACTTACAATTTTTGAGAACCCTGTGTAATGTTCTATATTTTCAATGGAGCATATAACATTTTGGTGTTGTTTACTTGAGTCATATTGCAGTCTACACATATCTATTATGTGTGACTGCCATTTACTGGTCACACTTATCATTTTTGAGAACCCTGTGTAATGTTCTATATTTTCAATGGAGCATATCAAATTTTGGTGTTGTTTATGTGAGTCATATTGCAGTCTACACATATCTCTTATGTGTGACTGCCATCATTATGCAGTCTACACATATCTCTTGTGTGTGACTGCCATCTACTGGTCACACTTATAATTTTTGAGAGCCCTGTGTAATGTTCTATATTTTCAATTGAGCATATAACATTTTGGTGTTTTTTACATGAGTCACATTGCAGTCTACACGTATCTCTTATGTGTGACTGCCATCATTATGCAGTCTACACATATCTCTTATGTGTGACTGCCATCTACTGGTCACACTTATCATTTTTGAGAACCCTGTGAAATGTTCTATATTTTCAATGGCGCATATAACATTTTGGTGTTGTTTACTTGAGTCATATTGCAGTCTACACATATCTCTTATGTGTGACTGCCATTTACTGGTCACACTTATCATTTTTGAGAACCCTGTGTAATGTTCTATATTTTCAATGGAGCATACAACATTTTGGTGGTGTTGACTTGAGTCATATTGCAGTCGACACGTATCTCTTATGTGTGACTGCCATCATATTGCAGTCTACATGTATCTCTTATGTGTGACTGCCATCATATTGCAGTCGACACGTATCTCTTATGTGTGACTGCCATCTACTGGTCACACTTACAATTTTTGAGAACCCTGTGTAATGTTCTATATTTTCAATGGAGCATATAACATTTTGGTGTTGTTTACTTGAGTCATATTGCAGTCTACACGTATATATTATGTGTGACTGCCATCTACTGGTCACACTTATCATTTTGAGAGCCCTGTGTAATGTTCTATATTTTCAATTGAGCATATAACATTTTGGTGTTTTTTACGCGAGTCACATTGCAGTCTACACGTATCTCTTATGTGTGACTGCCATCATTATGCAGTCTACACATATCTCTTATGTGTGACTGCCATCTACTGGTCACACTTATCATTTTTGAGAACCCTGTGTAATGTTCTATATTTTCAATGAAGCATACAACATTTTGGTGGTGTTTACTTGAGTCATATTGCAGTCGACACGTATCTCTTATGTGTGACTGCCATCATATTGCAGTCGACACGTATCTCTTATGTGTGACTGCCATCATATTGCAGTAGACACGTATCTCTTATGTGTGACTGCCATCATTATGCAGTCTACACTTATCTCTTATGTGTGACTGCCATCTACTGGTCACACTTATCATTTTGAGAACCCTGTGTAATGTTCTGTATTTTCAATGGAGCATATCCAATTTTGGTGTTGTTTACTCGAGTCATATTGCAGTCTACACATATCTCTTATGTGTGACTGGTCACACCAAATAAAATAGCTTCGAGGTCAGTAAGCACAACCAAAATGATTCCATACATTATGCGCACCAGGTTATAAGGCACACTGTCGAGTTTTGAGAAAATAAAAGGATTTTAAGTCCGCCTTATAGTCCGAAAAATATGGTAAGTAAATACTGTAGATTTCAATTCATAACATACTTTTTTGGGGGTGAATCTTGAGACGTGGTTACCGTTTTATTTGCTGAAAAACATCCCTTCTGATTTTTAATGCGAGAGAACACAAGGCGGCTAAAATCAGAATTTATAAAAAAAACAATCATTTAAACTTCAAATGTTCCAGAAATATGTACAACATTACTGATTGGGAATATCTAATGTTTCTTTCTGGTTGCCAAAAGTCTTTCAGTCGGCCGTCTCAGCAAAACGAAAGTCCAGATGTGTGGCATGAATAAAGATGATGACCTTGTGCCCCTCGTTTGACCTTGGCAACCACGCCATACGGTCCCCCCGCTACGTGGTTTTAGCTGGGGGGGGGGGGGAGTCAGACAGCTAGAGAGACAGTGGTTTGGCACAGGCAGGGACAAAGCCGGGTGGGGGCGGGGGCATGTTGAAAGAAAACCAGGGGGCGACCATGCTAAGTTTACCCCAACAAAACCCAAACGAAAAAAAAAAAAAAAAAAAAAGCATGCTGAAGTCTCCCGCGTCGTAAAAATCAACACAAAAGCGCTTTTGTTTTGCAAGCCCGAAAAACAGCCCGACATGTGATTGACAGACGTTTATAAAGCATTCAGATTATGGCTTGTTTTATTTAATTTTTTTTCAAATACAAATGCTGAAGAAGGAAGAGGACAAAACAGACACAGCTAACAAGCGTTTTTTTTAAAGGTCCTTTTTATGTAAATAATTGGCTTTTTAAAGATGTACTAACAATTATGTGTGACCGTCTTTCATCTCGCTCATTGTTTGGAAGTTGCGTCTTTTAAAGGAAGGGAAAACCTCCTTCCACACGGACCACCGGGCGTATACTTCACATAGGGCAGGGGTCGGCAACCCAAAGTGTTGAAAGAGCCATATTGGACCAATAATACAAAAAAAAAATCTGTCTGGAGCCGCAAAAAATTAAAACCTTATATAAGTGTTACAATAAAGGCAACACATGACGTAAGTGTCTATATTAGCCTACTATCAAAATGACTATGTGTCGCAGGCTGACGCAAATCTCCAGCAAATCGATAAAATCAACAAAGTTCACCTTTGTGCATTCACGCACAGCATAAAACGTTTGGTGGACAAAATGAGACAAAGAAGTAGTACATGTAAACAAACTACGATGAGTTCAAGAATCGCTGAAATTAGTTGGACAAAACTCTCATCAGTGAAGCATGTATAACATAAACAGTGGGATTTCTAACAATTAGGAAGGTTTGTGTCATGTTTGTTCTCCTACAGAAAATATATCAAAACATAAAATATTTGTTTTTCTTCATCTTTTTCCATTTTCACACATCTCTGAAAGAGGTTCAGGGAGCCACTAGGGCGGCGCTAAAGAGCCGCAGGTTGCTGACCCCCGACATAGGGCAGGGCGATACGGCTTTAAAAACTGTAACGCAATACCGTAATTTCCGGACTATAAGCCGCTACTTTTTCCCCTCGTTCTGGTCCCTGCGGCTTATACAAGGGTGCGGCTTATTTACGCCCTGTTCTTCTCCGACACCGACGAAGAGGATTTCGGTGGTTTTAGTACGCCAGGAGGAAGACGATGACACAATGATTAAAGACTGACTTTTCATATACCGGTAGGCTGGTTATTTTGATAACGTACAGGCGAGCACTTTGTATTACTTTGCACCGTTGTATTATTTGTACTCTGCACGAATGCTGTTCGCCATGTCAAAGATGTGAAAGTTTGATTGAATGATTGAAAGATTTATTGTTAATAAATGGGACGCTTTGCGTTCCCAAACAGTCATCTCTGTCCCGACAATCCCCTCCGTGGTAGCAGGAACCCCTATATACTACGCTAATTACACATCAAAACCCTGCGGCTTATAGTCGGGTGCGGCTTGTATATGGAGCAATCTGTATTTTCCCCTAAATTTAGCTGGTGCGGCTTATAGTCAGGTGCGGCTTATAGTCCGGAAATTACGGTATATGTTTTTTATATTAATCGATACGGACTTATTCAAGCCTGCCAATATATTAAACGCGTGTGCAATCCAAATAAAAGATCAGAAACTGGAATATATGTGTATCTATTGAGAGACCAAATTAAATGTATTGCTTTGAACAAGCACACATGTGTACAAACTACCGTTTTTTCCGGACCATAGGGCGCACCGGATTATAAGGCGCACTGCCGATGAATGGTCTATTTTTAATCTTTTTTCATATATTAGGCACTTATAGTGCACATTAAAGGAGTCATATTATGATAATTGTTTTCTAAATGTAAAAGACTTCCTTGTGGTCTGCATAACATGTAATGGTGGTTCTTTGGTCAAAATGTTGCACAGATGATGTTTTACAGATCATCTTCAAGTCACTTTCTGACAGTCTCTTCCGGATGCGCCGTTTTGTGGGCGCTCTTATTTACGTGGCTCACCTTCGGCAGCGTCTTCTCCCCGTCATCTTTGTTGTAGCGGTGTAGCGTGCAAGGACGGGAGTGGAAGAAGTGTCAAAAGATGGCGCTAACTGTTTTAATGACATTCAGACTTTACTTAAATCAATAACGGAGCAGCATCTCCTCATCAGGAAACAACACCCGGAACTCTCTAATAACTAAAGTTCCTTGGGTGAATAATGTAAACTCACTACACCGGTATGTTTTAGAGCTTTCATGGCGAGTTTACTGACAGATATAAGTAAGAACTTTACACTACTTTATATTAGAAATGGCAACGGCGGAGGATGAATGTAAGATAGAGAAAAAGAAGAAGCTTATCGACTACGGTGTCGGCACGGACTACAAAGGCTGACGTGCGCAATTTTTCAGGATTTATGCAGATCCCAAATACAGATCAGCAGGTACCACAAAGTAAGAAAAGTTGCTTTTGCACAATATTGCGAAACAAAACGCCAGATAATATGTCTTACCTTATACACACACCATAATAATACTCCTACACAGTACAATCCATCAAGCGTTGCGGCTTCATAGCTTACCAAAGTCGTACTAAAACGTTTTGATAGATTTTTGAGCGCCGTGTGTAATGTTCTATATTTTCAATGGAACATTTAAAATGTTGGTGTTGTTTACGTGAGTCATATTGCCATCATAGTGCAGCCTACACTTATTTCTTATGTTTGACTGCCATCTACTGGTCACACTTATCACTACACCATGTACCAAATAAAATAGCTTCGAGGTGGGTAAGCTCAACCAAACGTATTCCTTACATTAGGCGCACCGGGTTATAAGGCGCACTGTCGAGTTTTGAGACAAAAAAAAAAGATTTTAAGTGCGCCTTATAGTCTGGAAAATAGGGTAAAATAAATTGAGTCGGTTGTATTAAAATGTACTTCATTCAATGATTTAAATAAAATCATTTTACATGTATCTTATAAAACTTAATCAAATGAACCCTAATTAAATAACGTTAGACAGACCTTTTTTTATTTGAGTTGAAGTTACAAACTGTATATCTATTGCGTAGAAAACTGGCCCACAATTGAATTGAGTTAATCCAATTAGTCCTTTTTTTGACTGTAGATACAGTGAAAACATTTTCAATTTCCCAAGGGGGCTATTTATCAGCGGAGAGGGTGTCTGGTAGCCAGGTAAGGTCAAGTGCCCCTGGCTGCAGCCCGCAGATCGAGGAGGGGCTAAATGTTTGACCCATGGGTTCACCCCCGCTGCAGGCAGGGGTTACTTGATCGAGGAGGGGCTTGAATTTTCCCTAAATGTGGGCTGGTCTAAACGTTTTATTGTACATTATAAACTAATGTATGGATAGACAAACAAGTCGATCATTAAAATATTCATGCAAGTAACAGCCAATCAGCATTCAACCGTCAAACTCAGTGAGAGCTCAAATTTACCTACAAATAAGGGCATAATGATGCAATATGTACATACAGCTAGCCTAAATAGCATATTATCATCGATTAGCTTGCGGTTATGGATTGACCAAATATGCCTGATTACCACTCCAGCAAATCAATAAAATCAACAAAGCTCACCTTTGAGCATTCACGCACAGTGTAAAATGTTTGGTGGACAAAATGAGACAGAGAAGGAGTGGCCTAAAACTATCTTCTTCTAATGGATTTGTTACAATCTTTGGCAAGCTGGGTAATGTTTGCTGTGGTCTGGAACAACATGGCTCACAAACAACTATCTGAAGTGCAGCCAATATGACATACAGATAAATGATATACAAAGAGGATAGTGTCAAGACTTGGTCCTTGGGGTTTGTTTTCCCGGAAGGCAACGGAAAGTTGGCACGGGCAAGACGTAAATGTGAGTACATTTTTTAATGAATCCATCAAAAAAGGAACAAACAAAAAGCGCTCACAGAAGAGGTACAAAACTTGGCTAATGAAAACAAAAGACTTGCACAAAGGCAAAAAACAATGAACATGAAACAAAAACTTACTTGGCATGGAACTGTGAACATGGCATGAAGCAGAGTGATGATAAAGTGTAATGTCGCCAGGCCGACTAACTGAAAACAATGGGCTTAAATAATACAGACATGATTGACAACAGGTGTGTGAGTCCGAACGTGAAAACAGGTGCGGTCGTCATGGTGACAAAACAAGAGTGCACAAAGAGTCCAAAAACAAAACCGAACATAACTAAAACAAAACATGATCACACAGACATGACAGATAGAAGTAAAGGATATTAAACGAGCTCAAATATACCTACAAATGAGGTATAATGATGCAATATGTACATACAGCAAGCCTAAATAGCATGTTAGCATTGATTAGCTTGCAGTCATGCACTGAGTCATTAGCACCCCAACAAGTCGGTAACGTCGACAAAGTGCACCTTTGTGCATTCACGCACAGCATAAAACTTTTGGTGGACAAAATGAGACAAAGACGGATTGGAAGACTTTACATGTAAACAAACTGTTGCGTCACAGTCCACACTACGGTGAGTTCAAGAACCGCCAAAATTTGTAGGACAGTTAGTGAACTTTCTAACAATTGGAAAAGGTTTGTGTCATGTTTGTCCTCAAACAAAAAAAACATACTAAAACGAAAAAAAATTATTTCTAGAGAGCCGCGGGTTGCCGACCCCCCTGGAAAGTTAACTAAACTGCAAGGTGTGGCAAAAATAACCCCCGACACGGACTATGTTATTCTTTTTTATTTGACACAGCCCCTCCATCTTTAAACCGTGTTAACCACAATACGCGTTTCAACCCCAATTCATCTTGATATTTCAAGATCCGATAATTGCTTCAAGGTGGAGTCCGGAGACGTTCATGCGTTACATCCACAGTGACAGTCCACTTCCTGCCTCCTCTTCTCTCCACAACAAACCAGTTTAGCATTTAGCCGGTTGCTGAGGAGACAAAGCAGGCGTATACATGGTTCCTATTAGGAGCCGTGTAATTCAATCACAATCTAATCCAGGCACGATGATGGCCTCAATATTTTGTCCTGTTTCTCTTCCGCTTTGAAATGTTCTTTCTTGCTCCTATTGGACGGCCGAAAAAGGCTGCTTTTCATTTCAAGAGGCTTACAATCAAAACAGACATTGAAACAGCTGAGGACATTAGTTAGTTTTTTTTAGTTTTGCTCCAAGTTAGTACAATTAAATTCTGCCATGCCACCAAGGCTCCACTAGGTGGCAGCAGACGGCAAGCACATTTTCTTAGCATACAGTTTGCAGTTTGTGTCTCATTTTCCTAGATTTGATTAGATTTTTCCGAAATGGTGGATTTTGACAATTACTCCGTCTCCCTGCATCCCGACTGACTTCATTTTAACATCGAATAAAAACATAACAACATACAAATAGTCTTATTCGATTAAAAAGACACCTGCTTAAAATCATACCTCCTTTTTATGATTTCAAAAAACTGGTTTTGAATCTAATTAGGCATTTCCTGGTTGTTCGAGACTCATTTATGACTCTTTCTGTGTTTATACAATGCATGTTTGTGCCACTTGTGCATACAAGCCAGCATGTGTTTGTGTGTGCAGCAGCCAAACTTAATTAAAGTGACATGCAGCAGGCATGCCAGCCACTCCTGTATTGGTAACCTCAATTAGTCGTTGCTGAGACAGCAGCTGCTTCACTGTTTATTCCTCTTTTCTTTTTTTCCAAGAATCAACTTTTCATTTAAGAAACTTTCTTATATATATATATATATATATATATATATATATATATATATATATATATATATATATATATATATATATATATATATATATATATATATATATATATATATATATATATTTATTAGGGATGTCCGATAATGGCTTTTTGCCGATATCGAATATTGTCCAACTCTTCAATTACCGATATCAACCGATACCGATATCAACCGATATATACAGTCGTGGAATTAACACATTATTATGCCTAATTTGGACAACCAGGTATGGTGAAGATAAGGTACTTTTTAAAAAAATTAATAAAATAAAATAAGACGAATAAATTAAAAACATTTTCTTGAATAAAAAAGAAAGTAAAACAATTACATTGAAACTAGTAATTAATGAAAATGAGTAAAATTAACTGTTAAAGGTTAGTACTATTAGTGGACCAGCAGCACGCACAATCATGTGTGCTTACGGACTGTATCCCTTGCAGACTGTATTGATATATATTGATATATAATGTAGGAACCACAATATTAATAACAGAAAGAAACAACCCTTTTGTGTGAATGAGTGTAAATGGGGGAGGGAAGTTTTTTGGGTTGGTGCACTAATTGTAAGTGTATCTTGTGTTTTTTATGTTGATTTAATGAAAAAAAACATAAAAAAACAACAAAAAAACAACAACAAAAAAACAAAAAACGATACCGATAATTTAAAAAAAATGATACCGATAATTTCCGATATTACATTTTAACGCATGTATCGGCCGATATTATCGGACATCTCTAATATATATATATATATATATATATATATTTATATATATATATATATATATATATATATATATATATATATATATATATATATATATATATATATATATATATATTAGATATGTCCGATAATGGCCGATATCCAATATTCCGATATTGTCCAACTCTTAATTACGATACCGATATCAACAGATACCGATATATAAAGTCGTGGAATTAACACATTATTATGCCTAATTTTGTTGTGATGCCCCGCTGGATACATTAAACAATGTAACAAGATTTTCCAAAATAAATCAACTCAAGTTATGGGAAAAAAAATGCCAACATGGCACTGCCATATTTATTATTGAAGTCACAAAGTGCATTATTTTTTTTAACATGCTTGGAATTTGGGACATGCTCTCCCTGAGAGAGCATTAGGAGGTTGAGGTGGGCAGGGTTGGGGGGGGGGGGGGGGCGGAGTTGAGGTGGGGGGGTAGGGAGTAGCGGGGGTTGTATATATTGTAGCGTCCCGGAAGAGTTAGTGCTGCAAGGGGTTCCGGGTATTTGTTCTGTTGTGTTTATGTTGAGTTACGGTGCGGATGTTCTCCCGAAATGTGTTTGTCATTCTTGTCTGGTGTGGGTTCACAGTGTGGCGCATATTTGTAACAGTGTTAAAGTTGTTTATACGGTCACCCTCAGTGTGACTTGTATGGCTGTTGACCAAGTATGACTTGCATTCACTTGTGAGTGTCTCAAAAGCCGTAGATATTATGTGACCGGGTCGGCACGCAAAGGCAGTGCCTTCAAGGTTTATTGGCGCTCTGTACTTCTCCCTACGTCCGTGTACAAGTCATACATTTTACTTTTTGAAACCGATACCGATCATTTTGAAACCGATACCGATAATTTCCGATATTACATTTTGAAGCATTTATCGGCCGATAATATCGGACATCCCTAATATATATATATATATATATATACATATATACACATATACGTGTGTATATATGTATATGTATATACATATATTATGTATGAGCTTCAAGCACACCTGTGAAGTGAAAACCGTTACTACCTCTTGAAGCTCATCGAGAGAATGCCAAGAGTGTGCGAAAAAAAGTAATCAGAGCAAAGGGTGGCTATTTTGAAGAAACGAGAATACAAAACATGTTTTCAGTTATTTCACCTTTTTTTTGTTAAGTACATAACTCCACATGTGTTCATTCATAGTTGTGATGCCTTCAGTGACAATCTACAATGTAAATAGTCATGAAAATAAAGAAAACGCATTGAATGAGAAGGTGTGTCCAAACTTTTGGCCTGTACTGTATATATATATATATATATATATATATATATATATATATATATATATATATATATATATATATATATATATATATATATATATATATATATATATATATATATATATATACAGTATATATACATACACACACACATATATAGCTCTATGATGTAGTGTTCCAGGAAAGAATGTATTTTTGGCCTTGTATGTTGTGGTGTATGAATATGTGCATTGCCTCAGAGCATTTCCAACTCTGTATAATGTTTGAGGAATGTCTGTGTCTTTATGCCAAGAATTCCAGTTCAAGACACTTTGACCACCAACAGTCAGACCGCTATCGAAAGAAGCTCATCATATGCACGGAGCTGCAGCACTTTAACGCGCCATTTTGCGTGGAACGCAAGATTTCTGCAACCAAACAGGAAAAAGCAATATTGGCCATTTTTTTCCCCTCAATGTATTTATTTATTATTTTTAATAGTTTACATTAAAATTGGCTACTTGCAGGAAACTCACTCATAAATCACCGCAACTTCAGCACCGAAACAAAATGCAGCGACACACAACAACTGCGTTTTTTTTTATTGCAGTTACCTGCTAGGCTGCCTGTTGCTAGGCAAATTTCAAAGGGCTCACTTGCAACTGCCCTTTAGACCAATAGAAACATTAAAGAAGGAAGTCAGTAGATAGGCGCACGAAAGTGTGAGGTTTATGAGACAAGGTTATTAAATTATATGTATTTTGAATCACATTGCTCTGTAAAAACGTCGCTAAATGTAATGAAGTGAATTATGTTTATATAGCGCTTTTCTCTAGTGACTCAAAGCACATTACATAGTGAAACCCATGGTCTAAGTTACATTTAAACCTGTGTGGGTGGCACTGGGAGCAGGTGGGTAAAGTGTCCTGCCCAAGGACACAACGGCAGTGACCATGACATAAGCGGGGATCGAACCTGCACCCCTCAAGTTGCTGGCACAGTCGCTCTACCAACTGAGCCACGCCGCCCCAGTAATCATCACTCATCCTCATTACTAAAGTTTAAGATTCAAAATGTACGATTTCCAACGTTTATCCTTAAAGTATTAGAGGAAGATGACTCAAGGAAGAGGGGAAAAAGAGAGCAAAGGGCCCAAAGAAGACGAGCGAAGCTATCACGGATTTTGCGATCAATTAAAACTGACATAAATGTTTGCACTATTCAAATTGAGCTGATGCAGCACATTTTTGGAAAGTATCCCTCCTATTTAAGAGCCGCAAACAAGAAGAAAGAAGATACGGGTCTATTTTGGTAGCTAACACCATCTTAAATGTTTGACTTGCATAACAAAAGTGTTATCCAAACACATGTTAGTATCTACAGTTTGTATGTTGATGCTAAACGAGTCGTTTGATCAACAATCAAGCACAACTCCTCCAATTAGAACCTTTATAATTGTGCATGTGTCTTTGACACTCAATATATCAGTCTATTTGTTTATTGTGATTCTTTATTATCTATAACCTGGTTTTAAGCTGCACAGTTGTTTTTTTTTTTAACTTGTTTAAATATTTTGAAAATAATATAAATGTATAGTGATGCTCCTATGGTAAAAAAGTGCCATGTTAAGTGCATTTATAAGAAGAAGGAATGAAGCTCATCAGAAAATCCTTGTTTATTTCATTTTTTTCCCCTTAAAAGACGCATTGAGGATGTGTTTTACTCGATTATTCGAACAAATGACAGATTACAAAAATAATTGTTTGTGGCAATTTTCACCTTTGGACACATGAATTGATTTACGTGGACCCCGACTTAAACAAGTTGAAAAACGTATTCGGGTGTTACAATTTAGGGGTCAATTGTACAGAATATGTACTGTACTGTGCAATCTACTAATAAAAGTATCAATAAATCAATCACACACACATATATA
>NC_084758.1:16954300-16976800 GCF_033978785.1 Entelurus aequoreus
AGCTTTTTATTATTAATTTTTTTTAATCTGTTTTGTCCACGCACTCATGCGAATCATATTTTTGATGTAGATGATCATAACTGCTGTAGAAATTTACTTTAGAAAAGTGAAGTGTTAGATAATTCTCTTGTTGTCTTATTTGAATTAGACTTAGACTTAGACTTCCTTTTTATTGTCATTCAAATTTGAACTTTACAGTACAGATAAGAACAAAATTCTGTTGCATTAGCTCATGGTAGTGCAGGATAAAAAAGCAAAAAGGTGCAGATATAAATAAATAGATTACTGTACAGATAAATATATTGCACTTTTGCATATGCATCCACGTTTATGGATGTACCGTATTTTCCGGAGTATAAGTCGCACCGGCCGAAAATGCATAATAAAGAAGGAAAAAAACATATATAAGTCGCACTTTTTGGGGAAATTTATTTGATAAAACCCAACACCAAGAATAGACATTTGAAAGGCAATTTCAAATAAATAAAGAATAGTGAACAACAGGCTGAATAAGTGTACGTTATATGAGGCATAAATAACCAACTGAGAAGGTGCCTGGTATGTTAACGTAACATATTATGGTAAGAGTCATTCAAATAACTATAACATATAGAACATGCTATACGTTTACCAAACAATCTGTCACTCCTAATCGCTAAATCCCATGAAATCTTATACGTCTAGTCTCTTACGTGAATGAGCTAAATAATATTATTTGATATTTTACGCTAATGTGTTAATAATTTCACACATAAGTCGCTCCTGAGTATAAGTCGCACCCTCGACCAAACTATGAAAAAAACTGCGACTTATAGTCCGAAAAATACGGTATGTTATATTGTCTTTATATTCCGGCCAGTTAATCCATTTTTGGGGGGAATTGAGGGGATTATTAAGATGCGTTCAAGAGTCTTACGGCCTGAGGGAAGAAGCTGTTACAGAACCCGGAGGTTCTGCTACGGAGGCTGCGGAACCTTTATTAAATGTTTGAGTCGAAGTTTATCAAACAGAACCAGTTTTCTTTTAAGTAATGTAGAAATGTATCTAAGCTGTTTGTTTATTTTATGGAGGAATATACAAACCCCGTTTCCATATGAGTTGGGAAATTGTGTTAGATGTAAATATAAACGGAATACAATGATTTGCAAATCATTTTCAACCCATATTCAGTTGAATATGCTACAAAGACAACATATTTGATGTTCAAACTGATAACTTTTTTTTTTTGGCAAATAATCATTAACTTTAGAATTTGATGCCAGCAACACGTGCCAATAGTAGTTGGGAAAGGTGGCAATAAATACTGAGAAAGTTGAGGAATGCTCATCAAACACTTATTTGGAACATCCCACAGGTGAACAGGCTAATTGGGAACAGGTGGGTGCCATAATTGGGTATAAAAGTAGATTCCATGAAATGCTCAGTCATTCACAAACAAGGATGGGGCGAGGGTCACCACTTTGTCAACAAATGCGTGAGCAAATTGTTGAACAGTTTAAGAAACACCTTTCTCAACCAGCTATTGCAAGGAATTTAGGGATTTCACCATCTACGCTCCATAATATCATCAAAGGGTTCAGAGAATCTGGAGAAATCACTGCACGTAAGCAGCTAAGCCCGTGACCTTCCATCCCTCAGGCTGTACTGCATCAACAAGCGACATCAGTGTGTAAAGGATATCACCACATGGGCTCAGGAACACTTCAGAAACCCACTGTCAGTAACTACAGTTGGTCGCTACATCTGTAAGTGCAAGTTAAAACTCTCTTATGCAAGGCAAAAACCGTTGATCAACAACACCCAGAAACGCCGTCGGCTTCGCTGGGCCTGAGCTCATCTAACATGGACTGATACAAAGTGGAAAAGTGTTCTGTGGTCTGACGAGTCCACATTTCAAATTGTTTTTGGAAACTGTGGACGTCGTGTCCTCCGGACCAAAGAGGAAAAGAACCATCCGGATTGTTATAGGCGCAAAGTTGAAAAGCCAGCATGTGTGATGGTATGGGGGTGTATTAGTAGCCCAAGACATGGGTAACTTACACATCTGTGAAGGCACCATTAATGCTGAAAGGTACATACAGGTTTTGGAGCAACATATGTTGCCATCCAAGCAACGTTACCATGGACGCCCCTGCTTATTTCAGCAAGACAATGCCAAGCCACGTGTTACATCAACGTGGCTTCATAGTGAAAGAGTGCGGGTACTAGACTGGCCTGCCTGTAGTCCAGACCTGTCTCCCATTGAAAATGTGTGGCGCATTATGAAGCCTAAAATAGCACAACGGAGACTGTTGAACAACTTAAGCTGTACATCAAGCAAGAATGGGAAAGAATTCCACCTGAAAAGCTTCAAAAATGTGTCTTCTCAGTTCCCAAACGTTTACTGAGTGTTGTTAAAAGGAAAGGCCATGTAACACAGTGGTGAACATGCCCTCTCCCAATTACTTTGGCACGTGTTGCAGCCATGAAATTCTAAGTTAATTATTATTTGCAAAAAAAAAATAAAGTTTATGAGTTTGAACATCAAATATGTTGTCTTTGTAGTGCATTCAAGTGAATATGGGCTGAAAATGATTTGCAAATCATTGTATTCCGTTTATATTTACATCTAACACAATTTCCCAACTCATATGGAAACAGGGTTTGTAAATAATTCAATGTATATACTCTGATGATTAACTTGTGTGATGACTGTATTATGCTGATAGTATATATGTGTACCATGAATTGATTAACGTGGACCCCGACTTAAACAAGTTGAAAAACTTGTTCGGGTGTTACCATTTAGTGGTCAATTGTATGGAATATGTACTGTACTGTGCAATCTACTAATAAAAGTTTCAATCAATCAATCAATCAATCAATCAAAAACGTGTCTGTCAAATCTGAACAAGATTGGTTGAAAAACATGGCTGCCCTCAAGTAAAAAGTCATCGCACTTAGCGACCAGTTGCCCGTCAGTCATTAAACATGTTTGTAATTATTATAAAATCATGTCTAGTCTTCCGAAGCATTTTGAACATAGAGGGCGGCGCAAATGTCATTTGCAGTCATGTTTAACTTTTGTATACATCCGTGTGCGTGACGGAGGCCCTATTGTAAATATCACAAGCGATTACTCACTCCCATTACGAGTTAGTCTCTCTTGGTTTTGGCAGGTCCAGACACAGCCCGACGTCACAAACCTCCGTCTCCAAAGTTTTTTTTTCCGCCGCGCCGCACGGCGTTGAGGTTTTGACTCTGCTCGCACAGTATTTTTGTTTCAAATTGGGGTAGATAGGATTTGGGCTGATCGTACTCCGTGTAATCAAAAAATGGCACATGCAAAGCGGTACATGGTGGATTGTGGTGAGGCAGGCTGGAGTTGGACCGAGTTCGATCCCCGTCCAGATTGCTGAATAGCGGGAGGCGGTGTTTACTTAGAACTGGTGTTCAGCCATGATTCGATGGTTTTATGTGCCGCCTTCACGGCTAAAGAACATTGGATGTCCTCATTTTTTAACGTGACTGTAAATGATATTTGTGGCACCCCCCTAAGGGTTGTGGTCGAAATGCTAACATGCATTTAATACAGATACGCTCCAAGTTTTACAATCATTGGGGACAAAACGGTCAATGGCTTATGGACTATTTGTGGCTAAGTCCAGTCTTTGTCCCTGCAAAGTTGTTTTGCTTGATGCATACACTGCAAAAAGTCAGTGTTCAAAAACAAGGGGAAAAAAATACAAAAATGAGGGGTATTTTATTTGAACTAAGCAAAATTATCTGCCAATAGAACAAGAAAATTCGGCTTGTCACAATTTTCCAAAACAAGTAAAATGGGCTAACCTCAATGAACCCAAAAAAACCTTCAAATAAGTATATTCTCACTAATAACAAGTGCACTTTTCTTGGTAGAAAAAAAGAGACCTTTTTGCTCAATATGTTGAAAAATATTCTTAAATTAAGTAAATGCTAGTGCCATTATCTTGACATAATGATATGCGCTCGGCATCATGATTTTTTTTTTCATGCTTGAAGTAAGAAATGATTACTTTAAAAAAGTAGTTTTATACTTGTGAGTGTTGATGACACAACAGTTGATATTCTAGTTTCAAGCATGTTTTACTCAATATAGGTCATAAGCTGTAATATCTTACTGAGATCATTTAGGACCAAAACCCTTAAAACAAGTAAAAGACTAACATAAAATCTGCTTAGTGCAGGGGTGTCCAAACTTTTTCCACTGAGGCCCGCACACTGAAAAATCAAAGCAAGCGGGGGCCATTTTGATATTGTTTTATGTTAAAAACCAATACAATATAGGTATAAAAAATATACATTTAGGCCTCCACTCAGGCTTGATCCTGGGGACCCCAAATGGTTTTGGTCAAAAAAATATTAAAAATGTGTCATTATTCAGTATTATTATTATTTATTTTTTTTTAATGTCCTGCCCAGCTTCTCAGGCAAATCATATAGTAGATGTAGATGCCCATATCGGCTGTTCAGATTTACTTTACAAAAGAGAAGTGTAGGATACTTCTCTTGTTGCCTTATTTGTATTTTGACTTCATTAAATGTATTAATATTATCATTTGGTGCAGTATTATTATTTTTATTATTATTCAAGTTTTAAATCTCTAGATCAACATTAGGTCTATCTGTCAATATAATGTTTTTAAAGGTTTAAGTTGTATGCTCTTGTTGGCAAAGAAAACCCTGTTTTTTTAAATGGAAAAAACACCAAATATGCAATATTTTCAGCCAATAACATTTTTAAGAGGAATATTTCAGATTATATAATAATTGGAGCCTTAAAAAGGTCAATAACTCATAACACCATTGATTTGAATTCATTATTATTTTTTGAGAAATGACACTTAAAAACAAATCACACTAAAATTATTGGGGAACCAAAAAGGTAGAACACTCATTAAAGTGTTAAAAAAATAAATTATACATTTTTTTTACTGTTTACTTTTAACACAATAATCTCGAGATCAACTTCAGATCTATCCGTCAATAATACGTTGTATTGTTGTTTATGTTTTTTGCTTGTTCGTTTTAGGCCCTTCTTAAAAAAAATGAATAAAAAAAAGCTAAATTTTTTATATGGCAAACACAAAATATGCAACATTTTCCCCAAAAAATATCTCAAAGGGGAATATTTAATGTGACGTAATTGGAGCCTTGGATAGGTCAATAATTCATAATAACATTGATTTTGATTCATTATTATTTTTTAAAGAAAGAAACAGCCTGCATGGCAGCTTTGTGTTATTACAGTAAACATTGCAACATTTTCTTGTTACATTTCACCTGTTTGCTCTTTCATACCACTTTTTTAAAAACATTTTAATCGTATTTTAAAATGGGCCGTGGAGGCATTAAAAAATGACCTGCGGGCCGCAAATGGCCCCCGGGCCGCACTTTGGACACCCCTGGCTTAGAGAGAAGAATGATCTTATCAGACAGAAAATAAGCAAATATCGCCCTTATTTGAGATATTTCATCTTACTTAGATTTCGTTTTTTTTTGCAGTGTAGCTGTTAACATTTGGATTGAAAATAAAAATTAAAAATACATAGATTTGTCAGATCTAGTATGTCATTTTTTTTTCCACAACACTCACTAAAGTCACCGTGACTGCAAACATCTTATTGACCGGTTGTGATACACGATCGATTGCTTCAGTCTTAATTCATTAAAAGTGGGTCTTGAGCATTGAAGCAACTAATGTTATACAAAATAGAAAACAAGTTCAAAAAAATGATAAAAGTCGGGTTTTTAGTATAGTACCGTGATACTAATGAATCATATTCGGTACTATACCGCCTCTGAAAAGTACCAATACCCCATCCCCCCGCGCCCCCGTCGTCGTCATGTTGTGTAATCGCTGGTTTACGAGCAGAGGAGCATGTTCGGCAGTGCACAATCACGGAGTACTTACAAGCAGACACAGTGTGTAGACAGAAAAGGGAGAACGGACGCATTTTGGCTTAAAAACTAACGATAAAGGTGAAGTTATAACACTGAAACGCCCTCAGGAAAAGGCTGTCCGCAGTCTGCAGTGTTTTAGCTACTTCTAAATCACTAATCCTCGTCTCCATGGCGACAAATAAAGTACGTTTCTTACAAGTAGCATTATCACTGGAGGACGAGGAATAGCTAAACATGCTTCACTACACACCGTAGCTCACTGGCCTTAAAATGTAAACAAACGCCATTGGTGCATCTACACCGGACATCCACTGTAATGATACCAAGTACAGGAGCGTATCTAGTCGATACTACTACGATTACGTCAATATTTTTTGGCACCACATCTTTCGTTTCTTATGTTTATAAAGTCAGGAAATATGTCCCTGGACACATGAGGACTTTGAATATGACCAATGTATGATCCTGTAACTACTTGGTATCTAATTGATGCCCACATTTGTGGTATCATCCAAAACTAATGTAAAGCATCCAAACAACAGAAGAATAAGTGATTATTACATTTTAACATAAGTGTTAATAGAACATGTTAAAAGAGAAAGTAAGCAGATATTAACAGTAATTTAACAAGTAGATTAAAATTAATTTTCTACCACTTGTCCTTAATAATTTTGACAAAATAATAGGTAGATAAATGACACAATATGTTACTGCATATGTCAGCAGACTAAATTATGAGCCTTTGTTTGTTTACTAACTACTAAAAGACAAGTTGTCTTGTATGTTCACTATTTTATTTAAGGACAAACTTGCAATAAGAAACTATGAATTTTTGGTAAAAATAAATCCAATAATGCCATTTTTAGTGGTCCCCTTTATTTAGAAAAAGTACCGAAAAGTGTCAAAATAATTTTGGTAAGAAGCAACAAATATTTCTGCACTGAATTTATTTTTTTCACTGACATTTAAAACACAGTATTTTTGACAAACTGACGTTTTAAACACACACATTTTGCTTATAAACTTTTGTTCAATGGAATTGCCAGGAGAATAACGTAAAAAAAAATTAAAATATGTCAATTCTGCTTTTAATGTTCAGTCCCAGCTGACTCAGCTGAAACTAGTACTGAATGCAGAGAAATCTCAGGCGATGTTATTCCCAAATGGCAAACGACTGCCATTGAACGTTCCGAAAATATCAAGTGCGCATAAGGTTCAACTGGAAATGGTCACGACGTGTACGTTCTTGGGGATTGTTATCAATGAGAACTTGTCTTTTAAATCGCACATGGAAAAACTTGTGTCTAAACTTCAATTAAATTGGGGGTTTTCTTTGGAAACAAGTACTGTTTGTCCTTACAAGTTAGGAAAAGCTTGATTCTTACCACTTGTATGCAGGCCTGGCCCTAACCAATCTGGCGCCCTAGGCAAAATTTCAGGTGGCGCCCCCCCACACATCGGCAGTGAAGTGTATATACTCACAAGAAACCGAATAGCTTTGTCTTTGACCTTTTTTTTTACTTAAAGAAAGCAAATTAACATATTATATGAGAATGTTATGTTATGATTATCTTTAACCGAATCACAGCAGTGCTCGAATTAAAAAACAGCATTCCCTCTCATGTAATATTGCTTAATTAACATTAATGATGTGCACTTTAACAACTAGGCTTACAACTATACCTAATATATAAAGGGGTGGAAAAGTGACTATTACCTGCAGTGCAAACATTAGCTAACCAGAAGGCAATAACAATGTAAACAAAAAACACCTGCTTAAAAGATCAAATACAAATGTCCCTGAGGAATGTAAGGTGGGAGTACTGTAATTACCTAACGTACATTATTATTTTCCATAACAATGTAGCCCCCTCCACAATATTAACCCGACGTTAAAACAGAATTAGCTATTTATTGATTAGCAATTGCCGAATCATGTAACATTAGCTTAATGCTAAAAAGCCAGGTTACTATCACATTCTGTAACAGACAAATAATTTAATGTAGGCTAACGTTTCCTACCTGCTACCTCTGTCTTTTTCTCGTTTCTCCTCCTCTTCTTTTCTATTTTTTCTTCCCTGGGCACCTGACAGTTTTGGCCGTTTTGACAACTTGTGTTGATTTTTTGATGTGGTAAGAGTCATGATACGGGAAGGGAGGGGGGCGCACCGTGCGGGGAGATGAGGGGGGTGCGTAATGACAAATAATATTTAATTAACGTGGGATTTTTTTTTGTATTTAGAAATAATAGTATCAACTTTTTTTTTTCTTTTTTTTCTCCAACATTTGTGGCACTGGCGTGGCGCCCCCTGATGGACGGCGCCCTTAGCATTTACGTTTTTTAATGGTTGTGGCAACCTTGTCCACCATTGCACTTTGTATGCAAAGGCAAACTGTCCATCTTTGTCAGTCCTAAGGTTTTCTGAATGGATATGTTTTTTCATTTATAAATCACTTCTTGGTCTGGTTCCCCGTTAGTTATGTTCTTTTATGTGTAGAGACTCCATTCACTCCAGTTTAAGGTCACAGGACATTCTTGGTGTGTTGGTTCCTAGAGCCAATGCAATTCTTGGAAAAAACCAAAATCTTCAGATTTGCTGCTCCATGTTAATGGAAACATTTACAAACCCCGTTTCCATATGAGTTGGGAAATTGTGTTAGATGTAAATATGAACAGAATACAATGATTTGCAAATCCTTTTCAACCCATATTCAGTTGAATGCACTACAAAGACAACATATTTGATGTTCAAACTCAAACTTAATTTTTTTTTGCAAATAATAATTAACTTAGAATTTCATGGCTGCAACACGTGCCAAAGTAGTTGGGAAAGGGCATGTTCACCACTGTGTTACATGGCCTTTCCTTTTAACAACACTCAATAAACGATTGGGAACTGAGGAAACTAATTGTTGAAACTTTGAAAGTGGAATTCTTTCCCATTCTTGTTTTATGTAGAGCTTCAGTCGTTCAACAGTCCGGGGTCTCCGCTGTCGTATTTTACACTTCATAATGCGTCACATATTTTCGATGAGAGACAGGTCTGGACTGCAGGCGGGCCAGGAAAGTACCCGCACTCTTTTTTAACGAAGCCACGCTGTTGTAACAAGTGCTGAATGTGGCTTGGCATTGTCTTGCTGAAATAAGCAGGGGCGTCCATGAAAAAGACGGCGCTTAGATGGCAGCATGTGTCGTTCCAAAACCTGTATTTACCTTTCAGCATTAATGGTGCCTTCACAGATGTGTAAGTGACCCATGTCTTGGGCACTAATACACCCCCATACCATCACACATGCTGGCTTTTCAACTTTGCGTCTATAACAGTCTGGATGGTTCGCTTCCCCTTTGGTCCGGATGACACGATGTCGAATATTTCCAAAAACAATTTGAAATGTGGACTCGTCAGACCACAGAACACTTTTCCACTTTGTATGAGTCCATCTTGGATGATCTCGGGCCCAGAGAAGCCGGCGGCGTTTCTGGGTGTTGTTGATAAATGGCTTTCGCTTTGCATAGTAGAGCTTTGACTTGCACTTATAGATGTAGCGACCAACTGTATTTAGTGACAGTGGTTTTCTGAAGTGTTCCTGAGCCCATGTGGTGATATCCTTTAGAGATTGATGTCGGTTTTTGATACAGTGCCATCTGAGGGATCGAAGGTCCCGGTCATTCAATGTTGGTTTCCGGCCATGCCGCTTACGTGCAGTGATTTCTCCAGATTCTCTGAACCTTTTGATGATATTATGGACCGTAGATGTTGAAATCCCTAAATTTCTTGCAATTGCACTTTGAGAAACGTTGTTCTTAAACTGTTGGACAATTTGCTCACGCATTTGTTGACAAAGGGATGTACCTCACCCCACCCTTTCTTGTGAAAGTCTGAGCATTTTTTGGGAAGCTGTTTTTATACCCAATCATGGCACCCACCTGTTCCCAATTAGCCTGCACACCTGTGGGATGTTCCAAATAAGTGTTTGATGAGCATTCCTCAACTTTAACAGTATTTATTGCCACCTTTCCCAACTTCTTTGTCACGTGTTGCTGGCATCAAATTCTAAAGTTAATGATTATTTGCAACAAAAAAAAATGTTTATCAGTTTGAACATCAAATATGTTGTTTTTGTAGCATATTCAACTGAATATGGATTGAAAATGATTTGCAAATCATTGTATTCCGTTTATATTTACATCTAACACAATTTCCCAACTCATATGGAAACGGGGTTTGTACAAAAGGATGTGAGGCTACCTGAACTTATCAGTTTGGGGGGATTTCCGGCCATTTTAAAAGATTGAGAAGCTGTTTCAATTGGGCACTGTGCATGTTTTTAAATAATTTTTATTAAATTATTTAATTTTTTTTAACCAATTGCATATGTTTATGTTTATGTTGTAAGCAATGTGAGCGTTTAACTACAGTGTGTGACTGCTACTGTTTGTTGTTGTTTTATGTATTGATGAAACCTGTTTTTTTCCCCCCCCGCGACCCGACCTCGGATAAGCGGAAGAAGATGGATGGATAAAATAGAACAAAAACCAATGTCCAGTATGCAGAATGCAGGTTCTGGACGCATGATACTACAAACCCCGTTTCCATATGAGTTGGGAAATTGTGTTAGATGTAAATATAAACGGAATACAATGATTTGCAAATCATTTTCAACCCATATTCAGTTGAATATGCTACAAAGACAACATATTTGATGTTCAAACTGATAAACTTTTTTTTGTGTGCAAATAATCATTTACTTTAGAATTTGATGCCAGCAACACGTGACAAAGAAGTTGGGAAAGGTGGCAATAAATACTGATAAAGTTGAGGAATGCTCATCAAACACTTATTTGGAACATCCCACAGGTGTGCAGGCAAATTGGGAACAGGTGGGTGCCATGATTGGGTATAAAAGTAGATTCCATGAAATGCTCAGTCATTCACAAACAAGGATGGGGCGAGGGTCACCACTTTGTCGACAAATGCGTGAGCAAATTGTTGAACAGTTTAAGAAAAACCTTTCTCAACCAGCTATTGCAAGGAATTTAGGGATTTCACCATCTACGCTCCGTAATATCATCAAAGGGTTCAGAGAATCTGGAGAAATCACTGCACGTAAGCAGCTAAGCCCGTGACCTTCGATCCCTCAGGCTGTACTGCATCAACAAGCGACATCAGCGTGTAAAGGATATCACCACATGGGCTCAGGAACACTTCAGAAACCCACTGTCAGTAACTACAGTTGGTCGCTACATCTGTAAGTGCAAGTTAAAACTCTCCTATGCAAGGCGAAAACCGTTTATCAACAACACCCAGAAATGCCGTCGGCTTCGCTGGGCTGATACAAAGTGGAAAAGTGTTCTGTGGCCTGACGAGTCCCCATTTCAAATTGTTTTTGGAAACTGTGGACGTCGTGTCCTCCGGACCAAAGAGGAAAAGAACCATCCGGATTGTTCTAGGCGCAAAGTGTAAAAGCCAGCATGTGTGATGGTATGGGGGTGTATTAGTGCCCAAGACATGGGTAACTTACACATCTGTGAAGGCGTCATTAATGCTGAAAGGTACATACAGGTTTTGGAGCAACATATGTTGCCATCCAAGCAACGTTACCATGGACGCCCCTGCTTATTTCAGCAAGACAATGCCAAGCCACGTGTTACATCAACGTGGCTTCATAGTAAAAGAGTGCGGGTACCGTCTTTGTAGTGCATTCAACTGAATATGGGTTGAAAATGATTTGCAAAACATTGTATTCCGTTTATATTTACATCTAACACAATTTCCCAACTCATATGGAAACGGGGTTTGTAGAACACGCCTCTTTACTGACCAATGGATTAAAGGTTGGACGAACTCCTAACCCTTCATTCCAAGACACTTTGTAAGCGCCCAACTTTAATACCACTCGGTAGCTTTTGCTCTTCATCTCCGTAGTTGTCTAGTAGTTTGTTGCTCCTTGCATCCGTCAGTCAACCTGTTGTCCTCTTGTGCGTCCCTTGCCGCCTCACAATCCCCACTTCCTGCACCCATTCCAGTCCAGCCTGGTAGGCGCGGATCGTGTCAAGCTAACGAGAATCGACAAGAATAATTATCTGACTCATTCTGTGGTTGACTTTCCCCCCACGGGCCTCTTCCCCCCCGGTGCACTCCATCCCTCAGTCATCTCCACATTCAATCATCTGTGTTCATCACTCTCCTCTAATGGGCCACCTATCCTGTCTTCATCCAGTTGTCGGCTCTCTCACTTTTGATTTTTTTTAATCCAAATTCCGTTTATTCATCTTGATGTCTCAAAAAGGCGTGCGTGTGAAATGGTGATCCAGGATGTGTGCGGTGTGTTTATACAGTACAGCCGCCACAATGGAACTAACAAGGTCTGAATAAGAGGGGAATGTTGGAGGGTTCGTTTTTTAATAGTGCATGTGCCTCACAATACGAAGGTCCTGAGTAGTTCTGGGTTTGATCCTGCGCTCGGGGTCTTTCTGTGTGGAGTTTGCATGTTGCGTGGGTTCCCTCCGGGTACTCCGGCTTCCTACCACCTCCAAAGACATGCACCTGGGGATAAGTTGATTGGCAACACTAAATTGGGCCCTAGTGTGTGAATGTGAGTGTGAATGTTGTCTGTCTATCTGTGTTGGCCCTGTGATGAGGTGGCGACTTGTCCAGGGTGTACCCCGCCTTCCGCCCGAATGCAGCTGAGATAGGCTACAGCAGTGGTCCCCAACCACCGGGCCGATTGGTACCGGGCCGCACAAGAAAAAAATAAAATAAAAGAGAAAAAAAAAAAAAAAAAAAAAAAATTAAATCAACATAAAAAACACAATATATACATTATATATCATTATAGATCAATACAGTATGCAGGGATACAGTCCGTAAGCAGACATGATTGCATTTCTTTATGAAAAAACTAAATAAATAAATAAATAAATTTTTTTTTTTTAAATTTGACCCCGTGGGACACATTTTCAAGCGTTGACCGGTCCGCAGCTACAAAAAAGGTTGGGGACCACTGGGCTACAGCACCTCCCGCGACCCCAAAAGGGACAAGCGGTAGAAAATGGATGGATGGATCGATGTCCCAGGAAACTTCATGAGTGGCAGTAAGTACAATAAGAGATTAAAATCGCAAGGTTTCACTAATTCCAGCAATACGAATAAAACACCACAAAAATGTGCATGGTTGAACCGTATTTTCAAAAAAATATTGAAAAAAATCGATAACAAAATTAAATACATATTTTTATGTATTTTTTAAATTCTGTCCTGTCCAGCAACTCAGATAAATCATATTGTTGATGTAAATAATGTACAGATTCACTTGTGTTGGATACTTATCTTGCCTTTTTAAAATGTTTAGGTAGAATTTTATTAAAGAAAACCAGTTTTCTTTTAGGTAATATAGAAATTCATCACAACTGTCTGCCTATTTTTGTTGAGGAATGTAGTAAATCATAGAACTGGCACCAAATGTTATTAGAAATTTTTGATTATGAATCGAGAGTCAATTGTGAATCAAATTACCGGTACCATGAATTGATTTACGTGGACCCCGACGTAAACAAGTTGAAAAACGTATTCGGGTGTTATCATTTAGTGGTCAATTGTACGGAATATGTACTGTACTGTGCAATCTACTAATAAAAGTTTCAATCAATCAATCAATTGTTTCCCCCAAGATTTGAATCGACTCGTTTGGTGCTGTGGAGGATGCATATATGTTTAAGAGTTGTTTCTTTTTACATAGCCATGTTTAGAGTAGCTAGTACTTTTCCTTTGTATATTCTAGCAGTTTCTTTCGACATTTTAGATGCCTGGATTAGTGTCTTCACCCTTGGAATGTGAACTACAACCCCCACTCTTTTTCCTTAAGGGTAGATGGGGGCTTTCTTTGTGTGCAAGGAGTGGGCTTTTCCGTTTGAATGTCAGATCAACTAGAGTAGCCGATATGAATGTATTGGTTAAACTGATCTCCTAAAGCAGTGGTCCCCAACCACCGGTCAACATAAAAAACACAATATATACATTATATATCTATATAGATCAATACAGTCTGCAGGGATACTGTCCGTAAGCACACATGATTATATTTCTTTATGAAACCTCCCCCCCACCCCGGTCCGTGGGACAAATTTTCAAGCGTTGACCGGTCCCCAGCTACAAAAAGGTTGGGGACCACTGTCCTAAAGCTTTAGTAAAACTTGAAAAATATTCCAATTCTGTCTTGATGGTCCTTCTTACTCAGCATACAGGTATATGTCATTGAAAGAACTTGGGATTGACCAGTAACTTAGATTCCCTGGGAGGAAGAGCTGGTCGACGCAACAGTGCCCAAAGATTCACAGCCCTACTAATTAAAATTATGGCTGTGATTCTTTGGGCATCACACGATTTGATTCTTGGGGGGTAACGATTCGATTCAAAACGATTATCAATTCAAAATCTATACTTTTTTAATAACGTTGGGTGCCAATTCTATGATTAACTACATTCCTCCATAAGATAAATAAACATCTCTGATACATTTATATATTAATTAAAAGAAAACTGGTTCTGTTTAATACAATGTTTCAAAATGTCACATTTTTTGTTAAGAAAAAAAATATATATACATTTTTTTTTTTTAACAAATCCAAATTTTGAAGGGGGTTTATCTTGGTATATGTTAAACCCATCTTTGAAAAAAAACAACTAGTAGGGCTGGCAACAAATATTGTTGAATGAACCGCGATTCTTATTTGTGATTCTTAATCGATTAAAAGAACAAAACAAAAAAAAAAGTAAGTACATATATATATTTTTTTAAATTCATGTAAAATTGATTCGGTAACGCACAGGGAGCCAGTGAAGGGACGCTAATATAGGGGTGATGTGCTCACGTCTGCGGGTCTGTGTTTAAGGAGAAAAAGGACATAAATACAACCAAATAAAAAAACATGAAAAATATGACAATTATTTAAAAAAAATACATACTAATTATATACTAATACTAATTATTATATTGATTGTTATTATGAATATACTAAACTAATTACATTATATATTATCTGAAGCTGATAGAGAGATTTAAGTGTTGATTGTTAAAAAAAAAAAAAAAAAAAAAGAAAAAAAAAAGATGACCTTTTTGAGTGGGGCGCTTTTGGATCCCCAAGAATTTTAATGGAATTAAAAAATCAATTTTGCTGTGAATTATTGACCTATTTAGGGATCCAATTATTTCACATCAAATATTCCACTTTGAAAATATTTTTGGGAAAAATATTGTATATTTTGTATTTTTTCCCCAAAAAATAGGATTTTGACAAAAAGCTCATAAAATGCAATATACTGTATATATATGTATATATATATATATATATATATATATATATATATATATATATATATATATATATATATATATATATATATATATATATATATATATATATATATATATACATATATATAATTTGAAGTTGATCGAACTTCAAATATGAAGTTGAATTACAGATTCAAACGTCTAATAAAAAAATAAATAATGTATGACTTATTTTTAACCTTTTTTAAGACTGAAACCCTTCTGGGTCCCTAGGACCTAACTTGAGGGAGCCCCAAAGGTTTAAAAAAAAAAAGTGTATATTGTATAGGTTTTGAAAATAAAATTATATCAAAATGGCCCCCGCGTGCTTTGATTTTCCAGTGTGCGGCCCTCAGTGGAAAAAGTTTGGACATCCCTGCTTTAGGAGTTTTGTGTAGAGGAGCACAGAAGTTGGTGCTACAGGATGAATACCCTCAGCAAGTTTTACTTTTTCTGCTTTGGATTTACGTATAATTAATTAGCAAATAATAAAAAAACTCAACTGTTTTGCAGTGTAGAAAATAAATTCAGCTCGCGGTGCAAAAATGCAGAAAGCAGTGTCTTTAGGCAATAAATCCTTACCCTCTTAATGTTAAGCGACCACATTTTGATGTCTGCAAAAATAAACGTAGAGTAAAATTCCCCTCCCCGTGAGTGCGCTCATTTATTCTGAGCACCATAATGGCCTGTCTTACAAGTGGCAAAGTTTATCCAGCGGTTTAAACACTATATTGGTTTTGATAGTCCCACACCACACGCAAAGCCAGTTGAAGCCGTAAAACAATCAACGGGGCGACAATTACGAAGTTTTATGACGCTTTTACGGTTAAACTCTGCACAAGAAGTGCGCGGTTGGTCAACAAGGTTTGCTTCCAGCGGAGCATTTTTGAGAAGGTTGAGGTGCAATCATGGGTTTTGCAACAGAAGCTGATTATTCTGTTTTTTTTTTACAAAAGTCGTCCCATTATATAAAAGTATGTCTCACACGTCGCTCGACTTTTGTTAGGTTTTCGGTTTCAAATGAGGAGACTGGTCGTCTGTAAGGCCGTGTGATTAGCACAAAAAAAAAATCTACCCTTGACATCCCTCTGGCTAATTTCAAAGTCCGTGCCTGCTAAGCGCATTGGGAAATGGACAACCCGACCTCGGCATCGGGAGAAGCGTCAAAATCTGGTGTTTTTATTGGAGGGACTCTCGAAAAATGTGCATAATTTCATCCTCCGTCCATCTTCTCCTTTTTCCTTCAAGTTGCTTTAACGCAAGGGGTCGGCAACCCAAAACGTTGAAAAAGCCATATTGGAGCAAAAATACAAAAAAATAATGTGTCTGGAGCCGCAAAAAATGAAAAGCCGTATATAAGTCTTAAAATGAAGGCAGAACTATCCTCCAGAAGGGCTGATATTTGTCCATGTGATGTCAGATGAAACAAAAATACAGCTGTTTGGCCACAATACCCAGCAATATGTTTGGAGGAGAAAAGGTGAGGCCTTCAAACCCAGGAACACCATGCCTACCGTCAAGCATGGTGGTGGTAGTATTATGCTCTGGGCCCGTTTTGCTGCCAATGGAACTGCTGCTTTACAGAGAGTAAATGGGACAATGAGAAAGGAGGATTACCTCCAAATTCTTCAGGACAACCTAAAATCATCAGATCGGAGGTTGGGTGTTCCAACAGGACAATGACCCCAAACACACGTCAAAAGTGGTAAAGGAATGGCTATAATTAAGGTTTTTGAATGGTCTTCCCAAAGTCTTGATTGATTGATTGAGACTTTTATTAGTAGGTTGTAAGGCTGAAACGACGCGTCGACATAGTCGACGTCATCGGTTACGTAAATACATCGACGCCGTTTTTGTGCGTCGACGCGTCGCATAATGACGTCACACTACCGTCATGGCGAAGCGCAAAGCAGACGATCAAAGAAGACGATGCGAGCGGTGCGAGCGGTGCGAGCGAAGGGGGAAAAGCATGCCAAAAGTGGTCAAAAGTGTGGGAGTATTTCAATAAAGGGCCTAATAATGTTGTTGTATGCGCACTGTGTCGAGCGGAAATGGCCTATCATAGCAGCACAACGGCTATGAACGAACATTTGAAAAGAAAACCATCAACTAGTCAATCGTCCGCGCGAGCATACGTTGTCATCATTACACAAAAACATGAATGTGTCATTTGTATCTGCTAGGGGTGTAACGGTACGTGTTTTGTATTGAACCGTTTCGGTACGGGGCTTTCGGTTCGGTACGGGGGTGTACCGAACGAGTTTCTAAGCTAAAGCTAAAGTCTTAACAAGCTGCTTTGCTCCGTCTGCCTCTGTCTCAGCACGCAGCATTGTCCCACCCACACAACCATCTGATTGGTACACACGAAGCATTATCAGCCAATCAGCAGTGCGTATTCATAGCGCATGTAGTCAGCGCTTCAGCATGGAGCAGATAGGTGTTTAGCAGGTGAGCATCAGGCAGCGGACTCTCCCCAAATGATAATAAACACCTCCCAGTCAACTACTAGTAACATCACTATGAGCCCGTTGACCTTCTAGAAACTTAAACTGCAGCTCAGCTCACTCGCAATCCTGGCTTGAGGTGAAGGCTAATTAGCTCTCAGTTCCAGCCACATCGACCCCTTCTGAGCGCCTATTTTCAGCTGCTGGGAATATTGTAAACAAGAAAAGAACCAAACATGTAGACATGCTAACCTTTCTTCATTACAACTGTTAGTCACTCACTGGAATGAGTAGAATTGGTTATTGTGTACTGTGTTGGACTGGATGTTTATTTTGCGCATTTTAAAAGCAATACTTAATGTTTACAGTGCTCCAGAATATTCAGATTGGCACTTTTTTGTATTGGATGTTTATCTTTATTTTTGCACATTTTAGCAAATAAGCAATACTTTCACTTTTGTTGAAATGTTTACACTGTTGTTACAGAATATTTCGTTTTGCACTTTTTTGTATTGGATGTTTATCTTTATTTTTGCACATTTTAAAGCAAAATAAGCAATACTTTTACTTTTGAAATGCTTATACTATTGCAGAATATTAAGATTTGCACTGGATGTTGACTTTTATATTTGCACATTAAAAAGCAAATAAGCTACTTTTAATTTTGTTAAATGTTAAAAGTTTTAAATGTTTACATTGTTACAGAATATTTAGTCATGTTGTTGTCAATATTGACTGAGTGGCCATACTTCTTTTTTTTGGAAAAAAAAAGCCATGCCTTTTGAAAAAACGGGCCTACATTTATTTTTTCCATCTTCATTTTGAATAAAACAATAATCGGTAAAAGGAAAAATAATCTATAGATTAATCGAAAAAATAATCTATAGATTAACCGATTAATCGAAAAAATAATCTATAGATTAATCGATAGAAAAATAATCGTTAGCTGCAGCCTTAGTAGGTTGCACAGTGAAGTACATATTCCGTACAATTGACCACTAAATGGTAACACCCGAATAAGTTTTTCAACTTGTTTAAGTCGGGGTCCACTTAAATTGATTCATGATACAGATATATACTATCATATATACTATCATCATAATACAGCCATCACACAAGATAATCACATTGAATTATTTACATTATTTACAATCAGGGGTGTGGAGGGGGTGGGGGGGGGTAGGATATGGACAGCAAGTAGTGGACATAGAGAGAGAGAGAGAGAGAGAGAGAGAGAGAGAGAGAGAGAGAGAGAGAGAGAGAGAGAGAGAGAGAGAGAGAGAGAGAGAGAGAGAGAGAGAGAGATCAGAAGGCATAAGAAAAAGTATCTGCATTTGATTGTTTACATTTGATTATTAGCATTTGATTATTTACAATCCGGGGAGGGTGTTAGTTTAGGGTTGTAGCTGCCTGGAGGTGAACTTTTATTGCGGTTTTGAAGGAGGATAGAGATGCCCTTTCTTTTATACCTGTTGGGAGCGCATTCCACATTGATGTGGCATAGAAAGAGAATGAGTTAAGACCTATGTTAGTTCGGAATCTGAGTTTAACGTGGTTAGTGGAGCTCCCTCTGGTGTTGTGGTTATGGCGGTCATTTACGTTAAGGAAGTAGTTTGACATGTACTTCGGTATCAGGGAGGTGTAGTGGATTTTATAGACTAGGCTCAGTGCAAGTTGTTTAACCCTGTCCTCCACCTTGAGCCAGCCCACTTTGGAGAAGTGGGTAGGAGTGAGGTGGGATCTGGGGTGGAGGTCTAGAACCTGACTAGCTTGTTCTGAGATGTTTGGAGTTTAGATTTGAGGGTTTTGGAGGTGCTAGGGTACCAGGAGGTGCATGCGTAATCGAAAAAGGGTTGAACGAGAGTTCCCGCCAGAATCCTCAAGGTGCTTTTGTTGACCAGAGAGGAAATTCTTTAGAGAAATCTCGTTCGTTCACCTTCAATGAATGGCATATTTCAAAACTGTGTTCATATATAAGGCGCACCGGATTATAAGGCGCACCTATGCATCCATTAGATGGAGCTGCGCTAAAGAGAATGTCAACAAAACAGTCAGATATGTCGTCCTGACTTAAACGTGTGGACAATGCTGAAGAAACAAGTCCATGTCAGAAAACCAACACATTTAGCTGAACTGCACCAATTTTGTCAAGAGGAGTGGTCAAAAATTCAAGCAGAAGCTTGTGGATGGCTACCAAAAGCACCTTATTGCAGTGAAACTTGCCAAGGGACATGTAAGCAAATATTAACATTGCTGTATGTATACTTTTGACACAGCACATTTGCTCACATTTTCAGTAGACCCATAATAAATTCATAAAAGAACCAAACTTCACGAATGTCTTTTGTGACCAACAAGTACCGTATTTTCCGCACTATAAGGCGCACCGGATTATAAGGCGCACCTTCAATGAATGGCATATTTCAAAACTGTGTTCATATATAAGGCGCACCGGATTATAAGGCGCACCTATGCGTCCATTAGATGGAGCTGCGCTAAAGAGAATGTCAACAAAACTGTCAGATTAGGTCAGTCAAACATTATTAATAGATTACAAACCAGCGTTCTGACAACTCTGTTCACTCCCAAAATGAATAAACAGCTGTTTTATTATTTTTCCTGAGGTAAAGTCAGTGACGTGGTGTTTTGTTTATCTTTGAACAACAGCAAAGTATATAACATGTAGTGCAACATTTCTATCACGTAGTGGAGGGGAACTTTTCCCTGATTCAATAAACAGGTAAAAACCAGTGATACTGTTACGGTAAATCAAACGTTAGTGCAATCACAATATAGTAACACTGGAAATAGTGCAGAGCAATAACAATACATCAATAACTCAACGTTGCTCAAATGTTAATGTCACACAACACAACACACAAAATAAACATGTAAAGCTCACTTTATGAAGTTATTCCTCATCCACGAATCCCTCAAATTCTTCTTCAGTGTCCGAATTAAACACCATTGATTCGTTTATGTTAAATCCTCTCGCTGCTGCTCCATTCCCGTGTTCTACTGCGTGACTGACCGTCTTAAGTTTAAACTCTGCGTCGTAAGCGTGTCTCTTAAGAGGAGCCATTGTTGGGTTAGAAGCGCTTCTTCTTCTACGGGGGAAAATGAACTCGACGGCTGCTTACCGTAGTTGCAAGACCTAAACTTTATGAAAATGAAGTTTAGGTTTGTTGTGGCTCAATATTGGTCCATATATAAGGCGCACCGGATTATAAGGCGCACTGCCAGCTTTTGACAAAATTTGAGGTTTTTAGGTGCGCCTTATAGTGCGGAAAATATGGTATGTGCTCCAATCACTCTATCACAAAAAAATAAGAGTTGTAGAAATTATTGGAAACTCAAGACAGCCATGACATTATGTTCTTCACAAGTGTATTTAAACCTTTGACCACGACTGTGTCTATATTAGCTTTAATAGCCTACTATCAAAATGACTATGTGTCGCAGGGTGAAGCAAATCTTCCTTGACAGAAATTTTGAAATTTAATATTCTTTCTACACATTTTTACAACATTAGAAAACATTAGTAAATCAGAGGCTACTCAGAAGGTGAGATAACTCCTGGAAATTACTGGCTTTTAATGGCCAAAGGTATAGATGTGTGTGTCCAAGTTAAAGGAAATGGCAGGCTGTCTCCTTCAAATGGATTTATTACAATCTTTGGCAAGCTAGGTAATGTTTGCTGTGGTCTGGAACAACATGGCACACAAACAACTATCTGAAATGTGTCATGAGACACGCAAAACTAAATTATAAACAACGAGGATAAAAGGTATTAAATGAGCTCAAATATACCTACAAATGAGGCATAATGATGCAATATGTACATACAGTTAACCCAAATAGCATGTTAGCATTGGTTAGCTTGCAGTCATGCACTGACCAAATATGCCTGATTAGCACTCCAACAAGTCAATAACATCAAGAAAACCTTAGTGCATTCATGCACAGCATAAAACGTTTGGTGGACAACATGAGACAAAGAGAACCTGCTCAGTGTCATAACGGGTGGGGGGTCGCAGCTTGCTGCGAGGTTTGTTCTCCCAGGATGCAAACAGACTATTCCGGACAGGACTTGAAGGTAGGAACATATTTAATAATCAATTAATCCTACACATCAGAAAAGACAGGAACCAAAACAAAAGGAAAGCGTGCCGTTCACACGAGAGGCTAAAGTACAAAAAAAAACTTAACGCAGGAAACATAGACGCTAACACTTAGCAAGAACTATGGACATAGAGAAACTGTATCAAACTGTGGCATGAAACAACTAACGCTTACGTGGACACAGCATGAATCGAACAACCAGCATAAACTTGGAATCGGACATGAAAACGAGCAGTGACGCCAGGCCGACTGACTGGCAAAATAGTGCCTCTGATTAGGCACAGGTGAGCGTCCCGAACACCAGAGGCAGGTGAAAACAATAAGCTGCCAAGGCAACCAAAACAAACTCAGAAGTGTCACAAACGGGAACTAAAAGAGTCCAAAACTAACATTAAATAACAAAACATGATCCGGACCACGGATCATGACACTCAGTGACCTAGTGGTTAGAGTGTCCGCTCTGAGATCGGTAGGTCGTGAGTTCAAACCCTAGCCGAGTCATACCAAAGACTATAAAAATGGGAGCCATTACCTCCCTGCTTGGCACTCAGCATCAAGGGTTGGAATTGGGGGTAGAATCACCAAAAATGATTCCCGAGCGCAGACACCGCTGCTGCTCACTGCTCCCCTCACCTCTCAGGGTGTGGAACAAGGGGATGGGTCAAACGCAGAGAGTAAT
>NC_084758.1:16981800-17034300 GCF_033978785.1 Entelurus aequoreus
AATTTAGAAAAGAAAATCTTATATTTTCCTGCCCCCTTCAACATAATACGTAGTCTTACTTAATGGACAGCATACAAACCAAACAAATACAAATATAATGAAAACAAACAAAAAACACACAAAAAAAACAACAAGTGCAAAACGTCATGAAGTACAAACCGAACAAAAAAAGTAATATACACCTCACGGGATGATAGAAAACAAATACAAAACCAGACAAAAAAATAAGTTAAATAATAAATATAAAGCAAAATGTAAACACTATTGATCTTTCTTTATATATTTTTTTCAATTGGAATATATTTCTACAATCTTTTATCTCATTGTAAAGAGAATGCCATTGTTTAACCCCCACCACTCATTCACACATTTGTTTTAAAGTTGTCCTTGAATACTGACATGACCTTTTCTTCTATGCTCTTCATTCTCAGAAGTGATGACAAACATTTTTTTGTAAATTTGCTAGTAATGTTTTACTTTTAGCCTTAAACATAACTAGGGCTGCAACTAACGAATAATTTGATAATCGATTAATCTGTCGATTATTTTGAGTTGAGTTGAGTTTGAGTTTATTTCGAACATGCAAGCATACAACATGATACATCACAATTTCCAGTTTCTTTTTTCAACATGTTCGAAAAGGAGTAGGAAGAAGCAGAGCTTATTTATATATCCTACCCCTTTTCTTTACATAACAGTTGCTAAAACTTTTTGTTCACTTCCTGTTCACAATTTATTCACAATAAGCTCCATAGGTAATCACAATAAAAATAAATAAATAAATAATAGTAAGAATTTAATAATAATAATTGGTGAAGTAAGTCATATTACATATAATGAGATAAGTAAGATTACTTTAAGAATGAATGAATGGATGGATGAAATAAATTGAGAATGTTTATCATGGTTCTTCTTCTTTGTACTTTGTAAACACTTTAAGTTTGAAGAGTTTCTTGAAGTGTATCATATTAGTACATTGTTTGATTGCTTTGCTTAATCCATTCCATAATTGAATTCCACATACTGATATACTGAAGGTCTTAAGTGTTGTACGTGCGTACAAATGTTTTAAATTACATTTTTCTCTAAGATTATATTTCTCCTCTTTTGTTGAGAAGAATTGTTGTATATTCTTGGGTAGCAGGTTATAGTTTGCTTTGTGTATTATTACTTCGATTAATCGATTAATAATCGGATAAAAGAGACAAACTACATTTCTATCCTATCCAGTATTTTATTGAAAAAAAACAGCATACTGGCACCATACTTATTAGGATTATTGTTTATCAGCTGTTTGTAAATGTTGCAGTTTATAAATAAATATTTATTAAAAAAACAAACAAATTTTCTTAATTAAAAAAAAACAAACAAACTGCGCATGCGCATAGCATATATCCAACGAATCGATGACTAAATTAATTGGCAACTACCGTAATTTCCGGACTATAAGCCGCCACTTTTCCCCCTCGTTCTGGTCCCTGCGGCTTATACAAGGGTGCGGCTTATTTACGGCCATTTCTTCTCCGACACCGACGAAGAGGATTTCGGTGGTTTTAGTACGCAGGAGGAAGACGATGACACAATGCTTAAAGACTGACTTTTCATATACCGGTAGGCTGGTTATTTTGATAACGTACAGGCGAGCACTTTGTATTACTTTGCACCGTTGTATTATTTGTACTCTGCACGAATGCTGTTCGCCATGTCAAAGATGTGAAAGTTTGATTGAATGATTGAAAGATTTATTGTTAATAAACGGGACGCTTTGCGTTCCCAAACAGTCATCTCTGTCCCGACAATCCCCTCCGTGGTAGCAGGAACCCCTATATACTACGCTAATTACACATCAAAACCCTGCGGCTTATATATGGAGCAATCTGTATTTTCCCCTAAATTTAGCTGGTGCGGTTTATAGTCAGGTGCGGCTTATAGTCCGGAAATTACGGTATTTTAATAATCGATTTTAATCGATTAGTTGTTGCAGCCCTAAACATAACACATAGTGTCAGTAACTTTACTAGCTCCTGTAGTTTCAATAAACCAGAATTAATAAATAATATGTTAGTGTGTTCTAGATAATCTACTTTATGAATAATCCTTATAGCTCTTTTCTGTAGTTGATACAATGCCTTTATGTTACTCTTATGTGTTCCATTGGTCTGGAGTGAATCCCCACCCCAAACAGATAACATAGCCAACCCTCAACAAATATATTGTTCTATATTCAAGTCAGCTGTGCGTGCGTCATACCTGTACACTGTAGTTGGAGGGTAGTTGGCCATGTCATAGATGAGTCGGATGTGTCCTTGGTACAGTTCCAAAGCCAGGGGGTCGAGATCTTCCTTATACAGCAAAACGCCGTTGTCTTTGTCGGTCGCCACCTAGAAGGGCGAGGAGGTGGTGGTGGTGGTGGGGGAGACAGTTACAAATCACTTCTGACATCTCATGCATTATTCTGTCGGCTCGTCCCAGAATCGGCCACGTGTGACAGGACAAATCCCTCGACAACGCGACAGCGATCGAGCTAATTTGGGTCAATAATGGAATGGAACGGTCCAAATTAGGAGATAAAAAAAAGAAACAGTGCAATAACTCTCACTGTTGCGTTCATGAGAATTGTACACAGGCACGTGCACACATAGGGCCCTATGGGTGCTTGAGCCCCTGCCCTTGTTTGCCTCGTCCTAAAAAGTGCCCTCTGCCTGTGTGTGTGTTTTTTTTCTCTTTATTAAATTTTTTTCTTTAAACAACATTAATAAATTCCTGTCAGGGATGTAAAAAAAACAACAACAAAAAAAAAACAGCGGTACAAAAACTCCACGTTTTCTTGTAATACCGTGTTGTTTGAGCCTGCCGCTTCCGCCAGAGAGAGAGAGAGAGCGAGTGAGTGAGTAAGTGAGAGGAGAGAGAGCCAACTGCGCCCCTGAGGAGACGTGACAGTGGAGCAACTTGAACCTGTGAGTTATGGTCTAGTCGCCGTCCACTTATTCAGCATCTAATATGGGTAATATTTCAGAAAAACGCTGTATTATTCTATTATTCAATGTGTCAGCTTCTGTTTTTGCCGGACGTCGGAGCACGGCGCATCAATTGAGCACGACACATCAAGTCCGCACAGAGCAAAAGCGGATCGTGCAGGACAGGAAGTAGTGTACAAATTACAAAATAAAACACCGGGTTATTTTTCAAAATACGGTGTTTACGGCGGATCACATTTCTCTCACAGTAGAGGTTTAGTTTATAAAGTTTATTGTGACTTTGCTATTACTGTGTGGGTTAACAAAATAATAATAATAATAATGATAATAATAATAATAACAATAATAAGAATAATACGGAGCCCCTAAAGGGACATGGGAATTTTTTTTTTTTTAGACATGTATCTCGTGGCCACGAGAAAGTATCTCGTGGCCACGAGAAAGCATTGGATGCGTGCTGATGGTTTAGTGTGTGTTAAAATGGCAGTTTAGGAGTTAATATGGCTGTATTTCCAGATAGGACTTTCCCCCATGTGTGTTGTGGCAAAATGTGAATGCTTGATTAGTAGGTGTGAGACAAACACTTTATCTTCCTGGTTATTGTAACGCTACGTGTTTGACATTATTTAAGACTTTATCATGCCCGGGAAAGGACAGTTTTCCTCTTCTGTGGCTGTGGGGGGTGGGCGTGGCTTGCGGACCTGCAGCGAAGCGGAGTGTGTCAGTTAGTCCCATGTTGATGTGATCAAACTTCTTTCTTGCTTGGAAGATACACACACAATTGTAACTGTTATTTCTTCCTGCAAATAATAAATATGTACAACGTGTTTGGATGTATTCATTTATGTAAAATTGTCATTAAATGTAATATTGCCTGACAAAAAGTGATACGACGTACGTAATATTTTGATATTTACACATCGCATATTTACACACGCGCATCTGACTAGAATACCCTTATGTGCATTACATATATCAACATCAACTACCTACTGTACTGTTTACTTGTTGAAATACCCTTTTTAGAACAAATATCTACCCACATAATTTATATGTGTATATATAATATATATATATATGTGTATGTATGTATATGCATATATATATATATGTATGTATGTGTATCTATATATATATATATATATGTATGTATGTGTATCTATATATATATATATATATATATATATATATATATATATATATATATATATATATATATATATATATATATATATATATGTATATGTATATATATATATATATATATATATATATATATATATATATATATATATATATATATATATATATATATATATAGTATATACACGCACACACACACATATACATGTATACTGTATAGGAAGAAACACATAAATATATACAGTATACATATATACACACAAACACTAAATTTGACAAACAAAATAACTACTATTTTTAAGAACAAGTTACAGTAATATAATATATATATATACACTACCGTTCAAAAGTTTGGGGTCACCCAAACAATTTTGTAGAATAGCCTTCATTTCTAAGAACAAGAACAGACTGTCGAGTTTCAGATGAAAGTTCTCTTTTTCTGGCCATTTTGAGCGTTTAATTGACCCCACAAATGTGATGCTCCAGAAACTCAATCTGCTCAAAGGAAGGTCAGTTTTGTAGCTTCTGTAACGAGCTAAAGTGTTTTCAGATGTGTGAACATGATTGCACAAGGGTTTTCTAATCATCAATTAGCCTTCTGAGCCAATGAGCAAACACATTGTACCATTAGAACACTGGAGTGATAGTTGCTGGAAATGGGCCTCTATACACCTATGTAGATATTGCACCAAAAACCAGACATTTGCAGCTAGAATAGTCATTTACCACATTAGCAATGTATAGAGTGTATTTCTTTAAAGTTAAGACTAGTTGAAAGTTATCTTCATTGAAAAGTACAGTGCTTTTCCTTCAAAAATAAGGACATTTCAATGTGACCCCAAACTTTTAAACGGTAGAGTATATATATACATGCTTATACATAATATGTATATATATATATATATATATATATATATATATATATATATATATATATATATATATATATATATATATATATATATATATATATATATATATATATATATATATATATATATATACATATACATATACATATATATACATATATATATATATATATATATATATATATATATATATATATATATATATATATATATATAGATACACATACATACATATATATATATAGATACACATACATACATATATATATATAGATACACATACATACATATATATATATATGCATATACATACATACACATATATATATATATATTATATATACACATATAAATTATGTGGGTAGATATTTGTTCTAAAAAGGGTATTTCAACAAGTAAACAGTACAGTAGGTAGTTGATGTTGATATATGTAATGCACATAAGGGTATTCTAGTCAGATGCGCGTGTGTAAATATGCGATGTGTAAATATCAAAATATTACGTACGTCGTATCACTTTTTGTCAGGCAATATTACATTTAATGACAATTTTACATAAATGAATACATCCAAACACGTTGTACATATTTATTATTTGCAGGAAGAAATAACAGTTACAATTGTGTGTGTATCTTCCAAGCAAGAAAGAAGTTTGATCACATCAACATGGGACTAACTGACACACTCCGCTTCGCTGCAGGTCCGCAAGCCACGCCCACCCCCCACAGCCACAGAAGAGGAAAACTGTCCTTTCCCGGGCATGATAAAGTCTTAAATAATGTCAAACACGTAGCGTTACAATAACCAGGAAGATAAAGTGTTTGTCTCACACCTACTAATCAAGCATTCACATTTTGCCACAACACACATGGGGGAAAGTCCTATCTGGAAATACAGCCATATTAACTCCTAAACTGCCATTTTAACACACACTAAACCATCAGCACGCATCCAATGCTTTCTCGTGGCCACGAGAAAGTTTCTCGTGGCCACGAGAAAGTTTCTCGTGCGCACGAGAAAGTTTCTCGTGGCCACGAGAAAGTTTCTCGTGGCCACGAGAAACTTTTTATAAAAAAAAAAAAAAAAAAAAAAAAAAATTAATTTTTTTTTTTTTTTTTTTTTTTTTTTATAAAAAGTTTCTCGTGGCCACGAGAAAGTTTCTCGTGGCCACGAGATACTTTCTCGTGGCCACGAGATACATGTCTAAAAAAAAAAAATTTCCCATGTCCCTTTAGGGGCTCCGTAGAATAATAATAATGATAATGATAATAATAATAGATATTATTATTATTATTTGGGTATTTATTTTTGTATTTTTTTTCAAAGTTCATGTTGCACTGTTCAATGTTCAATATTAAAGTGCTTATCTTTAACAATAAATAGCCTAATAATAAAACAGTGTTTTGTTGCTTTCCATGTCTTCCAAGCCTATGATAATGTGAATTAACTCATTATGACAATAATTTGTTGACACAAAAGAAATGGCAATCACTTTTACCTACAAAGGACACACAGCTAAGTAGTTAGCTTCCTATTAGCAAATTTAATTTTACATTAATTTCCATATTGTGTAAAGGACCAAAAAAAAAATGTCCTGCCCTTTTCTGACTCTGAGCCCCTGCCCCTCTATAATCATGTGCACGTCCCTGATTGTACATAAACGTTACCAAAGACAATAAACCCTGTGCATAATGACACTGGCAGTATTGACAAAAACACTTTAAAATGTGTGGTATCTATTTCAAATTTTTTTTTTTTACTAGCAAAATCCGTGTCGTGGACAGTACTAATTGCCAACAAGTAACGCACTTTGCTCCGGCACAGTCCAAAAATATTTTACACAAAACTCTCTAAAGATTTAGGTGTGTATTGGGTGAAATGAAGCCTATAAAATATTTTGAAAAATATGTTTGCATAATAATATTATTATCAATACTGTAATATTAATGTATGCCTTGCATTCACTTGTGTGTGTCAAAAGCCGTAGATATTACCGTATTTTTCGGATTATAAGTCGCAGTTTTTTTCATAGTTTGGCCGAGGGTGTGACATACTCTCAGGAGCGACTTATGTGTGAAATTATTAACACATTACCGTAAAATATCAAATAATATTATTTACCTCATTCGCGTAAGAGACGAAGCAAATGTCCGTAATCGTCACACACACGTCAACCAATAAGAATTCGGCGGGGGCGGGTCATGACAGAAGTGCATTGTGGGTCATGGGATGCTAACTGCTGCTACATCCGTAGCTATTAAAATTGATTATTTCAACATTGGCGGTAACTTATAAAAACTGAGAAGAGCTGAACAAAAATGGCACCGAAAAGGAAATCATATACTGCAGGTTACAAGCCGGACGTAGTGAAATATGCAGCAGAAAACGGCGATCGAGCAGCAGAAAGAAAGGGAGTGGCGCATACCAGGAGCGACAACGAGGAAGAAGATTTCATGGGATTGAGCGATTAGGAGTGACAGATTGTTTGGTAAACGTATAGCATGTTCTATATGTTATAGTTATTTGAATGACTCTTACCATAATATGTTACGTTAACATACCAGGCACGTTCTCAGTTGGTTATTTATGCCTCATATAACGTACACTTATTCAGCCTGTTGTTCACTATTCTTTATTTATTTTAAATTGCCTTTCAAATGTCTATTCTTGGTGTTGGCTTTTATCAAATACATTTCCCCAAAAAATGTGCGACGTATATATGTTTTTTTCCTTCTTTATTATGCATTTTCGGCCGGTGCGACTTATACTCCGGAGAGACTTATAATCCGAAAAATACGGTATGTGATTGGGCCGGCACACAAGGCAGTGCCTTTAAGGTTTATTGGCGCTCTGTACTTCTCCCTACGTCCGTGTACCAGTCCGTACAGCGGCGTTTAAAAAAATCATAAATTTTACTTTTTGAAACCGATACCGTATTTTTCGGACTATAAGTCACAGTTTTTTTCATAGTTTGGCCAGGTGTGCGACTTATACTCAGGAGCGACTTATGTGTGAAATTATTAACACATTACCGTAAAATATCAAATAATATTATTTATCTCATTCACGTAAGAAACTAGACGTATAAGATTTCATGGGATTTAGCGATTAGGAGTGACAGATTGTTTGGTAAACGTATAGCATGTTCTATATGTTATAGTTATTTGAATGACTCTTACCATAATATGTTACGTTAACATACCAGGCACGTTCTCAGTTGGTTATTTATGCCTCATATAACGTACACTTATTCAGCCTGTTGTTCACTATTCTTTATTTATTTTAAATTGCCTTTCAAATGTCTATTCTTGGTGTTGGATTTTATCAAATAAATTTCCCCCAAAAATGTGCGACGTACATACCGTTCAAAAGTTTGGGGTCACCCAAACAATTTTGTGTTTGAGCCTTCATTTCTAAGAACAAGAATAGACTGTCGAGTTTCAGATGAAAGTTCTCTTTTTCTGGCCATTTTGAGCGTTTAATTGACCCCACAAATGTGATGCTCCAGAAACTCAATCTGCTCAAAGGAAGGTCAGTTTTGTAGCTTCTGTAACGAGCTAAACTGTTTTCAGATGTGTGAACATGATTGCACAAGGGTTTTCTAATCATCAATTAGCCTTCTGAGCCAATGAGCAAACACATTGTACCATTAGAACACTGGAGTGATAGTTGCTGGAAATGGGCCTCTATACACCTATGTAGACATTGCACCAAAAAGCAGACATTTGCAGCTAGAATAGTCATTTACCACATTAGCAATGTATAGAGTGTATTTCTTTAAAGTGAAGACTAGTTTAAAGTTATCTTCATTGAAAAGTACAGTGCTTTTCCTTCAAAATGAGGACATTTCAATGTGACCCCAAACTTTTGAACGGTAGTGTATGTTTTTTTCCTTCTTTATTATGCATTTTCGGCCGGTGCGACTTATACTCCGAAAAATACGGTAATTTCCGATATTACATTTTAGAGCATTTATCGGCCGATAATATCTATCTATTTGGCACTATGCTGCTATGTTTCCAACATTGCCAACAGCCGTGCAGACTTAAAATGGACATTTTTGTCATTTAACCACGCAGGGAGAAAGAAAGAAAGAAGGATGAAGACGTCTGAATACAGCAGCAAGGTCACACCCCACACTACACAAACAGGCGGCCATGTTGCCACCACTTAACACTGCAGCTTTAAATGGAGCTCAGCCTGCTAACAAGATGCTAGAAAGGAGAGCGAGAGAAGATACGGAGAATAACCAGAAAATGTGTTAAAAAGGGAACAAGTACAGAGTGATTTATGAAGCGCTGTCAATTTTTTTTTTTCTTTTTTCTCCCCACTTTCCTCTGAGTGGAGGCCTCCGGGTGCACTTTTAACAGCTTTGGCATTGAAAAGTGAAAAGCCGCTGGCGGGAAAAAGGCAAGAAGCGTGCGGCGCTCACATTCACACAGGTGTTAAACATCTGCGACCTGCTTTTATTGCTTCTGTCTGCTTCGCTCAGGCGGACGTCTTTGACTTTTAGATGTCCACCAGCATCCGCGGCGGACATCTGTTGCAGGCGGAGAAACACGTCTGCTGCAACTCCACGGGCTCAACTCAAGAGATTGATATTTTCTGAGGTGTATTTCACAACTTGAAAAAATCTAGCACCACTTTTTGTAAAAAAACTCCATTTATGGTGTGTCAGGTCACTAAAAAGGAGTAAATATAAATGTGTCAAATAACTTTTCTACTTCTGAACAGCTGCACAAAAATAAGTGAAAATATAAAAAAAATATGCACGCCTTCCAGGACTATTAATCTTTGGGCACCACAATATTCGATTCGATTTGATTCTTAATTCAAAATCAATACTTTTTGAATAACATTGTGTGCCAGTTCTATGATTACCTACATTCCTCCATAAAATAAACAAACAGCTCTGATATATTTTTGTCTTGCTTAAAATAAAACTACTACTTCTACTAAATAATACAGACAAATACAGTTGTCCAAATGTCACAATGATTCATGACTCCAACAGGCAGAGGTCAGTATTGCAACTTGTAGTTTTTGAAGATGCTGGACCAAACCAACGCAGGGTTAATTTGACCCAGCTCGATGGATTATATATTCAACCCAAATGCTGGGTCATTTTATCTGTCATTTTATTTGTAAATTTTACCAAATAACTTGGTTATTTTCAGTTTTTGGAGTCAAAAATGTCACAATGATTTATAAGAGATCAGTATTGCAACTTGTAGTTTATTAAGATGCTGGACCAAACCAACGCTGGGTTAATTCAACCCAGCTAGATGGGTTATATATTCAACCCAAATGCTGGGTCATTTTAACTGCAATGCTGGGTTGATTCTACCAAATAACTTGGTTATTTTCAGTTTTTTGGAGTCCAAATGTCACAATGATTCATGACTCCAACAGGCAGAGGTTAGTATTGCAACTTGTAGTTTTTGAAGATGCTGGACCAAACCAACACTGGGTTAGTTCAACCCAGCTAGATTGGTTATATGTTCAACCCAAATGCTGGGTCATTTTAACTGCAATTCTGGGTCGATTCTACCAAATAACTTGGTTATTTTCAGTTTTTTGGAGTCCAAATGTCACAATGATTCATGACTCCAACAGGCAGAGGTCAGTGTCACAACTTGTAGTTATTTAAGATGCTGGACCAAACCAACACTGGGTTAATTCAACCCAGCTAGATGGGTTATATATTCAACCCAAATGCTGGGTCATTTTACCTGCAATGCTGGGTTGATTCTACCACATAACTTGGTTATTTTCAGTTTTTTGGAGTCCAAATGTCACAATGATTCATGACTCCAACAGGCAGAGGTTAGTATTGCAACTTGTAGTTTTTGAAGATGCTGGACCAAACCAACACTGGGTTAATTCAACCCAGCTAGATTGGTTATATGTTCAACCCAAATGCTGGGTCATTTTAACTGCAATTCTGGGTCGATTCTACCAAATAACTTGGTTATTTTCAGTTTTTTGGAGTCCAAATGCCATAATGATTTATGACTCCAACAGGCAGAGGTCAGTGTCACAACTTGTAGCTATTTAAGATGCTGGACCAAACCAACAGTGGGTCAATTCAACCCAGCTAGATGGGTTACATATTCAACCCAAATGCTGGGTCATTTTAACTGCAATGCTGGGTTGATTCTACCAAATAACTTGGTTATTTTCAGTTTTTTGGAGTCCAAATGTCACAATGATTCATGACTCCAACAGGCAGAGGTTAGAATTGCAACTTGTAGTTTTTGAAGATGCTGGACCAAACCAACACTGGGTTAATTCAACCCAGCTAGATTGGTTATATGTTCAACCCAAATGCTGGGTAATTTTAACTGCAATTCTGGGTCGATTCTACCAAATAACTTGGTTATTTTCAGTTTTTTGGAGTCCAAATGCCATAATGATTTATGACTCCAACAGGCAGAGGTCAGTGTCACAACTTGTAGTTATTTAAGATGCTGGACCAAACCAACACTGGGTTAATTCAACCCAGCTAGATGGGTTATATGTTCAACCCAAATGCTGGGTCATTTTAACTGCAATGCTGGGTCGATTCTACCAAATAACTCGGTTATTTTCAGTTTTTTAGAGTCCAAATGTCACAATGATTCATGACTCCAACAGGCAGAGGTTAGTATTGCAACTTGTAGTTTTTGAAGATGCTGGACCAAACCAACACTGGGTTAATTCAACCCAGCTAGATTGGTTATATGTTCAACCCAAATGCTGGGTCATTTTAACTGCAATTCTGGGTCGATTCTACCAAATAACTTGGTTATTTTCAGTTTTTTGGAGTCCAAATGCCATAATGATTTATGACTCCAACAGGCAGAGGTCAGTGTCACAACTTGTAGTTATTTAAGATGCTGGACCAAACCAACACTGGGTTAATTCAACCCAGCTAGATGGGTTGTATGTTCAACCCAAATGCTGGGTCATTTTAACTGCAATGCTGGGTCGATTCTACCAAATAACTTGGTTATTTTCAGTTTTTTGGAGTCCAAATGTCACAATGATTCATGACTCCAACAGGCAGAGGTTAGTATTGCAACTTGTAGTTTTTGAAGATGCTGGACCAAACCAACACTGGGTTTATTCAACCCAGCTAGATTGGTTATATGTTCAACCCAAATGCTGGGTCATTTTAACTGCAATGCTGGGTCGATTCTACCAAATAACTTGGTTATTTTCAGTTTTTTGGAGTCCAAATGCCATAATGATTCATGACTCCAACAGGCAGAGGTCAGCGTCACAACTTGTAGTTATTTAAGATGCTGGACCAAACCAACACTGGGTTAATTCAACCCAGCTAGATGGGTTGTATGTTCAACCCAAATGCTGGGTCATTTTAGCTGCAATGCTGGGTTGATTCTACCAAATAACTTGGTTATTTTCAGTTTTTTAGAGTCCAAATGTCACAATGATTCATGACTCCAACAGGCAGAGGTTAGTATTGCAACTTGTAGTTTTTGAAGATGCTGGACCAAGCCAACACTGGGTTAATTCAACCCAGCTCGATGGGTTGTATGTTCAACCCAAATGCTGGGTCATTTTAACTGCAATGCTGGGTCAATTTTACCAAATAACTTGGTTATTTTCAGTTTTTTGGAGTCCAAATGTCATAATGATTTATAAGAGATCAGTATTGCAACTTGTAGTTATTTAAGATGCTGGACCAAACCAATGCTGGGTTAATTCGACCCAGCTAGATGGGTTGTATATTCAACCCAAATGCTGGGTCATTTTAACTGCAATGCTGGGTTGATTCTACCACATAACTTGGTTATTTTCAGTTTTTTGGAGTCCAAATGTCACAATGATTCATGACTCCAACAGGCAGAGGTTAGTATTGAAACTTGTAGTTTTTGAAGATGCTGGACCAAAACAACACTGGGTTAATTCAACCCAGCTAGATTGGTTATATGTTCAACCCAAATGCTGGGTCATTTTATCTGCAATTCTGGGTCGATTCTACCAAATAACTTGGTTATTTTCAGTTTTTTGGAGTCCAAATGCCATAATGATTTATGACTCCAACAGGCAGAGGTCAGTGTCACAACTTGTAGTTATTTAAGATGCTGGACCAAACCAACACTGGGTTAATTCAACCCAGCTAGATGGGTTGTATGTTCAACCCAAATGCTGGGTCATTTTAACTGCAATGCTGGGTCGATTCTACCAAATAACTTGGTTATTTTCAGTTTTTTGGAGTCCAAATGTCACAATGATTCATGACTCCAACAGGCAGAGGTTAGTATTGCAACTTGTAGTTTTTGAAGATGCTGGACCAAACCAACGCTGGGTTAATTCAACCCAGCTCGATGGGTTATATGTTCAACCCAAATGCTGGGTCATTTTAACTGCAATGCTGGGTCGATTCTACCAAATAACTTGGTTATTTTCAGTTTTTTGGAGTCCAAATGTCATAATGATTTATAAGAGATCAGTATTGCAACTTGTAGTTTATTAAGATGCTGGACCAAACCAATGCTGGGTTAATTCGACCCAGCTAGATGGGTTGTATATTCAACCCAAATGCTGGGTCTTTGTAACTGCAATGCTGGGTCAATTCTAGCAAATAACTTTGTTATTTTCAGTTTTTTGGAGTCCAAATGTCGTAATGATTTATGAGAGATCAGTATTGCAACTTGTAGTTTTTTAAGATGCTGGACCAAACCAACGCTGGGTTAATTTGACCCAGCTCGATGGGTTATATATTCAACCCAAATGCTGGGTCATTTTGTCTGCAATGCTTGGTCAATTTTACCAAATAACTTGGTTATTTTCAGTTTTTTGGAGTCCAAATGTCATAATGATTTATAAGAGATCAGTATTGCAACTTGTAGTTTTTTAAGATGCTGGGTTACTGGTTGGGTCACAAAAACTCCTTAGAAATAACCCATAAATCAATTTTTTAGTGTGCACAGGCAGGACTTGGCAACTAATTGCCAGTCAGTGTAGTGACATTTCAAACTCATACATAATAAATAAACCTGAGTATAATTTTGCTTCAATCCTCACAAATATCGTGGTCATGATGTCAAAAAGGTGTGTCGTACCTGGAAGGAAATATGCGCCGTAGGGTGGATCTTGGTGCCCAGAAGCTCCACGTACGCCTCCCGCCCCAGGAAATGGACGGTGGCCATCTTGTCGCACTTGTTGCCGTAGAAACCGGGCATGCAGCGGCAGACGGGCTCGCCGGCCATCAGCAGGCACTGGGCGTCGTTTTGGCAGTCGGTCTGGTCACACGGGCTGGTCTGCTGCAAGATCATGGGCGGGGGGTTCTCGCAGAAAAGACCGCTGCAGGACGAGAAGGTCATCATTCATTTACATGAATGGAAAGTTTGCTGCATGTTTGCTATTACAAACACTCTATACTGTACATAATGCACGTGAAGATAAACATTGTTTTTTTAAGGGTTTGCATTTTTACAAAAAAAAATTCTGTAATTAACTGACAATACCTATTTATTGTGTGAATACTCCAAAGCATTCACATATGGTTTCCCAGAATTCCAGGACATTTGTTCCCATTCAAAATGAATTGGCCATTTTTCAAATTTCCACATTTTTCAACCGATTCAAACCATTCCACCTTCAATCTATTCCACCATTCTGGAAATGTAAGCTTCCCTTTTTCCAAGTTCAAAAAAATTCCAGGATTTTCCAGAATTCCTGGTTTTCCAAAGCCCTATTTCCACCCTTTTTTTCTGGCGACTACTCCTTCCACATTTTTCAACGCATTACAACCATTCCACCGTCAAAACATTTCTCTTAATAAGGACAAAAAATTAAGTTGTTTTTTGAACTGGAAAAATTCCCGGTTTTCCCGAAATTCCCTAATACCAATTCTCAATTAACATGTTACTTCCTCAACATTTCTCCACCGATTTAAAAAATGTCAACACCAACCATTTCAACTCATTCAGACCATTCAAATTTTTTATCATTTTCACATTTTTTTTCGCTTTTTCCAAAATTCCCAATTTTTTCTGAAATTCCTTTTGAAATCAATTGGACATTATTCAAAGTTCCACAATCCCCATATTTTTTAACTGTTCCAACTTCTAAATATTCAGTCTGCTCTACTTAAAAAATTCTAAAAAAAATTCCCGGATTTCCCATAATTTTTTTTTTTTTTTTTGCATTTTCCTCATTCAAAATGAATTGGCCAATTTTCAAACTTCCACCATTTCCACATTTTTCAACCGATTCAAACCACTCCACCTTCAACCTATTCCACCATTCTGGAAATGTAAGCTTCCCTTTTTCCAAGTTCCAAAAAATTCCAAGATTTTCCAGAATTCCTGGTTTTCCAAAGCCCTATTTCCACCCTTTTTTTTTCTGGCGACTACTCCTTCCACATTTTTCAACGCATTACAACCATTCCACCGTCAAAACATTTCTCTTAATCAGGACAAAAAATTAAGTTGTTTTTTGAACTGGAAAAATTCCCGGTTTTCCCGAAATTCCCTAATACCAATTCTCAATTCAACATGTTACTTCCTCAACATTTCTCCACCGATTTAAAAAATGTCAACACCAACCATTTCAACTCATTCAGACCATTCAAATTTTTTTTATCATTTTCACATTTTTTTTCGCTTTTTCCAAAATTCCCAATTTTTTCTGAAATTCCTTTTGAAATCAATTGGACATTCTTCAAAGTTCCACAATCCCCATATTTTTCATCTAATTCAAACTGTTCCAACTTCTAAATATTCAGTCTGCTCTACTTAAAAAATTCTAAAAAAAATTCCCGGATTTCCCATAATTTTTTTTTTTTTTTTTGCATTTTCCTCATTCAAAATGAATTGGCCAATTTCCAAACTTCCACCATTTCCACATTTTTCAACCGATTCAAACCACTCCACCTTCAACCTATTCCACCATTCTGGAAATGTAAGCTTCCCTTTTTCCAAGTTCCAAAAAATTCCAAGATTTTCCAGAATTCCTGGTTTTCCAAAGCCCTATTTCCACCCTTTTATTCTGGCGACTACTCCTTACACATTTTTCAACGCATTTCAACCGCTTCACCTTCAAAACATTTCTCTTAATCAGGAAAAAATTCCCGGTTTTCCCGAAATTCCGTAATACCATTTCTCAATTCAACATGTTACTTCTTCAACATTTCTCCACCGATTTGAAAAATTTCAACACCAACCATTTCAACTCATTCAGACCATTCAAATGTTTTATCATTTTCAATTTTTTTTTCGCTTTTTCCAAAATTCGCAATTTTTTTCTGAAATTCCTTTTGAAATCAATTGAACATTCTTCGAAGTTCCCCAATTCCCATATTTTTCATCTAATTCAAACTGTTCCAACTTCTAAATGTTCAGTCTGCTCTACTTAAAAAATTCTAAAAAAAAAAAAATCCCGGATTTTTTTTTTTTTTTTGCATTTTCCCCATTCAAAATGAATTGGCCATTTTTCAAACTTCCACCATTTCCACATGTTTCAACCAATTTAAATCATTCCACCTTCAACACTTTCTGGAAATTTAAGCATCCCTTTTTCCAAGTTCAAAAAAATTCCAGGATTTTCCAGAATTCCTGGTTTTCCAAAGCCCTATTTCCACCCTTTTTTTCTGGCGACTACTCCTTCCACATTTTTCAACGCATTACAACCATTCCACTGTCAAAACATTTCTCTTAATCAGGACAAAAAACTAAGTTGTTTTTTGAACTGGAAAAATTCCCGGTTTTCCCGAAATTCCACAATACCATTTCTCAATTCAACATGTTACTTCTTCAACATTTCTCCACCGATTTGAAAAATTTCAACACCAACCATTTCAACTCATTCAGACCATTCAAATTTTTTTATCATTTTCAATTTTTTTTTCGCTTTTTCCAAAATTCCCAATTTTTTTCTGAAATTCCTTTTGAAATCAATTGAACATTCTTCGAAGTTCCCCAATTCCCATATTTTTCATCTAATTCAAACTGTTCCAACTTCTAAATGTTCAGTCTGCTCTACTTAAAAAATTCTAAAAAAAAAAAATTCCCGAATTTCCTATAATTTTTTTTTTTTTTTTTTTTTTTTTGCATTTTCCCCATTCAAAATGAATTGGCCATTTTTCAAACTTCCACCATTTCTACATGTTTCAACCAATTTAAATCATTCCACCTTCAACATTTTCTGGAAATTTAAGCATCCCTTTTTCCAAGTTAAAAAAAATTCCAGGATTTTCCAGAATTCCTGGTTTTCCAAAGCCCTATTTCCACCCTTTTTTTCTGGCGACTACTCCTTCCACATTTTTCAACACATTACAACCGTTTCACCGTCAAAACATTTCTCTTAATCAGGACAAAAAACAAAGTTGTTTTTTGAACTGGAAAAATTCCCGGTTTTCCCGAAATTACGTAATACCATTTCTCAATTCAACATGTTACTTCTTCAACATTTGTCCACCGATTTGAAAAATTTCAACACCAACCATTTCAACTCATTCAGACCATTCAAGTTTTTTTTTACCATTTTCCCAAAATGTTTCGCTTTTCCCAAAATTCCCAATTTTTTCTGGAATTCCCATTGAAATCAATTGGACATTCTTCAAAGTTCAACAACTCCCACATTTTTCATCTAATTCAAACCGTTCCAACTTCTAAATATTTAGTGTGCTTTACTTCAAAAATTCTAAAACAAAATTCCCGGATTTCCCATAATTTTTTTTTTTTTTGCATTTTCCCCATTCAAAATGAATTGGCCATTTTTCAAACTTCCACAATTCCCAGATTCTTCAACCCATTCCACATTTAACACATTCCACCATTCTGGAAATTCAAACTACCGTTTCTCCAAGTTAAAAAAAATCCAGATTATCCCGAAATTCCCTGATACTATTTACTACTTCAACATTTCTTGCTCGATTTAAACAATTCTAACACCAACCAATTCAGTTCATTCAGATAATTCATGCTCTTAATAAAATATTTTAAATCCCGCTTTTCCCAAAATTCCCAAATATCCAGGAAGTTCCAATTGAAATGAATGGGACAGTTTTCCAATTTGCACAATTCCCACATTTTTCAACCTATTCAAACCATTTCAACATTAACACATTCCACTCATCCTGGACATTCAAATGAACACTTTCCCAAGTTCCAAACCAAAATCCCTTTTTCCTGGAAATACCAACTCTTCAACATTCAAACCATTTCTACATTCATCCTACATCCCATTAGCATTTCAGTTCAGCTTCAGCTCTTCAACATTCAAACTATTCTTACATTCATACTACATTCTGTCAGCATTTCAGTTCAACTTCAGCACTGGAGCATTCACACGCAATTCCTTCAGAAATTGCCTCTTCTAGTTAGTGTATATTATTAATATTGTACATATATTTTACATACTTACTGCCCCCCCACCCCCGATCCCTAAGATCAGCCGATCAGCTGCTACTGACGGTCCCTGATACAAAGCTGAAGCTTAGAGGTGACAGAGCTTTCGCCGCTGCTGCTCCCAAGCTCTGGAACGACTGAGTGTTAGACAGGCCTCCTCTCTTCCTGTTTTTAAATCAGTCTTAAAAACATACTTTTATTCCATGGCTTTTAACACTGAGTGATCTCCATCCTGCTATGGCGTCCCACAATGCACCTGCTGTGAACCTGTTTTTTATGTTTTATTTATTTATTTATTTATTTCTTATCGTGCTTTGTTTGTGTTGTGTTGTGTTTCCTCGTTTCTCTTGTGTTATCTTTTAACCTGCCCATTGTACAGCACTTTGGCTACCCCTGTGGTAAATTTTAAATGTGCTTTATAAATAAAGTTGATTTGATTTGATATATGTATATATGACTTACGCTAATAGTTAATATCCTATTTCCGTTATGTTTTTGTAAGGACAATGAGCCTAAAAACACCAAAATAAAATAAAAACAAACAACTGAGAAAAAGAAAAATAAAATACATAAATAATAATAAAATAATGACTAAATTTAAAAAAAATACATTTTGAATATTTATTATAAAGCCCCAACTAAAACCCCTTGTTTTTGGTGTTGCTCAAATTAAATCAGGAATGATGCTGCATTCAGGTTCCCTGCTATAAACGGACATTACACGTTGCACATTTACGCCTAAAATCCCTCCAAACTGCCACATATTCCAGTTTGAAAATCACCAAAAAGCTTGTTTTCGCCTCTGCTGCGATCAAACACAGTGTGCATCTGTCACATGCACACGGGCAGGTGGTCAAGCGGCTCCAACGCCATCTGTATCTCCTCCCACCGTGTGTGTGTGTGTGTGTGTGTGTGTGCGTGTGTGTGTGTGTGTGTCGCCCCCTGGTGTAAATTATTTTCCCCGCCTCTTCAAATGAGACGTGACCCTCACCTGAAGCCCTCCTTGCAGATGCAGGTGTAGCCGTTGACGGCGTCCACGCACTCGGCGCCATGTTGGCACTTGTTCTCCAGACAGTCGTCGTAGTCGTGCTCGCAGTAGTGGCCCACGTACCCTGGCAGACACTCACACCTGCAGGAAAAAAAAAAACATCTGCATTATTGCGCATGTGTGTGTGATAATAAATAAAAAACATTTTAACCAACAACATCTTAACAACTGTTTACTTTTGCTCTAGGGCTCCCACTACAGTTGCAATTAACTTCCAAATTACTTTGAAATGTGAGTAATACAAAGGGCCTGATCTACTAAGACCCAAATAGCGCGCACTAAACAGCATGTGCAAACGACATAATTGCATGTACTATTAGTGGGAGTGTTCCGTGTGATCTATTAAGACTGTGTGTACCATATTTTCCAGACTATAAGGCGCAATTAAAATAATTTTTTCCCCTCAAAACTCGACAGTGCGCCTTATAACCCGGTGCGCCTAACGCACGGATTAATTCTGGTTTTCCTTACCGACCTCGAAGCAATTTTATTTGGTAGATGGTGTAATGATATGTGTGACCGGTAGATGGCAGTCAAACATAAGAGATACGTGTAGACTGCACTATGATGACAATATGACTCAAGTAAACAACACCAACCTTTTATATGTTCCATTGAAAATATAGAATATTCCACACGACGCTCAAAAATCTATCAAAATGTTTTAGTACGACCTTGGTAAGCTATGAAGCCGCACCGCTTGAAGGATTGTACTGTGCTTCAACATAGGAGTATTATTATGGTGTGTGTATAAGGTGAGACATATCTGGAGTTTTGTTTTGCAATATTATGCAAAAGAAACTTTTGTTACTGTCTGGTACCTGCTGATCTGTATTTGGGATCTGCATAAGCTTCTTCTTTTTCTCTATCTTCTTGTTGTGGGACATTCATCCTCCGCTGTTGCCATTTCTAATATAAAGTAGTGTGAAGTTCTTACTTATATCTGTCAGTAAACTCGGCATGAAAGCGCTAAAACATACCGGTGTAGTGAGTTTACATTATTCACCCAAGGAACTTTAGTTATTAGAGATTTCCGGTCGGACGGTTTTTTACGGGACACATTATTGATTGAAGTAAAGTCTGAATGTCATTAAAACAGTTAGCGCCATCTTTTGACACTTCTTCCACTCCCGTCCTTACACGCTACACCGCTACAACAAAGATGACGGGGAAAAGACGCTGCCGAAGGTGAGCCACGTAAATAAGACCGCCCACAAAACGGCGCATTCTGTCAGAAAGTGGCTTGAAGATGATCTGTAAAACATCATCTATGCAACATTTTGACCAAAGAACCACCATTACATGTTATGTAGACCACAAGGAAGTCTTTTAAATTTAGAAAAAAATTAAAAATGATATAATCTGGTGCACTTAATTTATGAAAAAAGATAAAACATAGACCAATCATCGGCTGTGCGCCTTATAATCCGGTGCGCCCTATGGTCCGGAAAATACAGTGCAATTGATAAGTGCAAAAGTGGTGCAGTCCGCCCTATTTTAATGAGGATTTTTTTGTTTACTACTGACTGTGCCCATGGATATATTAATTGTCCTCATCTTCTCAAAACTGTGCTGTTTAATGTTCATCAAGCACCACACATCTATATACAAAACACCACCTTTTCTGCAATATAGAATCACAATTTTGACGCCTTCACAACCCCGCAGCGCATTCATGTCTCTGGAATGATCCAAGCGCAAGAACATGCATATTACAAGATATTTTTTCAGACATATTATATAATATATCACCTAAATCATGGGTGTCAAACTCTGGCCCGCGGGCCAAATTTGGCCCACCGTGTAATTTCATTTGGCCCTTGAGGCAATATCAAATTAACATAATACCCGCTGGTATTATACAGGGCGGGACAACAATATTGGGGGCGTGCCTTAAAGGCACTGCTTTTAGCGTTCTCTACAACCTGTCGTCACGTCCGCTTTTCTTCCATACAAACAGCATGCCGGCCCGGTCACATAGTACATGCGGCTTTTACACCCACACAAGTGAATGCAAGGCATACTTGATCAACAGCCATACAGGTCACACTGAGGGTGACCGTATAAACAACTTTGACACTGTTACAAATGTGCGCCACACTATGAATCCACACCAAACAATAATGACAAACACATTTCGGGAGAACATCCGCACCGTAACACAACATAAACACAAGGGAACAAATACCCAGAACCCCTTGCAGCACTAACTCTTCCGGGACGCTACAATATACACCCCCCGCTACCACCAAACCCCGCCCACCTCAACCCTCTATGCACTTTCCCTTGCTACTTCAAGGCTTGAATGTTTGATTCATTCATTATTGTTATTTTATTTTCAAATGTATTATTAGCCTGTGGAAAAAGTTCATTTTGATATTCACCTCAGAAGGCTGCAAATACAAAAGAGGCATTCAATTTTTATTTGATATGCCATTGATATATTTTTATTATTATTATTATTATTATTATTATTTGAAACTCGGTTTTGCATGTCACTATAAAGTTAAATAAGCCTTGCTTGTTCAATATTCAATGCAAAACTTGTTTGGGTCCCTATTAAAAGGTTAATTTATTCAACCTTGGCCCGCGGCTTTGTTCAGCTTATTTATTTGAAACTTGATGCAAGTGTTGACTTTGACTCAAGGATGAATTTTCGGACCATCAAAAGTAAACCTTGACCTTGAAAGTGGTGTTTTTTTTCAGGCCAAGGCAGTCACTCACCTGTAACTGCGGCCCACGTGGACGCACTTTGAATCATGCTGACAGGGGTCGAAGCCGAGGAGGCAGGGGTCAAACACCTCCTCGCACAGGTCGCCTGGTGACGGCCAGAAGACAGAGATGACATGTTACTTTACGGATGACAAACAATCCACAGACAAACATTTGCAGCGGCGATGTGACGAAATTAAAGCCGCCGCGACCAACATTTACACTGCAAAAACTAAGTAAGATGAAATATCTCAAATAAGGGTGATATTTGCTTATTTTCTGTCTGATAAGATAATTCTTCTCACTAAGCAGATTTTATGTTAGAGTCTTTTACTTGTTTTAAGTGTTTTGGTCCTAAATGATCTCAGTAAGATATTAGTTCGTAGCTGAGATTTGATGACCTATATTGAGTAAAACATGCTTGAAACTAGAATATCAACTGTTGTGTCATCAACACTCACTAGCAAAGTTCCCTCTAAGGTGCGCGCCTGTGCAATTGCGCACTGCTCAAGCGTCCTCTGCGCACGGCAAATCTATGCCACGCACAAAATCAAATAAAAAAATAAGCGCATAACAATTTTCGACACGACACGGACACGGCAGAGAAAACAGTTTCCGCCATCATTGTTCAAATATTGTAACGCCTGTCGAGACGCTTTGAGGACCTGAATTCCATCGATCACTTTACTGGGCAAAACTCTTTATTGTCGGCCATAAACACATCACCAAAACATTAGTAAAAAAAAATTATATCTAGCAAAAGTGGTCATTTTCTGCAGTACAAACCAGACCAAAAGCAACTTTGTTATATCAACAGCAGCCGCTCGCCCTTTCTCACTTGCGCCAACACATGCACATATGGCACTTAGCCAGTGATGCGTTTACAGCCACACAAAAAGTCGGACAACTCCAACACCACACATAAAGTGTCATTCCAGGTCGTTACACTATGATTTACCAATCAAACGTGTGCTTATTCTAGTGTCATTTTTTAGGAATCCTAATGTATAAATATTAATCATGAAATGCTGTTAGTACCGTAATTTCCGGACTATAAGCCGCTACTTTTTCCCCTCGTTCTGGTCCCTGCGGCTTATACAAGGGTGCGGCTTATTTACGGCCTGTTCTTCTCCGACACCGACGAAGAGGATTTCGGTGGTTTTAGTACGCAGGAGGAAGACGATGACACAATGATTGAAGACTGACTTTTCATATACCGGTAGGCTGGTTATTTTGATAACGTACAGGCGAGCACTTTGTATTACTTTGCACCGTTGTATTATTTGTACTCTGCACGAATGCTGTTCGCCATGTCAAAGATGTGAAAGTTTGATTGAATGATGGAAAGATTTATTGTTAATAAATGGGACGCTTTGCGTTCCCAAACAGTCATCTCTGTCCCGACAATCCCCTCCGTGGTAGCAGGAACCCCTATATACTACGGTAATTACACATCAAAACCCTGCGGCTTATAGTTGGGTGCGGCTTATATATGGAGCAATCTGTATTTTCCCCTAAATTTAGCTGGTGCGGCTTATAGTCAGGTGCGGCTTATAGTCCGGAAATTACGGTATATTAAATAAATACTAATACAAATATATTTTTTTAAAACAGGAAGTTGCAGGAATGTACACATGATCCCCTGCTTACATCTCATTGTGCAACATGTGGATGTTTTAATGGGAACTAAATGCAATGTCTGAAAGGGCTACAAATTATCGCGACCCCGGTAGAAAATGGATGGATGGATGAAGATGTAACTTGTTATTTAGTCAGGTTTGGGACAGGTGTGCTGCTGGTGTAGCCACAGTGTGCACGTCTGATGTTGCTCACATGGGCTCCACTGAATTCTCAGGGAGTTTTTGCGTTTGCTCACACACATGAAAAATTAGAGGGAACATTGCTCACAAGTATAAAACTGCTTTTTTAAAGCAATAATTTCTTACTTCAAGCATGAAAAAAAAATCATGATGCCGAGCGCATATCATTATGTCAAGATAATGGCACTAGCATTTACTCAATTTAAGAATATTTTTCAACATATTGAGCAAAAAGGTGTCTTTTTTTCTACCAGGAAAAGTGCACTTGTTATTAGTGAGAATATTTTTATTTTAAGGTATTTTTGGGTTCATTGAGGTTAGCTCATTTTACTTGTTTTGGAAAGTCTTGACAAGCCAAATTTTCTTGTTCTATTGGCAGAGCATTTTGCTTAGTTCAAATAAAATACCCCTAATTTTTGTATTTTTTTTCTTGTTTTTGAACACTGACTTTTTGCAGTGTAGAATCCACGAGTCAACATGAAAGCAGGTCGTAAAAGACGGAAACGTCTTGATTTACGTGCCTCTCTGTCTTGTCAGAGGCCCTTAAAAGACACGTCTTCATTCTGGGCCCGCTTTAATCCAATCCTTACGCCCTAAACTCCCACCAGGTCTGTCTCCAGAAGCCCTTTTCCCAAGACCTTCGTAAATTACAGCAGGAAGCAAACATCTGCAGCCCTCCGCAGGATTATACAAAAATTCCGGTTCATCTAATCGACCAGGGTGGTTTATTAGTGTGTAATTAATGGCGATGATTTGGGAAGCTCAGGACAGAAACGCAGTATTATGAAAATGTAAATCCTATTTAATGCTTTCCTACCCCTTGCAAACTGCTTTAATGTGCCATAGGCGGCAATAACTCAGAGGAAGAGGCTTTGCAGAGTCGCTAAATAACATTGCGCTTGTTTTGATGAGACGAAGAGGTGTCAGGTAACATGTCTGGAGGTTTTTACAACACAATAGTAATCCTTCAACGTCAACATTGTTAGCCACCTCATATAGAATGCGTACATAAAGAAAAACATATGTGTTCTTGTCTTACATAAGGGTTGTGAATGATAGGCCAAATTCCCCAAAAATGCAGTTCCCCTTTAAGACGTTCTTAATTTCATTCAAGCAAAGATATTATTGAACAAGAATATTTATGATATATTTGTCATAACGGGGAGTTTTTCGCAGCTTAATGCGAGATTTGTTCTCCTGGGATGCAATCGGACTAGACTGGACAAGGCTTGAAGGTAGGAACATTATTTAAAAGCCTACTGAAATGAATTTTTTTTATTTAAACGGGGATAGCAGATCCATTCTATGTGTCATACTTGATCATTTCGCGATGTCGCCTCCTCATATTTTCCTATTGTTTTCAATGCAGCTAGAGCGATTCGGACCGAGAAAGCGACGATTACCCCATTAATTTGAGCGAGGATGAAAGATTTGTGGATGAGGAACGTTAGAGTGACGGACTAGAATGCAGTGCAAGACATATCTTTTTTCGCTCTGACCGCAACTTAGGTACAAGCTGGCTAATTGGATTCCACACGCTCTCCTTTTTCTATTGTGGATCACGGATTTGTATTTTAAACCACCTCGGATACTATATCCTCTTGAAAATGAGAGTCGAGAACGCGAAATGGACATTCACAGTGACTTTTATCTCCACGACAATACATCGACGAAACACTTTAGCTACAGAGCTAACGTGATAGCATCGTGCTTAACTGCATATACAAACAAAAAAAATAAATCCCTGACTGGAAGGATAGACAGAAGATCAACAATACTATTAAACCAGGGACATTAACTACACGGTTAATGCTTTCCAGCTTGGCGAAGCTTAAAAATGCTGTTGCTAACGACGCCATTGAAGCTAACGGGACCTCACAGAGCTATGATAAAAACATTAGCGCTCCACCTACGCCAGCCAGCCCTCATCTGCTCATCAACACCCGTGCTCACCTGCGTTCCAGCGATCGACGGAAGGACGAAGGACTTCACCACGATCATCCGTGCGGTCGGTGGCTAGCTTCGCCTAGCGCGTCTGCTATCCGAGTCAAAGTCTTCCTGGTTATGTTGCTGTAGTCCGCCGCTAATACACTGATCCCACCTACAACTTTCTTCTTTGCAGTCTCCATTGTTCATTAAACAAATTGCAAAAGATTCACCAACACAGATGTCCAGAATACTGTGGAATTTTGAGATAAAAACAGAGCTATTTTGTATTGGATTCAATGGGGTACCGATACTTCTGTTTCACTGGCTACGTCACGCGCGTACGTCATCATCCAAAGGAGTTTTCAACCGGAAGTTTAGCGGGAAATTTAAAATTGCACTATATAAGTTAACCCGGCCGTATTGGCATGTGTTGCAATGTTAAGATTTCATCATTGATATATAAACTATCAGACTGCGTGGTCGGTAGTAGTGGCTTTCAGTAGGCCTTTAATCTCTCTAAAACTCAAAACAAAAAGGCGCACAAGGCGAAGGCACAACTTAACGAAGGGAACAAAAACGTAAACACCTAGCCTGAACTATGGACATAAACAAACGAGACTTACTGTGGCATGAAACGAGCCGCATGAACTATGGTATCTCATGAAAACAAGTAGTAACAGAGCAATGTCGCCAGGACCACTAATTGGCAAAACAGGCTTAAATAATAGTCTCTGATTAGAGCAGGTGCGTGATCCGAGCACACGAGACAGGTGAAACTAATCAGTCGTCATGGAAACTAAAACAAACAAGGGAGCGCAAACAGGAACTAGTGGAGTCCTAAACAGAAAATAACAAAAAAACATGATCCAGACCACAGATCATGACAGTCTTTTTTTACAACATATTTAAATATCAGAATAAAAACGTTTATAAAATCCCAGGTCTTACTAAAAGCCTTTTTTTTAAACTTCGGTACATTAGACTTAGACTTCCTTTATTGTCATTCTCAAAATCATAATCTTTTAAAAGGTCATATTTTACGGAGGTCCCACAATCATAACAATTGCTCTTTTATCCTGCACTACAACGAGCTAATGCATCGACATTTTGTTCTTATCTGTACTGTAAAGTTCAAATTTGAATGACAATAAAATGGAGTCAAAGGAGTTCCACAAGGCTCAGTGCTGGGGCCCATTTTATTTTCTATCTATTTAAATAATCTTTGCAAAAATTTGTCAAATGCAATGTAGCATTTTTCTGCAGACGACACCATTATTTATTGCTGTTCAACCTCCATCACTCAGGCTTTTGAGTTTTTTACAAGCTGCTTTGGTTGTCATCCAGGCTCGCTTATTTGATCTTAAATTGGTTTTAAATACAGATAAAAGCAAGGTAATGGTTTTCTCTCATTCAAGGGCGCTACTGGAAAATATTCCAAATATTGTAACATCAAATGGAAAAGGTTCTATAAGTCTAAGTCTAAGTCTAATGTACCAAAGTTTAAAAAGGCTTTTAATAAGACCTGGGATTTTATAAACGTTTTTATTCTGACATTTAAATATGTTGTAAAAAAAGACATCATACAAATATTCATGTTCAATATTTTTTTTGCATGAATCAAATTAAGAACGTCTTAACGGGGAACTGCACTTTGTGGGGGAATTTGGCCTATCATTCACAACCCTTATGTAAGACAAGAACACACATGTTTTTCTTTTTGTATGCATTCTATTGAGCTATTGTTGCGCCCATAAAGTCTGCCAATAATACTCCATTTACGTCTTGTGACCTGAATAGTAACCAAGTACTAGCGATATTGTTATTATAAGTGCTAACCAGTGTTGGGTTAGTTACTGAAAACCAGTAACTAGTTACAGTTACTAGTTACTTTATTTCAAAAGTAAGTAGAGCTTTAACTTGCACTTACAGATGTAGCGACAAACTGCATTTAGTGACAGTGGGTTTCTGAAGTGTTCCTGAGCCCATGTGGTGATATCCTTTAGAGATTGATGTCGGTTTTTGATACAGTGCCGTCTGAGGGATCGAAGGTCACGGTCATTCAATGTTGGTTTCCGGCCATGCCGCTTACGTGGAGTGATTTCTCCAGATTCTCTGAACCTTTTGATGATATTATGGACCGTAGATGTTGAAATCCCTAAATTTCTTGCAATTGCACTTTGAGAAACGTTGTTCTTAAACTGTTTGACTATTTGCTCACGCAGTTGTGGACAAAGGGGTGTACCTCACCCCATCCTTTCTTGTGAAAGACTGAGCATTTTTTGGGAAGCTGTTTTTATACCCAATCATGGCACCCACCTGTTCCCAATTAGCCTGCACACCTGTGGGATGTTCCAAATAAGTGTTTGATGAGCATTCCTCAACTTTATCAGTATTTATTGCCACCTTTCCCAACTTCTTTGTCACGTGTTGCTGGCATCAAATTCTAAAGTTAATGATTATTTGCAAAAAAAAACAAAAAACAATTTGAACATCAAATATGTTGTATTTGTAGCATATTCAACTGAATATGGGTTGAAAATGATTTGCAAATCATTGTATTCCGTTTATATTTACATCTAACACAATTTTCCAACTCATATGGAAACGGGGTTTATATATACAGTATATATATATATATATATATATATATATATATATATATATATATATATATATATATATATATATCAATCAATCAATCAATGTTTATTTATATAGCCCTAAATCACAAGTGTCTCAAAGGGCTGTACAAGCCACAACGACATCCTCGGTACAGAGCCCACATACGGGCAAGGAAAACTCACCCCAGTGGGACGTCAATGTGAATGACTATGAGAAACCTTGGAGAGGACCGCATATGTGGGTAACCCCCCATACTGTATATACATATACATATATATATTATATATATACACTACCGTTCAAAAGTTTGGGGTCACCCAAACAATTTTGTGGAATAGCCTTCATTTCTAAGAACAAGAATAGACTGTCGAGTTTCAGATGAAAGTTCTCTTTTTCTGGCCATTTTGAGCGTTTAATTGACCCCACAAATGTGATGCTCCAGAAACTCAATCTGCTCAAAAGAAGGTCAGTTTTGTAGCTTCTGTAACGAGCTAAACTGTTTTCAGATGTGTGAACATGATTGCACAAGGGTTTTCTAATCACCAATTAGCCTTCTGAGCCAATGAGCAAACACATTGTACCACTAGAACACTGGAGTGATAGTTGCTGGAAATGGGCCTCTATACACCTATGTAGATATTGCACCAAAAACCAGACATTTGCAGCTCGAATAGTCATTTACCACATTAGCAATGTATAGAGTGTATTTCTTTAAAGTTAAGAGTAGTTTAAAGTTATCTTCATTGAAAAGTACAGTGCTTTTCCTTCAAAAATAAGGACATTTCAATGTGACCCCAAACTTTTGTGTGTATATATATATATATATATATATATATATATATATATATATATATGTATATGTATATATATATATATATATGTATGTATATGTATATATATATATATATATATGTATATGTATATATATATATATATATATATGTATATACATGTATATATGTATATACAGTATATATATATATATATATATATATATATATATATATATATATATATATATATATATATATATATATATATATATATATTTATATATATATTTATATATATATACTGTATATACGTATATACATATATACATATATATATATATATATATATATATATATATATATATATATATATATATATACTGTATATACATATATACATGTATATACATATATATATATATATATATATACATATACATATATATATATATATATACATATACATACATATATATATATATATATACATATACATATATATATATATATATATATATATATATATATATATATATATATATATATATATATACATATACATATATATATATATATATATATATATATATATATATATATATACATATATACATATATATATATATTTATATATATATATATATATATATATATATATACACATGTATATATATATATATATATATATATATACATACATGATAGGATAGACTTGTATTTATCCCACAATGGGGAAATTACATTGTTGCAGTGCAGGTTTTTACACACAGTAACACAAGTAAAGCGTAATGAAAAACAAAAAAACTACCAAATACTACATATAGCTCACTAATATGTATAGATAGAAGATAAAATACAACAAAAATAACTTAACATCGATATTGCACACCACGAACAAAACATCACAATAATCATATAAGTGCGTTGTAAAGTCTTATGGCTGTGGGCAGGAAGTATATATATATATATATATATATATATATATATATATATATACATATATATGCATACATATATATATATATACATAACAGATTTATAATGTAAGAAGATCTTAAGAGGAGCAGTTCAGTCAGGATCTTCACAGTCCCAGCGAGATAATCCCTGCTGAGTCTTATGCCGACCTCCGTGACCTTCCCACCAAGCCCCACTTTCAACTAAAGCATCTCGTCAACCCCACATGTTGATCTCTACGTATTTGACATATTTGGAGGATCTTAGCTCTCCGCCACCTTGTAACCTCTCCCGATCCCACGCAAGAGACACGGTATGACATCACACTGACATTTAACTTGTTAAACATGTCCACTTTGAATTTTCACTCCAACTGCTCTCTGAAAGGCTCCTGACCTGTAATCCTTTCATTTATTTTCTCCACTTTAGTGCAAAGAACGTACAGTGGAACTTCTAAAGACTAACGCGCCTCATGCAACTGGGAAAAAATAAGCCCGTTTGAACTGATTGACATCTAAGAAAACCTTACATTGGTCTAAACAGCCTTTAAGGATGAACTCTTTGCTCATTTTGCTTTTTCATTATAATTAATTTTAATGATGGTTCTTCGGTCTAAATGTGGCATAGATTAGGTTTTACAGACCGTCTTCAAGCAGCTTTCCCTCCGTCTCTTCAGGGTCTTAAAAAAAAACAAAAAAGATGAGTGATCCTTGTCTCTCATACTGATTGTGAACGTTTTTTATAAAGAAGGGCCTAAAACGAACAAACGAAAAACATAAACAACAATAAAACGTATAATTGACGGATGGATCTGAAGTTGATCTCGGGATTATTGTGTTAAAAGTAAACAGTAAAAAAAAATAGAATTTATTTTTTAACACTATAATTATTTGGATACCGAATAATTTTAGTGTGATTTGTTTTTAAGTGTCATTGCTCAAAAAATAATAATGAATTAAAATCAATGTTGTTATGAGTTATTGACCTTTTTAAGGCTCCAATTATTATATAATCTCAAATATTCCACTAAAAAATGTTATTGTGTGAAAATATTGCATATTTTTCTATTTTTCCCCCCCAAAAAACAGGGTTTTCTTTGACAACAAGAGCATACAACTTAAATCTTTAAAACCGTTATATTGACAGATAGACCTAATGTTGATCTAGAGATTTAAAACTTGAATAATAATAAAAATAATACTGAATAATGACACATTTTTTATATTTTTTTGACCAAAACCCTTTGGGGTCCCCGGGATCAAGCCTGAGTGGAGGCCTAAATGTATAATTTTTATACATATATTGTATTGATTTTTAAAATAAAAAATATCAAAATGGCCCCTGCTTGCTTTGATTTTTCAGAATGCGGCTCCTCAGTGGAAAAAGTTTGGACACCCCTGGTCTACACAGATTACGATTGTAACGATATTAAGTACACAAGCCGTATTTAGTCGATACTACTATGATTACGACGAGATTTTTTATCATCACAACATATTTCCTATTTTACATTTTGATTATGTTTATAAAACTCATTAAATACGTCTCTGGACACATTAGGACTTTAAATACGACCACAGTGTAACTACTTGATATCGGATCAATACCCAAATTGGTGGTATCATCCAAAACTAATGTAAAGTATCAAACAACAGAAGAATAAGTGATTATTACAGTGTGGAGGGAGGGTGTGACCAGCGCGCCTGCAGGAGCAAAGGTCACCGCCTCTGTCCATGGTGCTGAAGACAGAGCACCATCAGACTGGGGCGTGGCAGTGCTGACGGCGAGACACAGCTGGCAGGGGATTCAATTTCCAAAATGGTACGAGTTGTCTAATCATCTGTTGTCTTTAACAGTAAAGTGACCGGGAGCAGAGAGAGGAGAGGATACGGACGTGACTGAAAAGTCACGTTCTGGGGGAGAGGAACTTTGTTGAAACAATTTGAGTATTAAAACCGTTGTTAAAGGCCTACTGAAAGCCACTACTACCGACCACACAGTCTGATAGTTTATATATCAATGATGAAATCTTAACATTGCAACACATGCCAATACGGCCGGGTTAACTTATAAAGTGCAATTTTAAATTTCCCGGGGAACTTCCGGTTCAAAACGCCTTTGGAGGATGACGTATGCGCGTGACGTCGCGAGGTCCACGGAAGTGTTTGGACCCTTTTGGACACAATACACAGAGCTCTGTTTTCTTCGACAAAATTCCACAGTATTCTGGACATCTGTGTTGGTGAATCTTTTGCAATTTGTTTAATGAACAATGGAGGCTGCAAAGAAGAAAGTTGTAGGTGGGATCGGTGTATGCGGCTGGCTGTAGCAACACAACAAGGAGGACTTTGTTGGATAGCAGACGCGCTAGCGGCGAACTCACCTCGACTTCCTACGTCTCCGGGCCGCCGACCGCATCGTCGATCGCTGGAATGCAGGTGAGCACGGGTGTTGATGAGCAGAGGAGGGCTGGCTGGCGTAGGTGGAGCGCTAATGTTTTTATCATAGCTCTGACGAGGTCCCGTTGTTAAGTTAGCGTCGTTAGAAACAGCATTGCTAGGCTTCGACAGGCGTCGAATACACATTAACCGTGTATTTGCATGTCCAGTGTTTGGTTCGGTGTCCCCTGATAGTAGTATTGTTGATCTTCTGTCTATCCTTCCAGTCAGGGATTTATTTATTTTGTTTCTATCTGCATTTGAGACAGATGCTATCACGTTAGCTCATGCTAAAGAGCTTCGTCGATGTATTGTCGTGGAGATAAAAGTCACTGTTAATGTCCGCCTTCTCGATTCTCATTTTCAAGAGGATATAGTATCCGAGGTGGTTTAAAATACAAATCCGTGATCCACAATAGAAAAAGGAGAGAGTGTGGATTCCAATGAGCCAGCTTGTACCTAAGTTACGGTCAGAGCGAAAAAAGATATCTCTTGAACTGCATTCTAGTCCGTCACTCTAACGTTCCTCATCCACGAATCTTTCATCCTCGCTCAAATTAATGGGGTAATCGTCACTTTCTCGCTCCTAATATCTCTCGCTCCATTGTAAACAACGGGGAATTGTGAGCAGCACTACCGCTTGTGACGTCACGCTACTTCCGGTAGGGGCAAGGTTTTTTTTTTATCAGCGAGCAAAAGTTGCAAACTTTATCGTCGATGTTCTCTACTAAATCCTTTCAGCAAAAATATGGCAATATCGCGAAATGATCAAGTATGACACATAGAATGGATCTGCTATTCCCGTTTAAATAAAAAAAAAATTCATTTCAGTCGGCCTTTAAAAACTGCACAGACAGAAAGTAAGCAGATATTAACAGTAAATGAACAAGTAGATTCATAATCCATCATCATTTTGACAAAATAATAGAATAAATGACCCAATATGTTACTGCATATGTCAGCAGACTAATTAGGAGCCTTTGTTTGTTTACTTACTAATAAAGGACAAGTTGTCTTGTATGTTCACTATTTTATTTAAGGACAAAATTGTTCTTTGATTGCAATAAGAAACATACATTTTTTTGTTAAAATAAAGCCAATAATGCCATTTTTGGTGGTCCTCTTTATTTAAAAAGTATCAAAGTATCGAACATTTTTTTGGTTCCAGTACCAAATTATTGGTATGGGGACAACCCTAGTGTATTTATAACAAAGGGACTAAAGTACACAGTTTTTGATGGCGAAGGTTTGACCCTGAAACGGATGAATTTTACTCCCATTTTTAAAATGGTTTGGAAAATCACACAGGGTGTCAGTAGGGATTGTGTTGGATCGGAAATTGTTCCGGTGTAATGTAAAAAGCCGAGCTGGGAAAGGCTGAGTGAGTAAGTGTTCTCTTAAAGTGACACCTGATGATTGGAGCACGGGCCACTGAACCATGAGCGAGCTGTGTGTGTGTGTGTGTGTGTGTGTGTGCGCGCGTGTGTTCTTGTATTTCTACCCTTCTTGAGACATCAACAAGGAAAAGTAGCTTCCATATGAGGAGGTGTGAACAAGTTAGGACATAAATCATGGTCCTAATACAGAAAACCATTGCATCTAATAGAGAATGTCTCATTAGCACCCCTGGTGGTGAAATCTATCAAAATGAGGGTGGTCCCAAAAAAGGGAGGGATTTTTCAAATTGACTGTGTGTCGGTTTTAAAAGTGCTCCCCCTCTGGTCAACATATGAAATAACAAGTGTGTGTAAGAAATTGAAATGCGCACCCTTTGGCCAAAAATAAAATAAATATGTATATAGAGACATACTGTAATAACTTGAAGAAAATAATGAAGATTAACAAACGATTACAAACAAAAAAAATCCCCCAAAAATAAAATAACTAAAACAGTCTTTTTCTCACAGTGTCGACTTTTTTTCTTAAAAAAATGGGAAAAATGTTTCATATTATTTCTGTTTCTGTAATATTGCAATATTTTCTCGTAATATTATGGCGTTTTTATGTAAAATTATTACTTTTCAGTGAAAAATGGTGACATTTGTCTTATAAAATTCCGACTTTTATCACAATATTGCCAATTTTTTGTTGTTCTTGTGAAATAGTAAAATTATGACTTTTGTCATAATTAAGTAAATTAATTAAGTAAAAATCCAATCATCATCATAATATTGCCAACATTTTTAAGTTTTCTTATGACATTGTAACTTTTGTCGAGTAAAATTACGACTGTTTTCATAAAGTTGCCAAAATGTTGAGCTTTTCTTGTAAAATTCCAAATTTTATCATAACATTGCACAAATGTTCAATTTTTCTTGTAAAATCTTGACTTGCGTTGAGTAAAACGGTGACTTTTATTATAAATACTGCCAAAATTCAAAGTTTTTCTTGTGAAATTGTGACCTTTTTTCCAACTCATTTTTCACAACAAGCTCTTTTTATATTTGCATAGTATGTATATATTATTAATGTTGTAAATACACTTCTTTATATAGCTAGAAAGGGTGGTCCTAAAGAGGTAGACATTTTTCTAAGGTCTCAAGAAGGTAAGAAATACAATAATGTGTGTGTTTGTGTACGTGTGTGTGCGTGTGTGTTCTTGTATCAACAAGGAAAAGTAGCTTCCATATGAGGAGGTGTGAACAAGTAAGAACCAAAACCATGGTCCCAATACGGAAAACCATTGTATCTAATAGAGAGCCAAATACTAGAGTCCGTGAACATTGCTCCAAAGTCAGGATTTTTTGTTGATTTAATGTGCATACAAAAGTAAACATTGACAGGTGCAAAGGCAGCAATATATGATGAAACAAGACGGACTTCCCTATTCATCCCTGAAAAACTCCGCCGGGTGAACAGCTGATTTTACGACTTCTGGTGCTGACGTAAGACAACCTGCGTCCCACATGTGACCATGGGATGAACAAATACACTACGCTACTAAGACTATAGTGGCCATTAACAGTTAGCTTCTACAGCTGGGTTGCCCAAAGTGCGGCACAGGGGCCATCTGTGGTCCGTGACAAAAGATCTCATGTGCACCCCTGGTGGGGAAATCTATCAAAATGAGGGTGGTCCCAAAAAGGAGGCATTTTTCAAATTGACTGTGTGTCGCTTTTAAAAGTGCTCCCCGTCTGGTCAACATATGAAATAACAAGTGTGTGTAAGAAATTGAAATGGCAAAAATTACTAAAAAAAAACTTTAAAAAAATACAAATTGTATAGAGACATTATTTGAAGTAAATAATGAAGATTAAAAACCAATTACAAACAAAAAAAATAAAATAAAAAATCAACTAAAAGCTTACCTTTTTTTATATTTGTATAGTATGTATATATTATTAATGTTGTAAATACACTTCTTTATACATCTAGAAAGGGTGGTCCTAAAGAGGTAGGCATTTTTCTCAGGTCTCAAGAAGGTAAGAAATACAATAATGTGTGTGTGTGTGAAAAGGAGAAGCTTGTGCATGCCAAGAGGTGTAATGACATTGTGTGCGTGTATATCTTGAACGAGGTCCAGCATCATAGAGGACCAACGGAGTGTGAATGTGTACTTTAGAGGACATTGTCGCGCTAACAAAAAAGAACTTAAGTCCTTAGTCAGCAGCTGGCGTCAGCTGACTCTTCCTCCCACTTTCAGCACTTCTTTCGCACATCTTTCCTCCCCGCCTGAGCAAACCCTCTCCTGACCTCTCTTCATGCGATGACATTTTTATGTTTTCCCTTCACACACAACCCTCCTCTCTCCCCCGCTCGCCCAAACTCCCTGCAGGAGCAGTGTTGGGGGTCAGCGCAGAGCGGCCGTCCATTACCGACTCGCCAGCCGGCCAAAGTGCAAGTTGTGATTTCGTGCGAGTAAGCAGTTGCACGGGGACTCTCGGGGGGGGGAAGGAGTGGAGAGACAGCCGAGGGGTTCGCCAAAGTGACCCAAAGTCGCTCATTCACTTAAGGCACGTTTCCACCGAGCAGTTGAGTTCACCACGGTGCTGTAAATCCATCAGTTAAGTGAAAAGCGGGACATCAGTGCAGCGTGACACGGCGTGACAGGGTTTCCGCGGGGCATTAAATGCCATTAAATGGATTTTGCAAACTTAAAAGCCTTAAATGGCATTTAAAGGCCTACTGAAAGCCACTACTACCGACCACGCAGTCTGATAGTTTATATATCAATGATGAAATCTTAACATTGCAACACATGCCAATACGGCCGGGTTAACTTATAAAGTGACATTTTAAATTTCCAGCTAAACTTCCGGTTGAAAACGTCTTTGTATGATGACGTATGCGCGTGACGTCAATGGTTGAAACGGAAGTATTCGGACACCATTGAATCCAATACAAAAAAGCTCTGTTTTCATCTCATAATTCCACAGTATTCTGGACATCTGTGTTGGTGAATCTTTTGCAATTTGTTTAATGAACAATGAAGACTGCAAAGAAGAAAGTTGTAGGTGGGATCGGTGTATTAGCGGCTGGCTGCAGCAACACAACCAGGAGGACTTTGACTTGGATAGCAGACGCGCTATCCGACGCTAGCCGCCGACCGCACGGATGATCGGGTGAAGTCCTTCGTCCTTCCGTCGATCGCTGGAACGCAGGTGAGCTCGGGTGTTGATGAGGGCTGGCTGGCGTAGGTGGATAGCTAATGTTTTTATCATAGCTCTGTGAGGTCCCGTTGCTAAGTTAGCTTCAATGGCGTCGTTAGCAACAGCATTGTTAAGCTTCGCCAGGCTGGAAAGCATTAACCGTGTATTTAAATGTCCATGGTTTAATAGTATTGTTGATTTTCTGTCTATCCTTCCAGTCAGGGGTTTATTTATTTTGTTTCTATCTGCATTTAAGCACAATGCTATCACGTTAGCTCCGTAGCTAAAGTGCTTCACTGATGTATTGTCGCGGGGATAAAAGTCACTGTGAATGTCCATTTCGCGTTCTCGACTCTCATTTTCAAGAGGATATAGTATCCGAGGTGGTTTAAAATACAAATCCGTGATCCACAATAGAAAAAGGAGAAAGTGTGGAATCCAATGAGCCAGCTTGTACCTAAGTTACGGTCAGAGCGAAAAAAGATGCGTCCTGCACTGCACTCTAGTCCTTCACTCTCACGTTCCTCATCCACAAATCTTTCATCCTGGCTCAAATTAATGGGGTAATCTTCGCTTTCTCGGTTTGAATCGCTCTCGCTGCTGGTGTAAACAATGGGGAAATGTGAGGAGCCTTTCAACCTGTGACATCACGCTACTTCCGGTACAGGCAAGGCTTTTTTTATCAGCGACCAAAAGTTGCGAAATGTATCGTTGTTGTTCTCTACTAAATCCTTTCAGCAAAAATATGGCAATATCGCGAAATGATCAAGTATGACACATAGAATGGATCTGCTATCCCCGTTTAAATAAAAAAAAAAAAAATCAGTAGGCCTTTAAAAGCAATAAATGCGATGTCCACACTGCAAAAAGTCAGTGTTCAAAAACAAGGAAAAAAAATACAAAAATGAGGGGTATTTTATTTAAACGAAGCAAAATTATCTGCTAATAGAAAAAGTAAATCTGGCTTGTCAAGACTTTCCCAAACAAGTAAAATGAGCTAATTTCAATGAACCCAAAAATACCTTAAGTTTATTCTCACTAATAACAAGTGCACTTTTATTGGTAGAAAAAAAGAAAAAAAAACTTTTCGCTCAATATGTTGAAAAATATTCTTAAATCAAGTAAACGCTAGTGCCATTATCTTGACATAATGATATTACATTTCTTGAAACCAGCAAACTTATACTAAAAACTAATTTATTGTTCTTAATGGAAAGGCAACAAGGCAACTGCTTGTTACTCTCGGGGTCTCCTAGCCGCTCAGGCAAATAATATTGTCTAAAAATGCATTTTTCCATGGATAACATGACATCATCGCGCCAAGTGCGTGCTCTTTCAGTCAATCAGTGCGCATATATACAGCCCGGCCCCCGGCCAAAATGTTTTTAATTGTAATTTTGAAGAATTCATCCGAATGTGCATGAACTATTTCTGTTCAAAATTGTTTGAAATGTTAAATGTTTAAATATTAACTGTCAGTTTACTGTACTGTGCCAACTGTACTACTATATGAGTACTTATTTTCTATTGTTTCATTGAAAATAAAACAGCAAAGTCCATTTGGCTGTCATCTGTTTTAATTATGTGACACAATTGTGTCCAAGTCATGATTTTTTTTTTCATGCTTGAAATAAGAAATGATTACTTTAAAAAAATAGTTTAAACTTGTGAGTAGAGATGTCCGATAATATCGGTCTGCCGATATTATCGGCCGATAAATGCGTTAAAATGTAATATCGGAAATTATCGGTATCGTTTTTTTTTATTATCAGTATCGGGATTTTTATTTATTTATTTATTTTTTTATTAAATCCACATAAAATACACAAGATACACTTACAATTAGTGCACCAACCCAAAAAACCTCCCTCCCCCATTTACACTCATTCACACAAAAGGGTTGTTTCTTTCTGTTATTAATATTCTGGTTCCTACATTATATATCAATATATATCAATATATATATATATAATATATATATATAATATCTGCAAGGGATACAGTCCGTAAGCACACATGATTGTGCGTGCTGCTGGTCCACTAATAATACCAACCTTTAACAGTTAATTTTACAAATTTTCATTAATTACTAGTTTCTATGTAACTGTTTTTATATTGTTTTACTTTCTTTTTTATTCAAGAAAATGTTTTTAATTTATTTATCATATTTTATTTGATTCATTTTTTAAAAAAGTACCTTATCTTCACCATACCTGGTTGTCCAAATTAGGCATTATAATGTGTTAATTCCACGACTGTATATATCGGTTGATATCGGTATCGGTTGATATCGGTATCGGTAATTAAAGAGTTGGACAATATCGGCATATCGGATATCGGCAAAAAGCCATTATCGGACATCCCTACTTGTGAGTGTTGATGACACAGCTTTACAACACTTGATATTCTAGTTTCAAGCATGTTTTACTCAATATAGATCATCAAATCTCAGCAACAAGCTGTAATATCTTACTGAGATCATTTAGGACCAAAACACTTAAAACAAGTAAAACACTCTAACATAAAATCTGCTTAGTGAGAAGAATTATCTTATCAAACAGAAAATAAGCAAATATCACCCTTATTTGAGATATTTAATCTTACTTAGATTTCAGTTTTTGCAGTGCAGAGGCATTAAAACATGTAATACAATTGTAGGACTAGGTCAGGGGTGTCAAACATTTTAAATCGGGGGCCACATGGAGAAAAATCTACTCCCAAGTGGGCCGGACTGGTGAAAGCACGGCACGATAACTTAAAAATAAAGACAAGTTCAGATTGTTTTCTTTGCTTAAAGGTCCAAGAGCCAGCTCCAGCTCGTGGTGCCCAAGACCAGACTTAGATCCAGGGGAGACAGGGTGTGTCTTCTCTGTGGTCGGCCCTAAGCTCTGGAACACTCTGCCCCTCCATGTTCAAACTGCTCCCACAGTGGAGTGTTTTAAGTCTCGTCTTAAGACCCACTTTTATTCTTTGGCTTTTAACACTACGTGAGTTGTGTTGTCCTCTGTGATTTTTATAATTTTTTATTTCTATTTACTGTTTTAATTGGTTTTACCCTTTAAAATCGTTTTTAATCATATTTATTTTTATATTAATTTTATATTGGTTTTATATTTATCTTTATTTTTTGTTTTTATTCAGTCATTGGTGGAGCTAAGGATAATATTTGAATATTGTTTTAAATATTGTTTTTAATATTGTTGTGCAGCACTTTGGAAACATTTTTGTTGTTTAAATGTGCTATATAAATAAAGTGGATTGGATTGGATTAAAAATAGAACAAGCACATTCTGAAAATGTACAAATCATAATGTTGTTGGGTTTTTTTTGCACTTACATGTTGTGATTAATAGTATTCTATCTTTATTTGTCATTATTTGTACTTTCTGAATAAATGATGTGAAAAAGTTAATCAGTGAACTCATTGGTGTTAATTTTCAATCTATCAAGATAAAAAATATATATATATATAAAAATCAAATTACAGGATGTTATTTATGTAGTTTGATCATTTTCCTCAACTGGTGCACTAACATCATGGTTTTTTTTTGTGTGTTTTTTTTTACATCATCTACAAAGATACAAACAATTGCTATTGTGACATCTAGTGGACACATTTAGAACAGCTGTTTCTTTCGTTCAAAAATTTCGGCTCATTTTTATACTTCGCAAACTCATCTCGCGGGCCGTACGTTTGACACCCCTGGACTAGGCTGATAGTTTATTTTTTTAAATTTATATACCGTATTTTTCGGACTATAAGTCGCAGTTTTTTTTCATAGTTTGGCCGGGGGTGCGACTTATACTCAGGAGCGACTTATGTGTAAAAAGATTAACACATTACCGTAAAATATCAAATAATATTATTTAGCTCCTTCACGTAAGAGACTAGACGTATAAGATTTCATGGGATTTAGCGATTAGGAGTGACAGATTGTTTGGTAAACGTATAGCATGTTCTATATGTTATAGTTATTTGAATGACTCTTACCATAATATGTTACGTTAACATACCAGGCAGGTTCTCAGTTGGTTATTTATGCCTCATATAACGTACACTTATTCAGCCTGTTGTTCACTATTCTTTATTTATTTGAAATTGCCTTTCAAATGTCTATTCTTGGTGTTGGATTTTATCAAATACATTTCCCCCTAAAAAGGGCCTTATACTCCAGTGCGACTTATATATGTTTTTTTTCCTTCTTTATTATGCATTTTCGGCCGGTGCGACTTATACTCCGAAAAATACGGTATTCATTTGACAGGGACAGTGCTACTGAACATTGCTACCCACAGGTAACCGATGTCAAAGTACATAAGACTACGAGCCACAGGCTAATTGGAAACCCTCGTCCCTGGTTCGGCTTTTAAAGAGTACAAAATAAAAAAAAATGGCCCCATTTGTCAATACAACACCCAGTTCTAGTGCTCACACTTCTGATTTTCCTTAAAGTACCACTGATAGTCACACACATTAGGTGTGGTGAAACTCGGCCGGGGTTTGAACTCACAACCTACCGATCTCTAACCACAAGGCCACCGAGCTGAAGCCACTTTTTCCGTTTTGTGTAGAAAAGTTTAATGTCCGACTGTGACTTTAACTCCAGTGGCAAAGAGTTCCACAGATGTGAGGCCATCACTGAGAACGCAGACTGACCCAGAGTGGTCCGGCACCTTTTCACTCCACAGCTCCCACCGACTGCGGCTCGAGTCTGCACACCTTCACTACAAGCAATGTTAATGTTTGGTGATAATGTAAGTTGCTGTATGTATACTTTTGACCCAGCAGATTTGCTCACATTTTCAGTAGACCCATAATAAATTCATAAAATACCCAAACTTCATGAAAATTTTTGTGACCAACAAGTATGTGCTCCAATCACTCTATCACAAAAAAATAAGAGTTGTAGAAATGATTGGAAACTCAAGACAGCCATGACATTATGTTCTTTACAAGTGTATGTCAACTTTTGACCATGACTGTATATACATTTTTACAGCATGTTTTAAAGATATACATATTAAAAAATGACTTCTGGGTATATTATTTATTGATCAACTGATTCATAATTGGATGTTTATTTAGACGGCTTACGTGCAGTATCCCTTTAATAATTTTGATTGAAGCTACAGTGTGATGATTGATAGATGGATCATTTTTAATTGGCTATTGTCTACGGCCGTGCACAAAGTCAGAACATAATAAAATAAAATATTCTCAGATGAAACCGTCTTTGTAACAGTTCAACTATTCAAAAATGCCATTGCCAAATGCTTACAATTATGTGTATACAGACATCCGTAAGCTTTGGATTAAATATAATAACCATATGGGGGCAGACATGGGCATTCATTTTTTTCAAATGGCCCAAAAAATTGCATTAAAAAGCCTTAAATTCGATTTGCTGATATCTGTAGAAACCCTTTGTCAGCCCCCAATAGGATCATCATAGACCACAGACTAACAAATGGCAATGGTCTTGCATCTGGTGGATGCAAGACCATTTTTTGTCACAATTTTCTGATGATCAAAGTGAGACCAGTATTAACATCCGGCAGGGTGAGAGTACTCAAGACCATACCAAACCGAACCACGATATGTCCCTAATAACCGTGACAGACTGGTGTCTTCCCAATCGTGAAAACAAATATGTAAAAGTCTCAATGTACTTTTTATATGGGCCACCGATCGGACTCTAAAACCAAAACTAGACGTAAACACCCTTGCACGGTCAATAACCATGAATTGGTTAACGTGGACCCCGACTTAAACAAGTTGAAGAACTTATTCGGGTGTTCCCATTTAGTGGTCAATTGTACGGAATATGTACTGTACTGTGCAATCTACTGATAAAAGTTTCTATCAATCAATCAAAACTTAGTGTAATGGATGCCCGCTAATGTGGCTGTGCGATAGTACCATCTGCCTTAAGAGTTGCACTGGACAATGGATTATTTATTTATTTAACTTTTGTGACTTCTGCGGTGCTTTTTTGTAAACTTCTGGATCTGCCTCCCGGGAGCCTTGTGGCCATGGAGACCAGCTGCTGGGTCTCTGCCACACCAGAGTCCGTTTGGAGAGACTGGAGGAGATGCGGATGAAGAGACAGGGCTGCGGAGCTGGGACGGACAAGCTTCACAGTGTCTTGGCTGAATGAGCAGGTATCGGACACCTCGGTCTCCTTGGACGTATCGTTGCTCATCCATGCGGACTGGACACTGGCCGAGAGTTGGTGGGCGGCCGAGGGTGGAGTCGGCTCTCTTGGTTGCTTTGTTGGGTCTGCTCCTGTCTCTGGCCATGCTCCCCCCACCCCAGCAGACGATGGCGTGGAACACCGCAATGGCCACCACAGTGTATATGTTTTTGTTGTTGTCTTTGTTTTACTTTTGTGGCTGTGTGTAGAAGTCAGCTCTGCTCTTTTAATGTCCTTTGTGCTCTTTGATGTTTCCCTTATAGACACATGTTTATGTGTGCTGTGGCTATGAGTTTTTTTTCCCCTTGGCCTCAGTCTGGACCACCTCTCCAGGGCCCAGGCATTTTTTTTTCTCACCCCCCCTAGCGTTTACCTGTTTCTCATATAGTGGAATTTCTGACCTTTTCACCTTTTTCTATTGTGTACCATTTGAAGAGCATATGTGTGTAAAAGTTGAGCCTATGGTCGTCCTGACATTGTACAAGATGTCGTGATTGTTTGTTATGGCTAAGGGATTCAAGGATGTTGCAGAACAAACAGGTCCAAGGGAAACACATAAATAACCAAGTAGAACAAAGTCTAGGCATGATTCGCATGATTCTCGATTCATCCAACGTCTCCGGAGACGTTGTCTGTTTGCACGGCAATTCAATCCAACCTTGTACCATTTGATTATGGGTAAATAAAACTTTTGTACTAAATTCACTTTTGTTGCTGTTTAAGATTCGGACCATCCACCACACTCACCTTCTTTATAAGGGGGCGCCGGAAGTTGGCATACCCGTCAGCGATCCTGTTCTGTCTCCCTGTAACGTTTGTCTGCTCTTGAATGGGATTGTGCTGAAAATCTTTAATTTCCCCTCGCGGATTATTCAAGTATTTATAACTCTGATTTGGGCTCATTGGCGAGCGCTGTTGGAATAGGCTGCCTGGAGCCCTCACAGGGTAAAATCCCCAAGAAAAAACACACACCAAGACCATTTTTTTTCCCTAACTAAAAGACATTGCGAGGAATCCTACCGGTGTAGTTGGGGCGGACAGACCACAGGTGTAGTTGTTGACGCCGTCGACGCAGGTTGAGTTGTTCTCGCAGTCGTTGTCCTCGCAGTCGTCCGGATTGACCTCGCAGCGTTGGCCCTCGAAGCCCGGCGGACACACGCAGCTGCACGCCAACACAAGAGTGTACCATGAGATCCATTGAAGGCACTGGGGCTTTAAATCCAAAAACCAGATGTTAGCGCGCTTGAGGTGTCTTTTATTGAATAAACACGTAGCACAATTTAAATACCGCATAGACTGCACTGGAGCAGCCTCGAGCCCAAACTTGTGGTCATTTTGGGGGGTTTTTACGCTCATACAAAGCAAAATGCCGTAATGCTAAAGCTGAAACACATAACAACCTGGGTCTAACTGGGTATTATAAGGCTTACATTTGACGTCAGTCTTCTCAAACTAATCGATTAATTGTGCTCCTAATTGGTTGTCGAGGATGCTGTGCCCCGCCCACTCAGGGGCGCACTCAATTATCCTCCGCAAGCGTGTTTTCCTCATCCATCTTCACCTCCACTTCACCTCCTCACGTCTCCCTTTTTGAAGGCTACAACTTGTATTCCACCCCCTTGTATCTCACACACTTTTAAGCCCTGCTATGCGCACACACACACACACACACGCTCACGTAATTTGCCTCAACATCTCGCCCACTCTCCATCCTCACATTTGTCTCTCACACGCCATCGAGTCGACTCTACTTTTTTATTGCAAGAAAAGGATTTTAGAGCAAGGTCATCCTGAAGCAAATGAGTGGCACTTCTCCACGCACGCACGCACGCGCGCGCGCGCTGCGCGCGCGCGCGCAGCACGCACGCACGCACGCACGCACGCACGCACGCACGCACGCACGCACGCACGCACGCACGCACACACACACACACACACACACACACACACACACACACACACACACACACACACACACACACACACACACACACACACACACACACACACACACACACACACACACACACACACTCTTGTATTTTTTACCTTCTTGAGACCTACGAAAAAAGCCTACCTCTTTAGACCACCCTTTCTGGATAAATAAAGTAGTGTATTTACAACATTAATAATATATACATACTATGCAAATATGGAATTGCACAAGAAAAAGGTCACAATTTCACAAGAAAAACTTAGAATTTTGGCAGTATTATAATACAAGAAAGACTGAACATGTGTGCAATATTATGAGAAAAAGTTGGAATTTTACTCAATAACAGTCGCAATTTCACAAGAAAAGCTCAAAATGTCGGCAACTTTATGAAAAGAGTCGTAGTTTTACTAGACAAAAGTCACAATTTTATTAAAAAATTTAAAAATGTTTGCCAATATTATTATAATAATCAGAATTTTTACTTGGCAAAATGATGACAAGAGTCATCATTTTACTTAAAAAATGTTCACTATTTTACAATAACAACAAAAATTGACAATATTGTGATGTCAGAATTGTATATGACAAATGTCACCGTTTTGCATTAAAAAGTAATAATTTTGCATTAAAAAAAGTAATTTTATGACAAAATATTGCAGTATTACAGAAACAGAAAGAATATGAGAAATTGTTCCCAATTTTATAAGAAAAAAGTCGACACATTATGAGAAAAAGACTGTTTTTTTTTTTTTGGAATTGGTTTTTAATCTTCATTATTTACTTGAAGTAATACAGTATGTCCCCTATATACATTTTATTTTATGTTTTATATTAATTTTGGCCAAAGTGGGCACATTTCAATTTCTTACACACACTTGTTATTTCATATGTTGACCAGAGGGGGGGGCACTTTTAAAAGCGACACACAGTCAATTTGAAGAATTCCTCCTTTTTGGGACCACCCTCATTTTGATAGATTTCACCACCAGGGGTGCTAATGAGACATTCCCTATTAGATGCAATGGTTTTCCGTATTGGGACCATGATTTATGTCCTAACTTGTTCACACCTCCTCATATGGAAGCTACTTTTCCTTGTTGATGTCCCAAGAAGGGTAGAAATACAAGAATACACAAACACACACACAAACATTTTCCTGTATTTCTTACCATCTTGAGACCTGAGAGAAATGCCTACCTCTTTAGGACCACCCTTTCTAGATATATAAAGAAGTGTATTTACAACATTAATAATATATACATACTATGCAAATATAAAAAAGCTTGTTGTGAAAAATGAGTAGGAATTTCACAAGAAAAAGGTCACAATTTCACAAGAAAAACTATGAATGTTGGCAGTATTATAATAAAAGGCGTCATTTTACTCAACGCAAGTCAAAATTTGACAAGAACAACTAAACATTTGTGCAATATTATGATAAAAAAGTTGGAATTATAGTCAATAACAGTCGCCATTTCCACAAGAAAAGCTTACAATGTTGGCAACTTTATGAAAAGTCGTAGTTTTACTAGACAAAAGTCACAATTTTATAAGAAAACTTAAACATTTTGCCAATATTATAATAATAATCAGAATTTTTACTTGGAAAAATTATGACAAAAGTCATCATTTTACTCAAAAAGATGTCACTATTTTACAATAGCAACAACACAAATTGGCAACATTGTGATAAAAGTTAGTATTTTATATGCTTTTGCATTAAAAAGTAATAATTTTACATTAAAAAAAAAGTAATTTTATGAGAAAATATTGCAATATTACAGAAACAGAAAGAATATGAGAAATTGTTCCCAATTTTATAAGAAAAAAGTTGACACATTGTGAAAAAAAGACTCCTTTTTTTTTCTGTAGATGGTTTTTAATCTTCTGCGATAAGGTGGCGACTTGTCCAGGGTGTACCCCGCCTTCCGCCCGATTGTAGCTGAGATAGGCTCCAGCACCCCCCGCGACCCCAAAGGGAATAAGCAGTAGAAAATGGATGGATGGGTTTTTAATCTTCATTATTTACTTGAAGTTAATACAGTATGTCTCTATAAACATATTTATTTTATGTTGTTTATTAATTTTGGCCAAAATGGGCACATTTCAATTCCTCACACTTGTTATTTCATATGTTGACCAGAGGAAGAGCACTTTTAAAACAGACACACAGTCAATTTGAAAATGCCTCCTTTTTGGGACCACCCTCATTTTGATAGATGTCCCAAGAAGGGGGGAAATACAAGAACACACACACACACACTAACACACACACACGCAAATTATTGTATGTGTTACCTTCTTGAGACCTGCGGAAAAAGCCTACCTCTTTAAGACCACCCTTTCTGGATAAATGAAGTAGTGTATTTACAACATTAATAATATATACATACTATGCAAATATAAAAAAAGCTTGTTGTGAAAAATGAGTTGGAATTTCACAAGAAAAAGGTCACCGTTTCACAAGAAAAACTTATAATTTTGGCAGTATTATAATACAAGAAAAACTGAACATGTGTGCAATATTATGATAAAAAAGTTGGAATTTGACTCAATAACAGTCGCAATTTCGCAAGAAAAGCTTAAAATGTTGGCAACTTTATGAAAATAGTCGTAGTTTTACCCACCTGCTCCCAGTGCCACCCACACTGGTTTAAATGTAACTTACAGACAATGGGTTTCACTATGTAAAAGCGCTTTGAGTCACTAGAGAAAAGCGCTATATAAATATAATTCACTTTACTTCACTTCAACAAGTCAAGTTGAAGACTTTTTAGGACTTTTTTTTATAAAGAGCATAAGGGATCAAATTTAAGACCCCCTTTGCACATACAGTATCGTTAAAAAAGTACAAAAACAAGAAGGCCCAGAATTCCTTGCAAATATAGTACATTCATTTCCACTTGAAAGCATCGACACCAAACATTTGAGTAAAAAAATTAATCATTTGACAGCACGAGTATTCACTCACTGCAAAAAGTCAGTGTTTAAAAACAAGGAAAAAAATACAAAAATTAGGGATATTTTATTTGAACTAAGCAAAATTATCTGTCAATAGAACAAAAAATTTGGCTTGTCAAGACTTTCCCAAACAAGTAAAATTAGCTAACCTCAATGAACCCAAAAATACCTTCAAATAAGTATATTCTCACTAATAACAAGTGCACTTTTCTTGATAGGAAAAAAAAGAGACCTTTTTGCTCAATATGTTGAAAAATATTCTTAAATGAAGTAAATGCTATTGCCATTATCTTGACATAATGATATGCGCTCGGCATTACATTTCTTGAAACCTGCAAACTTATACTAAAAACTAATGTATTGTTCTTAATGGAAAGGCAACCGCTTGTTACTCTCGGGGTCTCCTAGCTGCTCAGGCAAATCATATGGTCTAAAAATGCATTTTTCCATGGATAACATGACATCATCGCACCAAGTGCGTGCTCTTTCAGTCAATTAGTGCGCATATATACAGCCTACACCTGTTAAAACAGATTATTTCTACTTATTTGCTATAGGACAGAAATAAAGACACATTTTAAATATATAATATGAACAGCAAACTATGAATATGGTTTATGGTTTTAAGATGACGCCACGCACATGCAAACACTAAACAATTTTGAGGAAATAAAGTACAAATCTGCAGGGCCGTGGTGAGCGTTGCCCGGCGCTGACATTTTAAACGATTCTGTCTTCCTGCTCCAGCACCGAGGCCTAATTGGACTTGTTGAATATCCCCAAACGATTATAAAACATGTCAGAATGTCAAAGAGGTCTGGCTTTTCCAATCCGCTCGTGGTCGCCGTCTGAGGGCACCGGCGTCTACACGAGTTGCTATCAACATTAAGAGAGCGCCTGTAAAAGGGTAAAAGGAGTCATGGTATCATTACCACGCCGGCCGGTAAAGGCCAGATGCATATTGAAACCTTTCAAAGGTCAAGGGGCTTCCGAAAAGAGGACACTGATTCTTATTACCGCATGACTTTTTACAGACCATGTGAGTCGGTTCTTTTCAGACCTCAAAATTGAGCATTTCATGTTAGATAAGGCATCATTTTTGTATTAGATAGCAATTACATGTGCAGGTGTACCTAATGATGTGTCCAGTCAGTGTTTGCTAAAATGCTCTTTTCCTGATAATCTCTAGTTGGACACCAAATTGCTGCGGCTCATCATTTTAAATGAGGGGTTGTCCAAACTTTTTGTCAACTTTTTTATATATATATATATATATATATATATATATATCAAATATTCACGATATATACATATACACATACATATATACATACAGTACAGGCCAAACGTTTGGACACACCTTCTCATTTCCATGTGTTTTCTTTGTTTTCATGACTATTTACATTGTAGATTGTCACTGAAGGCATCAAAACCATTTCAGGTGACTACATTTTGAAGCTCATCAAGAGAATGCCAAGAGTGTGCAAAACGGTAATCAGAGCGAAAGGTGGCTATTTTGAAGAAACTAGAAATAAAAACATGTTTTCAGTTATTTCGCAATTTTTTGTTGAATACATAACTCCACATGTGTTCGTTCATAGTTTTGATGTGACAATCTACAATGTAAATAGTCATGAAAATAAAGAAAATGCATTGAATGAGAAGTTGTGTCCAAACTTTTGGCCTGTACTGTACACATGTACATACATATATACTATATACTATGTATATACTATAAATATACATATATGGTAACACTTTAGTATGGGGAACATATTCACCATTAATTAGTCGCTTATTAAAGTAACAAAGTCTTAATTTAGAGTTATTTGTTACTGTCATAACGACGTGGACTATGTGGTGTTTGTTTTCCCGAGATGCAAGTAAAGTTGGAGTGGACATGGCGTGAAGGTAAATACATTATTTTATTTTAACACTAACAAACTACAAAAGGGGTACAAACAAAAGGTGCGCACAAGGCGGAAATGCGAACTTGACTATGAAAACAAAACTAGCACAAAGGCAAAAAACTATGGACATGAACAAAAATTCGCTATCTGTGACATGAAAAAACAAAACTTACTTGGCATGGCATGAAGCATAAACTGTGACAGCATGGGTAACAGGAGTAATCATGGCATGAAGTGCGCAGAGGTAATGTCGCCAGACCGACTAACTGAAAAAGACAGGCTTAAATAACAGTGACATGATTAACACAGTTGTGTGAGTCCAAACGTGGAACAGGTGAAACTAATGGTTGCTATGGTGACAAAACAAGGGAGTGAAAAAGCAGGTACCAAAAAGAGTCCAAAAACCAAACTGAACATAACCAAAACAAAACATGATCCCACAAACATGACCGTTACGTGGGATCTGAACCGAGGATGTCGTTGTGGCTTGTGCAGCCCTTTGAGACACTTGTGATTTAGGGCTATATAAATAAACATTGATTGATTGATTGATTCGGACACTAGGGTAACATATAAGGGTTAGGGTTAGGGTTACTAATAAGCAATAATTCTGAGGTTATTGAGGGAAGACTCTTAGTTAATGACTTACTGGTTGTATAATAAGGCCATGCAGAATAAGGCATTAATAAGTACTTAATAATGACTAATTAAGAGCCAATATGTTACAAAATTGCATTTTAATAACCAACTAATTAATAGTGAATATGTGTTCCTCATACTAAAGTGTTACCAGTATATATATATATATATATATATATATATATATATATATATATATATATATGGAGCTTATCACAGCTGCACTTGGGCGAAGGCGGGGATAAGTCGCCACCTCATCGCAGGGCTAACACCGACAGACAGACTATATATATATATATATATATATATATATATATATATATATATATATATATATATATATATATATATATATATATATATATATATATATATATATATATATATATATATTACTGATATCAACCGATACCAATATATACAGTCGTGGAATTAACACATTATTATGCCTAATTTGGACAACCAGGTATGGTGAAGATAAGGTACTTTAAACAAATAAAATGAAATAAAAAATAAGATAAATAAATTTAAAAACATTTTTTGAATAAAAAAGAAAGTAAAACAATATAAAAACAGTTACATAGAAACTAGTAATTAATGAAAATGAGTCAAATTAACTGTTAAAGGTTAGTACTATTAGTGGAGCAGCAGCACGCACAATCATGTGTGCTTACGGACTGTATCCCTTGCAGACTGTATTGATATATATTGATATATAATGTAGGAACCAGAATATGAATAACAGAAAGAAACAACTCTTTTGTGTGAATGAGTGTAAATGGGGGAGGGAGGGTTTTTGGGTTGGTGCACTAATTGTAAGTGTATCTTGTGTTTTTTATGTTGATTTAATTAAAAAAAAACCACAAAAAAAACGATACCGATAATTTCCGATATTACATTCTAAAGCATTTATCTCTAATATATATATATATATATGTATATATATATATATATATATATATATATATATATATATATATATATATATATATATATATATATATATATATATATGTGGTGTTTGGACGTTTTTCATGATAACCACAAAGTTCAGTGAACAGGTTGTGTTATGTGGGACCATGTGAAGTGAAGTGAATTATATTTATATAGCCCTTTTCTCTAGTGACTCAAAGCGCTTTACATTGTGAAACCCAATATCTAAGTTACATTTTTAAGCCAGTGTGAGTGGCACTGGGAGCAGGTGGGTAAAGTGTCTTGCCCAAGGACACAACGGCAGTGACTAGGATGGCGGAAGTGGGGATCGAACCCGGAACCCTCAAGTTGCTGGCACAGCCACTCTACCAACCGAGCTATACCGCCCTCGTGTGTGTTGACTTTTATGTTAGTTGCAGTTTTATGTTTTTTTTTTAAAATCATGACTAGGAAAGGTTGTTTGGATTGTGTCATACATGTAAATGCTAAAGTACACACAAGGGTAATGTATCTGAATGTCTCAGTTTAATGAACTCGAGATGTTTCACGGGCCAGATTGAAGACGCTCTCAGGCCCTTCCAGGGTTTGGACACCCCAGTTTTAAATGATTTACATGCTATTTTGGAACTATTTACCCAGAAACTATCATTTCCATTCTTGGAGGTGAAACCCTAGCCCTTCATTGGACA
>NC_084758.1:17039300-17106800 GCF_033978785.1 Entelurus aequoreus
TGAGAGGTGAGGGGAGCAGTGAGCAGCAGCGGTGGCTGCGCTCGGGAATCATTTTGGTGATTTTACCCCCAATTCCAACCCTTGATGCTGAGTGCCAAGCAGGGAGGTAATGGGTCCCATTTTTATAGTCTTTGGTATGACTCGGCTGGGGTTTGAACTCACGACCTACCGATCTCAGGGCGGACACTCTAACCACTAGGCCACTCAGCAGGTTCTCTTTGTCTCATGTTGTCCACCAAACGTTTTATGCTGTGCGTGAATGCACAAAGGTGCCAAGCAGGGAGGTAATGGGTCCCATTTTTATAGTCTTTGGTATGACTCGGCAGGGGTTTGAATCAAATCAAATCAACTTTATTTATTAAGCACATTTAAAATTTACCACAGGGGTAGCCAAAGTGCTGTACAATGGGCAGGTTAAAAGATAATACGAGAACCGAGCAAACACAACATAACACGATAAAAAATAAATAACTAAAATAAATAGAACATAAAAACATAAAAACAGGTTCACAGCAGGTGTATTATGGGGCGCCATAGCAGGGTAAGCCATGGAATAAAAGTATGTTTTTAAGAGAGATTTAAAAACAGGAAGAGAGGAGGCTTGTCTAACACTCAGAGGTAGGTCGTTCCAGAGCTTGGGAGCAGCAGCGGCGAAAGCTCTGTCACCTCTAAGCTTCAGCCTTGTGCCAGGGACCGTCGGTAGCAGCTGATCGGCTGATCTTAGGGATCGGGTGGGGCAGTAAGGCTGAAGGAGGTCGGAGAGATATGTTGGAGCGAGGTTGTTTAGACATTTGAAAACAAATAGGAGTTTAAAATTGATTCGGTAATGCACAGGGAGCCAGTGAAGGGACGCTAATATAGGGGTGATGTGCAGCAGAGTTCTGAACTCACGACCTACCGATCTCAGGGCGGACACTCTAACCACAAGGCCACTGAGCAGGTTCTCTTTGTTTCATGTTGTCCACCAAACGTTTTATGCTGTACGTGAATGCACAAAGGTGCGCTTTGTTGATGTTATTGACTTGTTGGAGTGCTAATCAGGCATCATTATGCTTCATTTGTAGGTATATTTGAGCTCATTTAATATCCCTTACGTGTATCCTCTTTGTATATAATTTAGTTTCGCGTGTCTCATGACACATTTCAGATGGCTGTTTGTGTGCCATGGTGTTCCAGACCACAGCAAACATTACCTAGCTTGCCAAAGATTGTAATAAATCTATTAAAAGAAGACAGCCTTAACTTGGACACACACGTCTATACCTTTGGCCATTAAAAGCCAGTAATTTCCAGGAGTTATCTCACCTTCTGAGTAGACTCTGATTTACTAATGTTTTCTAATGTTGTAAAAATGTGTAGAATAAATATTACCTTTCAACATTTCTGTCAACAAAGATTTGCTTCACCCTGCGACACATAGTCATTTCGATAGTAGGCTATTAAAGCTAAAATAGACACTTAGTCGTTGTCAAAAGTTGACATACACTTGTAAAGAACATAATGTCATGGCTGTCTTGAGTTTCCAATAATTTCTACAACTCTTATTTTTTCGTGATAGAGTGATTGGAGCACATACTTGTTGGTCCCAAAAAAACATTCATGAAGTTTGGTTCTTTTATGAATTTATTATGGGTGTACTGAAAATGTGAGCAAATGTGCTGGGTCAAAAGTATACATACAGCAATGTTAATATTTGCTTACATGTCCCTTGGCAAGTTTCACTGCAATAAGGCGCTTTTGGTAGACATCCACAAGCTTCTGCTTGAATTTTTGACCACTCCTCTTGACAAAATTGGTGCAGTTCAGCTAAATGTGTTGGTTTTCAGCATTGTTCACATGTTTAAGTCAGGACTTCGGGAAAGCCATTCTAAAACTTTAATTCTAGCCTGATTTAGCCATTCCTTTACCACTTTTGACATGTGTTTGGGTTCATTGTTCAACTGCGCCCAAGACCCAATCTAGGGGCTGATGATTTTAGGTTGTCCTGAAGAATTTGGAGGTAATCCTCCTTTTCCATTGTCCCATTTACTCTCTGTAAAGCACCAGTTCCATTGGCAGCAAAACAGGCCCAGAGCATAATACTACCACCACTATGCTTGACGGTATGCATGGTGTTCCTGGGATTAAAGGCTACGTTTCTCCTCCAAACATATTGCTGGGTATTGTGGCCAAACAGCTAAATTTTTGTTTCATCTGACCACAGAACATTCCTCCAGAAGGTCTTATCTTTGTCCATTTAATCAGCAGCAAACTTAAGGTGTGGCATCTGGAGCAAGGGCTTCCTTCTTGCATGGCAGCCTCTCAGTCCATGGCGATGCAAAACACACTTGACTGTGGACACTGACACCTGTGTTCCAGCAGCTTCCAACTCATTGCATACCTGCTTTTTGGTGGTTCTCGGTTGACTCTTGATTACCCTGACCAATTTTCTCTCAGCAGCAGGGTGATAGCTTGCGTTTTCTTCCTGATCGTGGCAGTGACAAAACTGTGCCATGCACTTTATACTCACGAACAATTGTCCGCACAGTTGCTCTTGGGACCTTACGCTGCTTTGAAATGGCTCCAAGTGACTTTTCTGACTAGTTCAAGTCAATGATTTGTTTTTTTCCGATCTGGGCTGAGTTCCTTTGATTTTCCCATTGTCGCGTTTTTGTAACAGAGTCTAATGACTGCATCACATGAGCCCTATTTAAATGGGCTCATAGAAATAAGAGTTGTAGAAATTATTGGAAACTCAAGACAGCCATGACATAATGTTCTTTACAAGTGTATGTCAACTTTTGACCACAACTGCAGATAACCAGATTAAAGTCAAACAGATGAATCCCATCTCACCTTGAATCCAAACGGACAGGTGCAGTGGTAAGATCCCAACTCGTCTGAGACACAGGTTCCGTTATTCTGGCAGGGATCCGCCAGGCAGGGGGCACACTTTGACACCAGACTGATATCCACCGGGCCTGATAGGGATAACAGGATGAAGAGAAGGACAGTGAGATGGTGATCCAGATAGGAGTGATGAAGATAAGAGATCCAAAGGACAACGTCGCAGGCAAAGCCATAAATCATGTTGTAAAAGGTGGTGTACTTTTATTCCTCACAGGGAGCGCTAACGAGAGACATGAAGGTGATTTATGGAGGAGAGCAACCGCTTCCCTTAACCCTTTAAACTAGCTCTTTACCCAGCTTTAACCTCTGTAAATGAAGACATTCATCCTTAAAGGGTAGCAACCTTTTGGTCAGTGAATTAAGCGCTGATTATACAACAAGTCAAGATTGCTTCTGCAGGAGCCGTGCCAGGCTCAGGCCCACCTCTTCCAGTACCGGTTTAAAACTTAGCCATGTACACAGCTTTTTTGGTAATAGCCTGTTCTAGATCAGGGGTCTCTAGTTTAAAAAAAAAATGTATTTTTTTATTATAATCTGTCCTTTTTAGCCCGTCCATTAATAGTGCCTCAGACTGGAAGTCTCTCCAGAGAGTGGTGAGGACGGCGGAAAAGATCATCAGGACTCCTCTTCCTCCTATCCAGGAAATGGCAAAAAGCCGCTGCCTGACCAGGGCTCAGAAAATCTGTAGTGACTCCTCCCACCCCCACCAAGGACTGTTTTCACTGCTGGACTCTATAAAGAGGTTCTGCAGCCTCCGTAGCAGAACCCTCAGGTTCTGCAACAGCTTCTTCCCTCAGGCCATAAGACTCTTGAACGCGTCATAAATATCCCCTCAATTCCCCCCACAAAACGGAGTAACAAGCCTTGTTGCCTTTCCATTAAGAACAATAAACTAGTTTTTAGTATAAGTTTGCTGGTTTCAAGAAATGTAATGCCGAGCGCATATCATTATGTCAAGATAATGGCACTAGCATTTACTTCATTTAAGAATAATTTTCAACATATTGAGCAAAAAAGTCTCTTTTTTTCTACTAAGAAAAGTGCACTTGTTATTAGTGAGAAAATACTAATTTTAAGGTATTTTGGGGTTAATTGAAGTTAGCTTGTTTTGGAAAGTCTTGACAAGCCAAATTTTCTTGTTCTATTGGCAGATAATTTTGCTTAGTTCAAATAAAATGCCCCTCATTTTTGTATTTTTTTTTCTTCTTGTTTTTGAACACTGACTTTTTGCAGTGTGTAAGAATAAAACGGAAGTGATCAGTTCATGCATGCAATACAAAAGTGCATACAAAAGGTTAAAACGGGCTATTTTTTTACCTTTACACTGAAATCTGTTGAGCGGTGTAGTGAGCAGCAGCCTGTCAGCCATGTCGGGAGGTCCGCTGCAGCGAGCAATGCCTGCCGAAAGCCACTCGCTTAACATATTTCCACAAAAAAATCCCATTTAAAAAAAAATTTACTTTCAATCTTACCAGGCTCTTTAAAGCCGGCCTTCACCCACTGGGAGAGCCAGCGCAGGTCGCAGTTACAGTACAAGGGGTTTGCACCGAGGGCACTAGATATGTTCACAAAGAATAGCGTCAATCAATCAATCAATCAATCAAAGTTTATGTATATAGCCCTAGATCACAAGTGTCTCAAAGGGCTGCACAAGCCACGACGACATCCTCGGTTCAGAGCCCACAAAGTCAACGTACTGTACTATGGACACATTTGCTGGTGGGACTTACAGGTGAGACAACGAGGTGAGATGATTGAACGCGCCGTCGGGGATCGTGGAGAGGTCGTTGCCGTGGAGTGTGCTGGGGGAAGAAAAAAAAAAGAAAAAGTTAAACAATGATGTACCTACTTTCTGTTAGTTACAAAACCTGAGTTACGTCAGTCAGGTGAGGCAAATGACACACAGCAGAGTAAATCACTCAAATGATCTGCATCTCCTCAGCAGCACCAGACCATCATTTGCTTCTATAATGAAACTAAATATTTATATAAAAAAAAGTAAACAAAACAAATATTTTCACAGCTCCAAAGGGCGCTGGTGTCAGAATGAAATATATGCATGAATATACACTATATTTGGCCACCTGCCTTGAAGTGCCATCCCATTCCTAACCCATTGGGTTCAATATGATGTCGGTCCACCTTTTGCAGCTATTAAAGCTTCAACTCATCTGGGAAGGCTGTCCACAAGGTTGCGGAGTGTGTTTATAGGAATTGTCCACCATTCTTCCAAAAGCGCATCGGTGTTGTTGGTCGAGAAGGCCTGGCTCTCTGTCTCCGTTTTAATTCATCCCAAATGTGTTCTATCGGGTTCAGGTCAGGACTCTGTGCAAGCCAGTCAAGTTCATCCACACCAGACTCTGTCATCCATGTCTTTATGGACCTTGCTTTGTGCACTGGTGCACAGTCATGTTGGAAGAGGAAGGGGCCCGCTCCCAGCTGTTCCCACAAGGTTGGGAGCATGGAATTGTCCAAAATGCTTTGGTATTCTGGAACATTCAAATTTCCTTTCACTGGAACTAAGGGACCAAGCCCAACAACCCCTCACCATAATTCCTCCTCCACCAAATTTCACACTCGGCACAATGCAGTCCAAAATCTACTGTTCTCCTGGCAACCTCCAAATCCAGACTCGTCCATCAGATTGCCGGATGGAAAAGCGTAATTCATCACTCCAGAGAACGCATCTCCACTGTTCTAGAGTCCAGTTGAACTTGGTGATGTATGGCTTAGATGCAGCTGCTCGGCCATGGAAACCCATTCCATGAAGCTCTCTGCGTACTGTACGTGGGCTAATTGGAAGGTCACATGCAGTTTGGAGCTCTGTAGCAACTGACTGTGCAGAAAATCTTTGCACTATGCGCTTCAGCATCCGCTGACCCCTCCCTGTCAGTTTGCGTGGCCTACCACTTGGTGGCTGAGTTGCTGTTGTTCCCAAAACTCTTCCATTTTCTTATAATAAAGCCGACAGTTGACTTTGGAATATTTAGGAGCCAGGAAATTTCACGACTGGATTTGTTGCCCGGGTGGCGTCCTATGACAGTTCCACGCTGGCCCATTCTTTCACAAATGTTTGTAGAAAGAGTCTCCATGCCTAAATGCTTGATTGTATATACCTGATTCTAATCATTTGCCATCAGTGTGTGAATGTGTGAATGCGTGTGTGTGAATGGGTGAATGTGGAAAATAGTGTCAAAGCGCTTTGAGTTCCTTAAAAAAAAAAAGGTAGAAAAGCGCTATACAAGTACGACCCATTTACCATTTACCATTTGGATGGGTGGCCAAATACTTTTGGCAATATAGTGTATACCGTGAGCTAAAACTCGCACATGTGTGTGTATGAGAGAGGATGTTATTTCGAAATGTGAAAACTCATTATAGATACGCTAATTTGTTAAACTTTCATAATGAGTTATAAATGCACGAGGAACTTGAAAATACAATTGATGTCATTGAACGCATTGAGTAATAACAACAACAGAGCGGCAACATCATTAATTAAGAGGGAGATAAAGCTGCTGCATACTAACCACTCATAAAACTCCAAATGCAGCTACTACCGCCTTGTGGAGTAGATAATTAAAATAAACAACTACATCAGGGGGTTGCCTACAGCCACAGCTGCCCATGTCTTGTAACCCCATGTAATTATAGACCCCTGCGTTTTTTGGCTTTCGTAAACCACACCACTACAGAGGCTAATTGGACAGAAGCGTTAATTGGATGATTGACAGAATAGCTTGTTGTCAGAAAAATTGTATGTAAATTAATCAAAAAACTTTGCGTTCTCTGAGCTCCCAATGAACAGACAAGAGGTTGTCTTTGTTTGCACCAAGCAAAGGCTTGGAAAATTCCATTGTGTACGATGGGCGGAGACGGGAGGGGGGTTATCTATTGTCATCGAAGACCTGCTCAGGCTGAAGCCAGGACCAGCCCAAGCCCTTTTGTGTTAATGTGGCCGCAAACAATGACTGTTTACATACTCCCCATTCCTTTAGAAACAGATGTTGTTATGTAAACAAGGAAAGTCCAAATAAAAAGAGGTGGCATACAATCTTTCGCCAGAGCGTGGGTGACACTGTAAGAGGTTACAGGTTGACACGTTTCTCCTCAATTGAGCAAAATGTAATTCTGTCTCTGCTTGATTCTTTGCTTCTTGTCTTGTTTAATAGATGTCATCAGTGTTTGAACCTGACAGTTGTATTTACCTGACATCACGTCCGGCTCATTAACTATACGAGGCTCAAAGTGGTGGTCTCTTGTTTTAGTGTTCTGGGGCGGCATTTTGGCTATCTTGAAGAAAAACTCCCTATGCTTACATTTGTTTAGGCTGTTCAAATCAGGAAAAGGATACAAGTTTATTCGGAGAAGTGATCAAGAAGGGCGAAATATGTCAAGGTTTTGCAAAAGACGACGAGAAAAGTAACGCACACTACAGTCTCAAGGGAGCAAAGTCGAGGAATATACTTTCAACGGTTATTATCCTTTGTATTTTTGCTCGTTTCTGACTTTTTCGAACACATTTTTGCTATGAGCGTTTCCTAAACCACCAAATTGGCAAGTCTAAATAAAAGAAAGCAAATGTGAGCAAAACATGAACGAGTTTAACTTTTACCAAAGGGGGTTGAGTTGGGCGGGGGTTGGTGGTAGCAGGGGGTCTATATTGTAGCGTCCCGGAAGAGTTAGTGCTGCAAGGGCTTCTGGGTATTTGTTCTGTTGTGTTACGGTGCGGATGTTCTCTCGAAATGTGTTTGTCATTCTTGTTTGGTGTGGGTTCACAGTGTGGCGCATATTCGTAACAGTGTTAAAGTTGTTTATACGGTCACCCTCAGTGTGACCTGTAAGGCTGTTGACCAAGTATGCCTTGCATTCACTTATGTGTGTGTAAAAGCCGCATATATTATGAGACTGGGCCGGCACGCTGTTTGAATGGAGGAAAAACGGACGTGACGACAGGCTGTAGAGGAGGCTGAAGGCAGTGCCTTTAAGGCACGCCCCCAATATTGTCGTCCGGGTGAAAATCGGGAGAAATTCGGGAGAATGGTGGCCCCGGGAGATTTTCGGGAGGGGCACTGAAATTCGGGAGTCTCCCGGGAAAATCGGGAGGGTTGGCAAGTATGCAGTGCGGCTGGATCAAAAGAGACGTCGAAGATGCTTTACTGAACCAAACGTTGCTTTATTACAAGCGAGCTTCATTATGCAGGACTACAGTTCCTGGAGGAGGTCAGGTCAAGAAAATGAGGCACTCCTAACTTGGAGAAGCCTAACCATCAGTTCTAATATTCCTCCTTCCTGTCTCTGGGTGTGTGCTAAGTCAGAACAGCACACCTTGACCACACTGTAAAAAAAAAAGAAAGTTGAGAAAACGCAAATTTTCAAGTTAACATGATGCAACAAGATTTTTGCGTTTTCTCACCTTTTGACTACTGCTGGCCAGACACTGTTTTGGTATATTTTGTTGGACTAATTATAGTTTTCAAGTTAGTCAGACTCAGAAATAAGGTTTCACTATGTTTAACTACCAAAACAGTGTCTGGCCAGCAGTAGTCAAAAGTTGAGAAAACGCAAAAATCTTGTTGCATCATGTTGACTTGAAAATTTGCGTTTTCTCAACTTTTTTTTTTTACAGTGCATAGGAGGAAATGTCCGTGTGCAAGTCATAACTTAAATGTTGACATTGAGCTAGACATGTAGTCTCTTCTCAAGGACAGGGCTATCACTTTTTGCAGTCCAAAGTCCCATTGGGGCCTCTTTCCTACGAAAAGTGATCCAATCCACCTGCAAATATCAAACTAAGGGGCTTTATCTTAAACTCAAACTGAAATACCACTATTTAAATAAACTTGGTGGTTTGCGTTCTCTAAGATGCATATAAACATTCACCATATGCAAAACATAATATTAGGTTAATTAATTCACTTCAACATCTAAAATACGCTCCTCGCAACGTTAAATTATGAAATGCAACTTTACAGGGGCAAAAACGATTCATATTCATCCGAGAGAGTCTTAATACCAGTTTCCTTGACCCAGCCACACACAAATAAGTTCTAGACCGCCATGTTATGGTAAGTTTTCATTTGTTTTGCCGTGTAGAATGAGGTCTGGAGCACAAGATAGTTCGACCTGTCTGGGAACGCGAACTTGATATCCTTGATATAACTCGACAAATCTTTTTTTCATGAACCATAGGGTTAGATTCTATTGCGAAGCTTGCATTTTTTGCTTGCATTTGCTTTTAGTGCAGTGGTTCTTAACCTGGGTTCGATCGAACCCTAGGGGTTCGGTGAGTCTGCCTCAGGGGTTCGGCAGAGCCTCCGCCGCGGAGGTCAAGACACGCCCGACTCATCGTGTAAATAAAAACTTCTCCCTGTCGGCGTATTATGGATACCCCCAAACAATGTTCCCTCTAATTTTCCATATGTGTGAGCAAACGCAAAAACTCCTTGAGCATTCAGTGGAGCACATGTGAGCGACGTCACACCTGCAGCACACCTGTCCCAAACCTGACTAAATAACAAGTTCAATGTTTTATTGTTGTAATCAAATGACAGCAGTCATTTCCATGAGATTATTTTCTAATATAAGTGTTTTGGCCCACTTACAATGACTATAACATATTGTTTTTCATGAGCTGTGTACTAGTATGATATGTCTGGGTGGGGGGGTCCTGCTTTGGAAATAATGTGTACCCCTTGCAGATATCGCATTTAGTTCCCACTAAAACATTCACATGTTGCACAATGAGATGTAAACATGGGATCGTGTGTACATTCCTGTAACTTTCTGTTTGTAAAATATACCTTTATTAGTATTTATTTAATATAATAACATCGTTTTATGATTACGGTTCGGGTTCGGTGAATGCGCATATGAAACTGGTGGGGTTCGGTACCTCCAACAAGGTTAAGAACCACTGTTTTAGTGGTAAGCTCTATCCCCCTTGCGTACTCGGATTGTTTGCTGCACATTGACCCACCACTTCGTTTACTGCCCGAATACAACCTATATACTGTAAGTATGTGTGAGAGGGTCGTCTCTAGAGTGCGAGTGTGTGTCCGCCAAAAAACCTGACTTGTGTGCATGTTTTTTGTGTCAGTTACTAATAGCCCCCCTACACAGGCCTGCCTCTGAGGGGGCTGCGGGTAATAAGAGAAGTGACAGTGATGACTGCCTGGCAACAGGTTGCTAAGAGGGTGGGCAGTCCGCATGGAAACAAACTAAAATCGAAGGAGAGGAAGAAGGAACAAAGAGAGAAGACATCTAAAGGGCATCAAACACACATCAAGAAGGCTAAATCAGGCTAGAATTTATGTTTTAGAATGGCCTTCCCAAAGTCCTGACTTAAACGTGTGGACAATGCTGAAGAAACAAGTCCATGTCAGAAAAACAACACATTTAGCTGAACTGCACCAATTTTCTCAAGAGGAGTGGTCAACAATTCAACCAAAAGCACCTTATTGCAATAAAACTTGCCAAGGGACATGTAAGCAAATATTAACATTGCTGTATGTATACTTTTGACCCAGCACATTTGCTCACATTTTCAGTAGACCCATAATAAATTCATAAAAGAACCAAACTTCATGAATGTTTTTTGTGACCAACAAGTATGTGCTCCAATCACTCTATCACAAAAAAATAAGAGTTATATAAATTATTGGAAACTCAAGACAGCCATGACATTATGTCCTTCACAACTGTACGTAAACTTTTGACCAAGACTGTATAAAATCAAACATGTGACATCACGTGTGGTTGCAGACTTTAACACCATGTGGGCAAACATTTACTTTTTTCCATGCCAACAAAGCAAGCACGCCTGATAGAACACACTCGGGTGTACAGTCAAGGCTCCCCTCTTCAGAAATGCGCTAGCTCAATGCTAATTTACATTGGATTTGCCATAGACATCGTACTGATTAGCATTGGTGGTTTTACATGGCGATTTTTGGTAATGTATATTACAACTAAGTTGCACGTTGCAATCAAACTTTTGTGTAATAAGTACAATACCTACAGTATAAAAACTGTTTAGGGCACAACTGCTTGACTAGGCAACACACTGTTGCCCAGAGTTTCTTAACCATAGGGTAAGGGCCCATTGTTGTATATGTTGTATATAGAGATGTCCGATAATGGCTTTTTTGCCGATATCCAATATTGTCCAACTCTTAATTACCGATTACGATATCAACCGATACCGATATATACAGTCGTGGAAGTAAACAGAAACAGAATGCTGGACGACAGCAAAAACTTACGGCGTCCACAAAGTACATCCGTACATGACATGACAATCAACAATGTCCACGCAAATAAGGATAGCAATAACTTAAAATAGTCTTGCTTGCTAACACAAAGCAGGTGTGCGGAATAGCGCTCAAAGGAAGACATGGAACTGCTACAGGAAAACACCAACAGAACAGGAAGGGCCACCAAAAGAACAGCGCAAGACAAGAACTAAACACTACACACAGGAAAACACCAACAAAACAGGAAGGGCCACCAAAATAACAGCGCAAGACAAGCATTACACACAGGAAAACACCAACAAAACAGGAAGGGCCACCAAAATAACAGCGCAAGACAAGAACTAAATCACTACACACAGGAAAACACCAACAAAAGAGGAAGGGCCACCAAAATAACAGCGCAAGACAAGCATTACACACAGGAAAACACCAACAAAACAGGAAGGGCCACCAAAATAACAGCCCAAGACAAGAACTAAAGCACTACACACAGGAAGACACCAACAAAACAGGAAGGGCCACCAAAATAACAGTGCAAGACAGGAACTAAAGCACTACACACAGGAAAACACCAACACAACAGGAAGGGCCACCAAAATAACAGCACAAGACAAGAACTAAAGCACTACACACAGGAAAACATCAACAAAACAGGAAGGGGCCACCAAAATAACAGCACAAGACAAGAACTAAAGCACTACACACAGGAAAACACCAACAAAACAGGAGGGGCCACCAAAATAACAGCGCAACACAAGAACTAAAGCACTACACACAAGAAGACACCAACAAAACAGGAAGGGCCACCAAAAGAACAGCGCAAGACAAGAACTAAAACACTACACACAAGAAGACACCAACAAAACAGGAAGGGCCACCAAAATAACAGCGCAAGACAAGTATTACACACAGGAAAACACCAACAAAACAGGAAGGGCCACCAAAAGAACAGCGCAAGACAAGAACTAAAACACTACACACAAGAAGACACCAACAAAACAGGAAGGACCACCAAAAGAACAGCGCAAGCAAAGCATTACACACAGGAAAACACCAACAAAACAGGAAGGGCCACCAAAATAACAGCGCAAGACAACAACTAAATCACTACACACAGGAAAACACCAACAAAACAGGAAGGGCCACCAAAATAACAGTGCAAGACAACAACTAATTTACTACACACAGGAAAACACCAACAAAACAGGAAGGGCCACCAAAATAACAGCGCAAGACAACAACTAAATCACTACACACAGGAAAACACCAACAAAACAGTAGGGGCCACCAAAATAACAGCGCAAGACAAGAACTAAAGCACTACACACAGGAAAACACCAACAAAACCGGAGGGGCCACCAAAATAACAGCGCAAGACAAGCATTACACACAGGAAAACACCAACAAAACAGGAAGGGCCACCAAAATAACAGCGCACGACAAGAACTAAAGCACTACACACAGGAAAACATCAACAAAACAGGAAGGGCCACCAAAAGAACAGCGCAAGACAAGAACTAAAACACTACACACAAGAAGACACCAACAAAACAGGAAGGGCCACCAAAATAACAGCGCAAGACAAGAACTAAAGCACTACACACAGTAAGACACCAACAAAACAGGAAGGGCCACCAAAATAACAGTGCAAGACAAGAACTAAAACACTACACACAAGAAGACACCAACAAAACAGGAAGGGCCACCAAAAGAACAGCGCAAGACAAGCATTACACACAGGAAAACACCAACAAAACAGGAAGGGCCACCAAAATAACAGCGCAAGACAACAACTAAATCACTACACACAGGAAAACACCAACAAAACAGGAAGGGCCACCAAAATAACAGTGCAAGACAACAACTAATTTACTACACACAGGAAAACACCAACAAAACAGGAAGGGCCACCAAAATAACAGCGCAAGACAACAACTAAATCACTACACACAGGAAAACACCAACAAAACAGTAGGGGCCACCCAAATAACAGCGCAAGACAAGAACTAAAGCACTACACACAGGAAAACACCAACAAAACAGGAGGGGCCACCAAAATAACAGCGCAAGACAAGCATTACACACAGGAAAACACCAACAAAACAGGAAGGGCCACCAAAATAACAGCGCACGACAAGAACTAAAGCACTACACACAGGAAAACATCAACAAAACAGGAAGGGCCACCAAAAGAACAGCGCAAGACAAGAACTAAAACACTACACACAAGAAGACACCAACAAAACAGGAAGGGCCACCAAAATAACAGCGCAAGACAAGAACTAAAGCACTACACACAGTAAGACACCAACAAAACAGGAAGGGCCACCAAAATAACAGTGCAAGACAAGAACTAAAGCACTACACACAGGAAGACACCAACAAAACAGGAAGGGCCACCAAAATAACAGCGCAAGACAAGAACTAAAGCACTACACACAGGAAAACACCAACAAAACAGGAAGGGCCACCAAAATAACAGCGCAAGACAAGAACTAAAGCACTACACACAGGAAGACACCAACAAAACAGGAAGGGCCACCAAAATAACAGTGCAAGACAAGAATTAAAGCACTACACACAGGAAGACACCAACAAAACAGGAAGGGCCACCAAAATAACAGCGCAAGACAAGCATTACACACAGAAAACACCAACAAAACAGGAAGGGCCACCAAAATAACAGCGCAAGACAAGAACTAAAGCACTACACACAGGAAGACACCAACAAAACAGGAAGGGCCACCAAAATAACAGCGCAAGACAGGAACTAAATCACTACACACAGGAAAACACCAACCAACTCAAAATAAGGCACGACGACCTGGTGGAGTTTCATTTTTTTAACGTTTTCTGCTGGTGGTGTGCCTCCGGATTTTTTAATGAAAAAAATGTGCCTTGCCTCAAAAAAGGTTGAAAAACACTGCTGTAAACAATGTGAGTAAATCAGATCAATGACCACTGAAAGTACTTTGAAATAATAGCACAGCATATACTTATGACAATATCCAAACAACCTTCCCTAGTCATGGTCAAAACAAATGCAATTAACACAAAGGCCAGCACACATAGTCGCACATAACACAACCTGCTCACGGAACATTGTGGATATTATGAAACATGTCCAAACACCATGACAACATGTGCCCATCCCTGGAGCTGGAAATGTGAGGATTAAAGGGAAATGAAGTGGTGCAAATGTGTGGCGGGTGGATGTGCTTTGTGGCGTGCACAGTGCATTTGGGCGCTGAGACCCAGTCTGTGGCAGCTGATGGATGAGAGGGAGAAACACAAGCTGAAGGTCCATTCATCAAGCACCACGCTGGGTGGGCGGCGGGAAAGCAGGGGAGGACAGAAGGAAGGATGGATGGATGGCGGGATGAAAGGAGGGAGGAGAAGAGGATGCAGAATATGCAGATGATGAGAAACGGTCACTTTTATCTCTTTGAGTACGCCGCTGCGACACACCGTGCGTCTCGGCGCGGCGCCAAGAGCGCTGATTAAACTTTGATTTAGCCGACGAGCGCTGAACTACGGCAAAGAGCAGAAAGCGCTGCGACGCGTGAGAGGCGGAGCTCGTGACTCACAGCAGGCGGAGAGACTTGAGGCCGTGGAAGGCGTGGACCGGGATGCAGCGGATTTGGTTGTAGCTGAGGATGCTGTGTGGAGAGGGAACAAGGACAAGGACAGATGTTTAGTTTTACTTACAAATGTCCGATAATGGCTTTTTTGCCGATATCCGATATTCCGATATTGTCCAACTCTTAATTACCGATTCTGATATATTTCAACATATTGAGTGTGGTGGAATTTCTGACCTTTGAGCTAAATTTCGTGTCTGTCAAGAATGTCTGCTTGTTTCATTTCTTTTCTATTCTAAACCATTGAAGGACTAGATGTAGGCCAAAGTTCAATATGGAGTCGGGCCGACCTTTCTACAAAATGTTTTGATTGTCTAAGCATGACTAAGGGATTCAAGGATGTTGCAAAACAAACAGGTCGAAAAGAGCAGGACCTTGACGCATAAGGGAAACAGATAAAATGGCCAAGTGACAAGGGCTAAGAGAGATTTCTTGATTCTTGTGTCCTCCGGAGGACGTTTGTTTGTCTGCATGGGCAGCTCAATCAAACTTTGTACTTTTGATTATTGGTAAATAAACCTTTTGTACTAAACTCACTTTTGTTGCAGTTTAAGCTTCGGACAATCCACTACATGAGCAAAAAAGGACTCTTTTTTTTTTTTTCGACCAAGAAAAGTGCACTTGTTATTAGTGAGAATATACTTATTTTTGGGTTCATTGAGGTTAGCTCATTTTACTTGTTTTGGAAAGTCTTGACAAGCAGACTTTTCTTGTTCTATTAGCAGATAATTTTGCTTAGTTCAAATAAAATACCCCTCATTTTTATTTTGTTTTCTCTTGTTTTTGAACACTGACTTTTTGCAGTGTAGATATGTCCAATAATGGCTTTTTTGCTGATATTCCGATATTGTCCAACTCTTAATTACCGATTCCGATATCAAGCGATACCGATATATACAGTCGTGGAATGAACACATTATTATGCCTAATTTTTTTGTGATGCCCCGCTGGATGCATTAAACAATGTAACAAGGTTTTCCAAAATAAATCAACTCAAGTTATGGAAAAAAAATGCCAACATGGCACTGCCATATTTATTATTGAAGTCACACTGCAAAAACTGAAATCTAAGTAAGATTAAATATCTCAAATAAGGGAGATATTTGCTTATTTTCTGTCTGATAAGATAATTCTTCTCACTAAGCAGATTTGATGTTAGAGTGTTTTACTTGTTTTAAGGCAGTGGTTCTTAACCTGGGTTTGATCGAACCCTAGGGGTTCGGTGAGTCGGTCTCAGGGGTTCGGCGAAGGTCAGGACACACCCGACTCATCGTGTAAGTAAAAACTTCTCCCTATCACCGTGTTATGGATACCCCCAAAACAATGTTCCCTTTAATTTTCTATATGATTTGCAGGTGTGTAAATGTTAAAATAATCATGTATAAGTTATCACACAACTCTTATGCTTAAAGGCCGTTGCTATAGTTATTATCAATTGTGCTGAAGTTGTACTTTTCTATCCGTGCAAAGGCGCAACTTGTAATCTTGCTTTGCGAGTTGTCTCGTGTCAGCAGTTTGTTTCCAGACCTTGCCTGCTGACAGCCAAGGACGGACATCGAGTACCTCAACACAGACAAAGCAGAGACCGGGCGAAATTACGAGTGTCAGCCCATTTCCATTCTGAATAATCATATAATGTGTCTACTGGGGCCTCAGTTATGTCAACTAGGGACCTCCCGAATAAATAGAGGAGCATGTGGGACTGTACCTTAGAGCGCAGGGTGAAACTGTATCTGAGTGTACAGCCCAATACGTCTCTCCTCATGAGTAAAATTCAACTCTGTCTCTGCTTGATTCCTTTCTTCTTGTCTTGTGTAATAGATAGTTTGGTGTTTGAACCTGACAGTAATTGGTTGTGAGTTCATGCACTGTGTTGGTTTTGTTCTTGGAACAAGGTGATGTCCATGCACGGTTCATTTTGTGCACCAGTAAAAAAACAAATAATTTAAAAAATATGTATATAATGATATTTTTCACTAAAGAAGGGTTCGGTGAATGAAACTGGTGGGGTTCGGTACCTCCAACAAGGTTAAGAACCACTGTTTTAAGGGTTTTGGTCCTAAATGATCTCAGTAAGATATTACAGCTTGTTGCTGAGATTTGATGACCTATATTGAGTAAAACATGCTTGAAACTAGAATATCAACTGTTGCAAAGCTGTGTCATTAACCATCATTCATCATACCATGATTTGATTAACGTGAATAAATTGAAAAACCTATTGGGGTGTTACCATTTAGTGGTCAATTGTACGGAATATGTACTGTACTGTGCTACCTACTAACAAAAGTTGCAATCAATCAATCAATCAACACTCACAAGTGTAAAACTACTTTTTTAAAGTAATCATTTCTTGCTTCAAGCATGAAAAAAAAATCATGATGCACATATCATTATGTCAAGATAATGGCACTAGCATTTACTTCATTTAAGAATATTTTTCAACATATTGAGTGTGGTGGAATTTCTGACCTTTGAGCTATATTTCGTGTCTGTCAAGAATGTCTGCTTGTTTCATTTATTTTCTATTCTTAACCATTGAAGGACTAGATGTAGGCCAAAGTTCAATATGGAGTCGGGCCGACCTTTCTACAAAATGTTATGATTGTCTAAGCATGACTAAGGGATTCAAGGATGTTGCAAAACAAACAGGTCGAAAACATCAGGACCTTGACACATGAGGGCAACAGATTCTTGTGTCCTCCGGAGGACGTTTGTTTGTCGGCATGGGCAGCTCAATCCAACTTTGTACTTTTGATTATTGGTAAATAAACCTTTTGTACTAAACTCACTTTTGTTGCAGTTTAAGCTTCGGACAATCCACTACATGAGCAAAAAAGGACTCTTTTTTTTTTTTTCCGACCAAGAAAAGTGCACTTGTTATTAGTGAGAATATACTTATTTTGAAGTATTTTTGGGTTCATTGAGGTTAGCTAATTTTACTTGTTTTGGAAAGTCTTGACAAGCAGAATTTTCTTGTTCTATTGGCAGATAATTTTGCTTAGTTCAAATAAAATACCCCTCATTTTTATTTTGTTTTCTCTTGTTTTTGAACACTGACTTTTTGCAGTATAGATATGTCCAATAATGGCTTTTTTGCCGATATTCCGAAATTGTCCAACTCTTAATTACCGATTCCGATATCAAGCGATACCGATATATACAGTCGTGGAATGAACACATTATTATGCCTAATTTTTTTGTGATGCCCCGCTGGATGCATTAAACAATGTAACAAGGTTTTCCAAAATAAATCAACTCAAGTTATGGAAAAAAAAATGCCAACATGGCACTGCCATATTTATTATTGAAGTCACACTGCAAAAACTGAAATCTAAGTAAGATTAAATATCTCAAATAAGGGTGATATTTGCTTATTTTCTGTCTGATGAGATAATTCTTCTCACTAAGCAGATTTGATGTTAGAGTGTTTTACTTGTTTTAAGGCAGTGGTTCTTAACCTGGGTTTGATCGAACCCTAGGGGTTCGGTGAGTCGGTCTCAGGGGTTCGGCGAAGGTCAAAACACACCCGACTCATCGTGTAAGTAAAAACTTCTCCCTATCACTGTGTTATGGGTACCCCCAAAACAATGTTCCCTTTAATTTTCTATATGATTTGCAGGTGTGTAAATGTTAAAATAATCATGTATAAGTTATCACACAACTCTTATACTTAAAGGCCGTTGCTATAGTTATTATCAATTGTGCTGAAGTTGTACTTTTCTATCCGTGCAAAGGCGCAACTTGTAATCTTGCTTTGCGAGTTGTCTCGTGTCAGCAGTTTGTTTCCAGACCTTGCCTGCTGACAGCCAAAGACGGACATTGAGTACCTCAACGCAGACAAAGCAGAGACCGGGCGAAATTACGAGTGTCAGCCCATTTCCATTCTGAATAATCATATAATGTGTCTACTGGGGCCTCAGTTATGTCAACTAGGGACCTCCCGAATAAATAGAGGAGCATGTGGGACTGTACCTTAGAGCGCAGGGTGAAACTGTATCTGAGTGTACAGCCCAATGCGTCTCTCCTCATGAGTAAAATTCAACTCTGTCTCTGCTTGATTCCTTTCTTCTTGTCTTGTGTAATAGATGGTTCGGTGTTTGAACCTGACAGTAATTGGTTGTGAGTTCATGCACTGTGTTGGTTTTGTTCTTGGAACACGGTGATGTCCATGCACGGTTCATTTTGTGCACCAGTAAAAAAACATAACTGTCTTGAATTTAAAAAATATGTATATAATGATATTTTTCACTAAAGAAGGGTTCGGTGAATGAAACTGGTGGGGTTCGGTACCTCCAACAAGGTTAAGAACCACTGTTTTAAGGGTTTTGGTCCTAAATGATCTCAGTAAGATATTACAGCTTGTTGCTGAGATTTGATGACCTATATTGAGTAAAACATGCTTGAAACTAGAATATCAACTGTTGCAAAGCTGTGTCATTAACCATCATTCATCATACCATGATTTGATTAACGTGAATAAGTTGAAAAACCTATTGGGGTGTTACCGTTTAGTGGTCAATTGTACGGAATATGTACTGTACTGTGCTACCTACTAATAAAAGTTGCAATCAATCAATCAATCAACACTCACAAGTATAAAACTACTTTTTTAAAGTAATAATTTCTTGCTTCAAGCATGAAAAAAAAATCATGATGCACATATCATTATGTCAAGATAATGGCACTAGCATTTACTTCATTTAAGAATATTTTTCAACATATTGAGTGTGGTGGAATTTCTGACCTTTGAGCTATATTTCGTGTCTGTCAAGAATGTCTGCTTGTTTCATTTATTTTCTATTCTTAACCATTGAAGGACTAGATGTAGGCCAAAGTTCAATATGGAGTCGGGCCGACCATTCTACAAAATGTTATGATTGTCTAAGCATGACTAAGGGATTCAAGGATGTTGCAAAACAAACAGGTCGAAAACATCAGGACCTTGACACATGAGGGCAACGGATTCTTGTGTCCTCCGGAGGACGTTTGTTTGTCGGCATGGGCAGCTCAATCCAACTTTGTACTTTTGATTATTGGTAAATAAACCTTTTGTACTAAACTCACTTTTGTTGCAGTTTAAGCTTCGGACAATCCACTACATGAGCAAAAAAGGACTCTTTTTTTTTTTTTTTCGACCAAGAAAAGTGCACTTGTTATTAGTGAGAATATACTTATTTTGAAGTATTTTTGGGTTCATTGAGGTTAGCTCATTTTACTTTTGGAAAGTCTTGACAAGCAGAATTTTCTTGTTCTATTGGCAGATAATTTTGCTTAGTTCAAATAAAACACCCCTCATTTTTGTTTTGTTTTTTCTTGTTTTTGAACACTGACTTTTTGCAGTGTAGAGATGTCCGATAATGGCTTTTTTGCCGATATCCGATATTCTCCAACTCTTAATTACCGATTCCGATATCAACCGATACCGATATATACAGTGGTGGAATTAACACATTATTATGCCTAATTTTGTTGTGATGCCCCTCTGGATGAATTAAACAATGTAACAAGGTTTTCCAAAATAAATCAACTCAAGTTATGGAAAAAAATACCAACATGGCACTGCCATATTTATTATTGAAGTCACACTGCAAAAATTTAAATCTAAGTAAGATTAAATATAACAAATACGGGTGATATTTGTTTATTTTCTGTCTGATAAGATAATTCTTCTCACTAAGCAGATTTTATTTTCGAGTGTTTTACTTGTTTTAAGTGTTTTGGTCCTAAATGACCTCAGTAAGATATTACAGCTTGTCGCTGAGATTTGATGACCTGTATTGAGTAAAACATGCTTGAAACTAGAATATCAAGTGTTGCAAAGCTGTGTCATCAACACTCACAAGTATAAAACTACTTTTTTAAAGTAATAATTTCTTATTTCAAGCATGTAAAAAAAAAAATCATGACTTTGACACAATTGTGTCTCATAATTAAAACAGATGACAGCCAAATGGACTTTGCTGTTTTATTTTCAATGAAACAATAGAAAATACGTACTCTTATATAGTAGCACAGTTATTAGTGAGAATATGCTTATTTTAAGGTATTTTTGGGGTTCATTGAGGTTAGCTAATTTGACTTGTTTTGGAAAGTCTTGACAAGTCAATTGTTCTTGTTCTATTGGCAGATAATTTTGCTTAGTTCAAATAAAATACCCCTAATTGTTGTATTTTTTTTTCTTGTTTTTGAACACTGACTTTTTGCAGTGTAGTCACCTGTAGGCGTGTCTGGATGAAATTAAACAATGGATGTCCACTAACTTTTTGCAACAACGCAAAGAAAACTCACAATCACAATCTCACCAAGTATATATTTGTAATTTCTAGTGAAAATATCTAAACAAACATAATACAAGTCCCAATCCCCAGGGTCACAAGTTTGTTATAAGACACAACACTTCACAATACTTGTAATAATAGCTAACAATGAGTTTTAATTGCTAATTTCCTATTTCAAGCAAAAATAACTTGAAATGAGCAAAACAATCTACCAATGGAACAAGTCAAAATTACCTCGGTAAAAATTCTTGAAATAGGAAATTAGCAATTCAAACTTATTACCGGTAGTTATTATTACGAGTATTGTGAAGATGATGCAGGTTTATGTTCTCGATATGTTGATCCAATCTTCAAAAAGTCAACAACGTCTTTAAAAAGACGACTTCAACCAATCCATCTGTCGGTTTTTTAGTGCACGTTAACATACCAAGCGTGTGTGAACGTCGGGTTTAGAGTCGGATGGGGCGGCCCCGTGGACGGGGGCCCCGTCAGAATGTGGTGCTACGTACTTTCCGTTGCAACTTACAGTGTGGCCAGTTGTGTCATGTTGCTAAAGGTGAGCGGGGCCACTGTGCTGATGCTGTTGTTGCTCAGGTCTCTGTGGACACAAATACACGGTCAAAACACACACACACAGACACACACACACATTCTTGTATTTATTACCTCCTTGAGACCTGAGAAAAATGCCTACCTCTTTAGGACCACCCTTTCTAGATATATAAAGAAGTGTATTTACAACATTAATAATACATACATACTATGCAAATATAAAAAAGCTTGTTGTGAAAAATGAGTTGGAATTTCATAAGAAAAAGGTTACAATTTCACAAGAAAAACTTGGAATTTTGCCAATGTTATAATAAAAGTCGTCATTTTATTCAACGCAAGTCAAAATTTTACAAGAAAAACTGAACATTTGTGCAATATTATGATAAAAGTTCAAATTTTACTCAACAGTCGCAATTTTACAAGACAAAGCTTACAATTTTGGCAATTTTATGAAAAGAGTCGTAATTTTACTCAATAAAAGTCACAGTTTTATAAGAAAACTTAAAAATGTTGGCAATATTATAATAATAATCGGAATTATACTTGGCAAAATTCATAATTTTACTCCAAAAATGTCACAATTTAACAAGAACACAAAAATTGGCAATACTGTGATAAAAGTCAGAATTGTATATGACAAATGTCGCCATTTTGCATTAAAAAGTAATAATTTTACATAAAAAAAGCAATAATTTTATGAGAAAATATTGCAATATTACAGAAACAGCAAAAATATGAGAAATTGTTCCCAATTGCATAAGAAAAAAGTCGACACATTGTGAGGAAAATACTTTTAGTTGTTTATTTTTTTTGTAATTGGTTTTTATGTTAATTTCTTTCTTCAAGTTATGACAGTTCGTCTCTATATACATATTTATTTATTTAAAAAAAAAATTGGCCAAAGGGGGCTAATTTCAATGTATTACACACACTTGTTATTTCATATGTTGACCAGAGGGGGAACACTTTTAAAACCGACACACAGTCAATTTGAAAAATCCCTCCTTTTTTGGACCACCCTCATTTTGATAGATTTCACCACCAGGGGTGCTAATGAGACATTCTCTATTAGATGCAATGGTTTTCCGTAATGGGACCATGATTTATGTCCTAACTTGTTCACACCTCCTCATATGGAAGCTACTTTTCCTTGTTGATGTCTCAAGAAGGATAGAAATACAAGAACACACACACACACACACACACACACACACACACACACACACATTGTTGTATTTCTTACCTTCTTGAGATCTGAGAAAAATGCCTACCTCTTTAGGACCACCCTTTCTAGATATATAAAGTAATGTATTTACAACATTAATAATATATACATACTATGCAAATATAAAAAAGCTTGTTGTGAAAAATGAGTTACAATTTCACAAGAAAAACTTAGAATTTTGCCAGTATTATAATAAAAGTCGTCATTTTATTCAATGCAAGTCAAAATTTTACAAGAAAAACTGAACATTTGTGCAATATTATGATACAAGTTGGAATTTTACTCAATAACAGTCGCAATTTTACATGAAAAGCTTACAATTTTGGCAATTTTTTGAAAAGAGTCATAATTTTACTCGACAAAAGTCACAATTTTATAAGAAAACTTTAAAATGTTGGCAATATTATAATAATAATAATATGAATTTTACTCGGCAAAATTCATAATTTTACTCCAAAAATTTCACAGTTTCACAAGAACACAAAAATTGGCAATATTGTGATAAAAGTCAGAATTGTATATGACAAATGTCGCCATTTTGCATTAAAAAGTAATAATTTTACATAAAAAAAGCAATAATTTTATGAGAAAATATTGCAATATTACAGAAACAGCAAAAATATGAGAAATTGTTCCCAATTGCATAAGAAAAAAGTCGACACATTGTGAGGAAAATACTTTTAGTTGTTTATTTTTTTTGTAATTGGTTTTTATGTTAATTTTTTTCTTCAAGTTATGACAGTTCGTCTCTATATACATATTTATTTATTAAAAAAAAAAATTGGCCAAAGGGGGCTAATTTCAATGTATTACACACACTTGTTATTTCATATGTTGACCAGAGGGGGAGCACTTTTAAAAGTGACACACAGTCAATTTGAAAAATCCCTCCTTTTTGGGACCACCCTCATTTTGATAGATTTCACCACCAGGGGTGCTAATGAGACGTTCTCTATTAGATGCAATGGTTTTCCGTAATGGGACCATGATTTATGTCCTAACTTGTTCACACCTCCTCATATGGAAGCTACTTTTCCTTGTTGATGTCTCAAGAAGGGTAGAAATACAAGAAAACACACACACACACACACACATTGTTGTATTTCTTACCTTCTTGAGATCTGAGAAAAATGCCTACCTCTTAAGGACCACCCTTTTAGATATATAAAGAAGTGTATTTACAACATTAATAATATATACATACTATGCAAATATAAAAAAGCTTGTTGTGAAAAATGAGTTACAATTTCACAAGAAAAACTTAGAATTTTGTCAGTATTATATTAAAAGTCGTCATTTTATTCAATGCAAGTCAAAATTTTACAAGAAAAACTGAACATTTGTGCAATATTATTATACAAGTTGGAATTTTACTCAATAACAGTCGCAATTTTACATGAAAAGCTTACAATTTTGGCAATTTTATGAAAAGAGTCATAATTTTACTCGACAAGTCACAATTTTATAAGAAAACTTTAAAATGTTGGCAATATTATAATAATAATAATATGAATTTTACTTGGCAAAATTCATAATTTTACTCCAAAAATGTCACAGTTTCACTAGAACACAAAAATTGGCAATATTGTGATAAAAGTCAGAATTTTATATGACAAATGTCGCCATTTTGCATTAAAAAGTAATAATTTTACATAAAAAAAGTTATAATATTTAGAGAAAATATTGCAATATTACAGAAACAGAAAGAATATGATAAATTGTTCCCGATTTTATAAAAAAAAAAGTCGACACATTGTGAGAAAAAGACTGCTTTTAGTTATTTATTGTTTTTGTAATTGTTTTTTTTGTTAATTTTTTTTTAAGTTATGACAATTCGCCTCTATATACATATTTATTTTATTTTTTTAAATACATTTTGGCCAAAGAGGGCGCATTTCAAATTCTTACACACACTTGTTATTTCATATGCTGACCAGAGGGGGAGCACTTTTAAAACCGACACACAGTCAATTTGAAAAATCCCTCCTTTTTGGCACCACCCTCATTTTGATAGATTTCACCACCAGGGGTGCTAATGAGACATTATCTATTAGATGCAATGGTTTTCTGTATTGGGACCATGATTTATGTCCTAACTTGTTCACACCTCCTCATATGGAAGCTACTTTTCCTTGTTGATGTCTCAAGAAGGGTAGAAATACAAGGACACACACACACACACACACACACACACACACACACACACACACACACACACACACACACACACACACACACACACACACGCACACACGCACACACACACACACACACACACACACACACACTGTCAACCTGCACAAGGATTTAGCAGAGCAATGACGTGTACATACACCAGTGACAGATGCTTCAGGGCCGCCAGCTCCTTGGGCACGGACGTCAGCATGTTGCCCTCCAAGTAACTGCGAGAGTGGAAGTGATATATTGTCAGAGGAGCACAATAGTACTTTTTTACAAAAAAAACTACCACAAAATACTACACTCAAATGCATCTCGGTGGAGTGTTTTTTCCCACTCTTTTCTTCCTGGGGCCGTGTACTGTAAGTAGGTCAGGTGGACACGATGATGGAGTGTCTCTTTCGAGGCTGATCGATAGCTAATCACTGTTATTGACCCCGAGGAGCAGGAGCCATTCCATAACTGGGGGAGCGGCATGTCATTGCTCACCTTTAGTAAGAGGGATATTCTTCATTTTGCACTTTTTATGTAGGCTGCTAACATTATTGCTCGTGTCCGGTGCATGTAGCTCTTCATTAAAAATGATTTAAAAAAAACAAACAAGCAACAACTACCGTCGAGTCGGGGAAAGGTGTCAGTGATCAATAACATGTTGTGTAATATTTCACGCACACAAGTTGGCTTTCATCACGTCTGTCCTTTATGGAAGTAGAATTGTCTCACATCAACTTATATATATCAATATGATATTAATACATATGCATATATTAATAAATATACAAATACAAATGTCATATCCAAATAAATAAATAATTTGTAGAAATAAATCCATATTTGTAAATATAATTTTGAGATTTTAAAATATATACAAATAAAATGTAGAACTATAAAAATGTGACATAAAAATACATCAAGAAATTGCATAAATAAACGTGTATTTGTAAATATATTTTTGAGATTTGAAAATATATACAAATACAATGTAGAAATATAAAAATGTGACATACAGATAAATCAAGAATTTGTATAAATAAAAGGGTATTTGTAAATATATTTGAAATTTGAAAATATATACAAATAAAATGTAGAAATATAAAAATGTGACATACAAATAAATCAAGAATTTGTATTAATAAACGCGTATTTGTAAATATGTTTTTGAGATTTGAAAATATATACAAATCAAATGTATAAATATAAAAATGTGACATACAAATAAATCAAGAATTTGCATAAATAAACGTGTATCTGTAAATATATTTTTGAGATTTGAAAATATATACAAATAAAATGTAGAAATATAAAAATGTGACATAAAAATAAATCAAGAATTTGTATAAACAAACGCGTATTTGTAAATATATTTCTGAGATTTCAAAATATATACAAATAAAATGTAGAAATATAAAAATGTGACGTACAAATAAATCAAGAATTTGTATAAATAAACGTGTATTTGTAAATATATTTTTGAGATTTAAAAATATACACAAATAAAATGTAGAAATATAAAAATGTGCCATACAAATAAATCAATAATTTGTATAAACAAACGTGTATTTGTAAATATATTTTTGAGATTTGAAAATATATACAAATACAATGTAGAAATATAAAAATGTGACATACAAATAAATCAAGAATTTGTATAAACAAACGTGTATTTGTAAATATATTTTTGAGATTTGAAAATATACACAAATACAATATAGAAATATAAAAATGTGACATACAAATAAATCAAGAATTTGTATAAATAAACGTGGATTTGTAAAAATATTTTTGAGATTTGAAAATATATACAAATAAAATGTAGAAATATAAAAATGTGACATACAAATAAATCAAGAATTTGTATAAATAAACGTGTATTTGTAAATATATTTTTGAGATTTGAAAATATATACAAATCAAATGTATAAATATAAAAATGTGACATACAGATAAATAAAAAATGTGTATAAATAAACATGTATTTATAAATATACTTTTGAGATTTTAATATAAATATGCTTGATTTTGTTTTTGTATTTGTATTGAATTTGCATATGTGGATCGATTTTTTGCTATTGTGTCGATGAGACATTCCTACCAGAGCGGTCTGGGTCACAGAGCATTATATGCATTATTATGCAAAATGCCCGGAGTTCTCTGCACCAAAACAATCCACGTCTTTACAGAGAGAACGCACAATGTGTCATGTCTTCTGATCATGTTTTGTTTAGTTATGTCCTGTTTGGTTTTTGGACTCTTTTTAGTTTCTGTTTACGCTCCATTGTTTTTGTTACCATGACTACTCATTGGTTTCACCTGTCATGCATTTGGACACACGCACCAGACTCATTTGGACAAACGCACCTGTTGTAATCAAGACACTATTATTTAAGCTTGTAGTTGCCAGGCAGTCGGTCTGGCGACATTAACTCGGTTACCCCTGTTTACCTCTAATGACTTCTGCTACACTTATTACCATAGTTCCATGCCAAGTGAGTTTTGTCTATTTTTGTGTTTCAGTAAGTGTTTTCGTTTTCATGTCCATAGCTTTTGCCCAAGTGCTAGTTTATTGTTTTCAAAGCAGAGTTTGTTCTTCCGCCTTGTGCGCGCTTTTTGTTTGTTCATTTTGTCAGTGTTAAAATAAATGATGTATTTACCTCCAAGCCATGTCCACTCCAACTACTCTTGCATCTTGGGAAAACAAACACCCCACAGTCCCCGTTATGACACAACGGGCCTGAGCTAGCTAACGTTAGCGTTGTATTAGCTAATGCTAATTTACCCAGTTAATCTGAAAGACCGTGCTAGCTGCCTATTTTATTGTATCAATGCCGTTTAATGAGCTTGTCCCGATGTAGATACTGGTCTCTTATCAGTGCAATCATCACATGACCCTCCCTAGAGTGCCTCTGATTGGCTCGCCAGTGTCTGACCATGTCTATGACCGCTCTGGCTGCAGTGCCCTCTGCTGGTTTTTCAGGGGAGTGTGTAGATCACATTTATTTGTGCATCTGGTTTATGGGAGGAATGTCTCATCGACACAATGGCGTGCTAACCTTTTTAGCTAACTTACACTTTGTTCTCTTATTCCACAGCCATAAACATTATAGTCATACAACTTGGTAAGTGACACATGCCAACTCTCAGCATGCTAATTTTATCTTGCTAACATTAGCATGCTACCTCTGTTCGATCCAAGAACTCCTTCCAGCTGTATAATCACTCGCCATACAGCAATAGATGATATCAGTCTATTACCTGACCGCTTCTATGTTAGCTACTTCTCTTTGTCTATAATGTTTATTTTCTGCTTGATATACTCTCTATTTTATGTTGCAGCTGTTACATATACTGTAATATTGTACATGGTAATTGGGATTTGTTATATATTGCATATATTATATACAATAAAATATAATATATCAGTAAATATTATATACCAGGGGTCACCAACGCGGTGCCCGCGGGCACCAGGTAGCCCGTAAGGACCAGATGAGTAGCCCGCTGGCCTGTTCTAAAAATTGCTCAAATAGCAGCACTTACCAGTGAGCTGCCTCTATTTTTTAAATGTTATTTATTTACTAGCAAGCTGGTCTCGCTTTGCCCGACATTTTTAATTCTAAGAGAGACAAAACTCAAATAGAATTTGAAAATCCAAGAAAATATTTTAAAGACTTGGTCTTCACTTGTTTAAATAAATTCATTATTTGTTTTACTTTACTTCTTATAACTTTCAGAAAGACAATTTTAGAGAAAAAATACAACCTTAAAAAATATTTTAGGATTTTTAAACACAAATACCTTTTTACCTTTTAAATTCCTTCCTCTTCTTTCCTGACAATTTAAATCAATGTTCAAGTAAATTTATTTTTTTTATTGTAAAGAATAATAAATACATTTTAATTTAATTCTTCATTTTAGCTTCTGTTTTTTCGACGAAGAATATTTGTGAAATATTTCTTCAAACTTATTATGATTAAAATTCAAAAAAAAATTTCGGGCAAATCGAGAAAATCTGTAGAATCAAATGTAAATCTTATTTCAAAGTCTTTTGAATTTATTTTAAAATTTTTGTTCTGGAAAATCAAGAAGAAATAATGATTTGTCTTTGTTAGAAATATAGCTTGGTCCAATTTGTTATATATTCTAACAAAGTGCAGATTGGATTTTAACCTATTTAAAACATGTCATCAAAATTCTAAAATTAATCTTAATCAGGAAAAATTACTAATGATGTTCCATAAAGAAAATGTTTTATTTTTTCAAAAAGATTCGAATTAGCTCGTTTTTCTCTTCTTTTTTTCGGTTGAATTTTGAATTTTAAAGAGTCGAAATTGAAGATAAACTATGTTTCAAAATTTAATTGTCATTTTTTTCGTGTTTTCTCCTCTTTTAAACCGTTCAATTAAGTGTAAATATCATTCATTATTAATAATAACAGAGTTAAAGGTAAATTGAGCAAATTGGCTATTTCTGGCAATTTATTTAAGTGTGTATCAAACTGGTAGCCCTTCGCATTAATCAGTACCCAAGAAGTAGCTCTTGGTTTTAAAAAGGTTGGTGACCCCTGTTATATACTGTATATATAATATGTAAATATTACATATATGTTATATTTTATATTGCTACTATGGTACATTTTTAGTCTACTTTATACCGGCATTATTTTTTCCATCCTTAGTAACTGAGCTACTGTGTGGCACAATTTCCCTTGTGGATCAATACAGTTTGTCTAAGTCTAAGGATAAGATATACACATTTTAAAAAGCCTATTTTGTGTGTGTTTTTTGGTAGTGCACAGCACTCACAGTTCCGTGGTGTCCTTGGGAATGCCCTTGGGCAGCAAGTGCAGCCCTCTGTTGCTGCATCGCACCACGCTGTCTGAGCATGTGCAGACATCCGGGCAGCCAGATGCAGGAAGACAGCCGTTATCCTCGCCACCTGAAAAGACAGAGCGGGAGGGAAGGGGGGGGTCAGTAATCTTAGAGTTCGATTTCTCTGTCTTTTTCAATTAAATATACCATTTAAATTCCCCCAGTGGGTGATAATCTGCATACATTAACAGTTCAATTGCAGTGTAATGATATCACAACACTGAGAAAACTGGAGGATTTGGTACATTGCATGGTATCAATTGCCCATTAATGTTATTACAAAACCCAAAACCTTTTCCTCTTTGGTCCGGAGGACACGACGTCCACAGTTTCCATAAACAATTTGAAATGTGGACTCGTCAGACCACAGAACACTTTTACACTTTGCATCTTAGATGAGCTCGGGCCCAGCGAAGCCGGCGGCGTTTCTGGGTGTTGTTGATAGATGGCTTTCGCTATGCATAGGAGAGTTTTAACTTGCACTTACAGATGTAGCGACCAACTATAGTTACTGACAGTGGTTTTCTTTAGTGTTCCTGAGCCCACGTGGTGATATCCTTTACACACTGATGTCACTTTTTGATGCAGTACCGCCTGAAGGATCGGAGGTCCGTGATTTCTCCAGATTCTCTGAACTTTTTGATGATATTACGGAGCGTAGATGGTGAAATCCCTAAATTCCTTGCAATATCTCATTGAGAAATGTTGTTCTTAAACTGTTCAACAATTTGCTCATGCATTTGTTCACAAAGTGGTGACCCTCGCCCCATCCTTGTTTGTGAATGACAGAGCATTTCATGGAAGCTGCTTTTATACCAATCATGGCACCCACCTGTTCCCAATTAGCTTGTTCACCTGTGGGATGTTCCAATTAAGTGTTTGATGAGCATTCCTCAACTTTCTCACTCTTTTTTGCCACTTGTGCCAGCTTTTTTGAAACATGTTGCATGCATCAAATTCCAAATGAGCTAATATTTGCAAAAAATTATGTGAGCAAATTGCGTGAGCAAATTGTCCAACAGTTTAAGAACAACATTTCTCAACCAGCTATTGCAAGGAATTTAGGGATTTCACCATCTACGGTCCGTAATATCATCAAAAGGTTCAGCGAATCTGGAGAAATCACTGCATGTAAGCAATTATATTATGGACCTTCGATCTCTCAGGCGGTACTGCATCAAAAAGCGACACCAGTGTGTAAAGGATATCACCACATGAGCTCAGGAACATTTCAGAAAACCACTGTCAGTAACGAGAGTTGGTCGCTACATCTGTAAGTGCAAGTTAAAACTCTACTATGCAAAGCCAAAGCCATTTATCAACAACACCCAGAAACGCCGCTGGCTTCGCTGGGCCTGAGCTCATCGAAGATGGACTGATGCAAAGTGGAAAAGTGTTCTGTGGTCTGACGAGTTCACATTTCAAATTGTTTTTGGAAACTGTGGACGTCGTGTCCTCCGGACCAAAGAGGAAAAGAACCATCCGGATTGTTCTAGGCGCAAAGTTGAAAAGCCAGCATCTGTGATGGTATGGGGGTGTATTAGTGCCCAAAGCATGGGTAACTTACACATCAGTGAAGGCACCATTAATGCTGAAAGGTACATACAGGTTTTGGAGCAACATATGTTGCCATCCAAGCAACGTTATCATGGACGCCCCTGCTTATTTCAGCAAGACAATGCCAAGCCACGTGTTACAACAGCGTGACTTCATAGTAAAAGAGTGCAGGTACTAGACTGGCCTGCCTGTAGTCCAGACCTGTCTCCCATTGAAAATGTGAGGCGCATTATGAAGCTTAAAATACCACAACAGACTGTTGAACAACTTAAGCTGTACATCAAGCAAGAATGGGAAATAATTCCACCTGAAAAGCTTCAAAAATGTGTCTCCTCAGTTCCCAAACGTTTATTGAGTGTTGTTAAAAGGAAAGGCCATGTAACACAGTGGTAAATGCAATTTGCAATGTGTTGCTGCCATTAAAAAAAAAAGGTTTCTCAGTTGGAACATTAAATATATTGTCTTTGCAGTCTATTCAATTGAATATTGTATTGTATTCTGTTTTTATTTACCATTTACACAACGTGCCAACTTCACTGGTTTTGGGGTTTTGTAGTATGAATATTCCGTCCAATGCAGCACTTGAACCTCTGAGCCCTCAGTCTCCACCACCATAATCATATAATGACAATGTCAATCACGATATAGGTTTAATGGAACTTATGTACAAGTTAAATTAATATAAAGACGCAAAACATTAGTGCTTTCTTCGGACTAGAAGGCATTATCTGTCGCTATCTTGGCAATCATTGTGCAAACACTTTTTCTGCTAATAAAGGATAAACAAGTAACGAGGGATTATCTTATCTCATTTAGGAGAGAGCGGGGGAAAAAAAGAGAGGTTTGCTAAAAGAATGCCCAAGGACGTTAAAGAAAAAAGATTAAAACTGCCTATCTGTGGGTTTTGTTTACATGGAGTATAATGAGTGCTGTGAAAAAGTGCAATTAGCCACCAGTGCAATAAACATTCCCCTTTATCTTCTGCATGGTAGACAGCATGTATGTCTTATTTCCTCAAATGACGTCCATGGCCGCTTATTGACTTAACCGCATAATAATCGGGTGCTTATTTGAAGGAGGCATCTTGCGGAAAAAAGCGGCCTTTATCGTTTTGCCGCAAACGCACGAGGGTGTTATTATGCAAGTAACGTGTTGTGAGTAATTTAGCGTTCCGACACGTAGAGTCCGACAGCTCTTTTTAAACTTTGATACATTCTAGTGATGTCCCGATACCAACATATTGGTACCGGTAACAAAATGTATTTATATACTTTTCGATACTTTTCTAAATAAATGGGACCACACAAAATTGCATTATTGGCTTTATTTTAACAACAAATCTTACAGTACATTAAACATATGTTTCTTATTGCAAGTTTGTCCTTAAATAAAATAGTGAACATACAAGACAAATTGTCTTTTAGTAGTAAGTAAACAAACAAAGGCTCCTAATAACATATTGTGTCATTCATCATTCTATTATTTTGTCAACATTATTAAGGACAAGTGGTATAAAATGAATTACCGTATTTCCTTGAATTAGCGCCAGGTCGGTAATTAATTTAAAACCTCTTCTCACTCCGGCGCTTACCAAAGGCATGCAATAAATGTAAGCATGCGCTAATTGTTTTAAACCCCCCCCCCCCCCTCTTCTCACTCCGGCGCTTACCAAAGGCATGCAGTAAATTTATGCCTGCGCTTGTAAATTTGAGTGTGATGTAAGGATACCATCATGAAAAGCACATTTAATTAAAAAAAAACTTTATTATGGTCTTACCTTTACTTATAAATGAAGTCCATGCGCAGCTCCTTCTGAACAAAAGCATCGATAACTTGTTTATAGAAGTCTTCCCTATCTTTCTTCAGTTTTAAAAGTCTTTCTGTCTCGATGGAGATCTTCCTTTAATTATTACCTCCTGCTTCGATTGAAAGTCCAGTTTAGAAAACTGTTTTATTTTAGATATGTAATCCTCCATGTTAAAAGTGCAAGCGAGAGGAAAAAATAAACGACCGCTGCTAACTGTTGCTGCTTGTTGTCACTTCTTCTGCAGCAGAGTACCGGTAGTCGCAAGAAGGATCACTAGCGCCCTCTACCACCAGGAGGCGGGAGTCATTTAATGACTCATATTTGACACACGCAGCTACGGTGTATTAATAAAACATAGCTGCTTACTGTTCTTTTTAGCATATTCAATAGCTTGGACCTTAAATCCTACTGAATAGCTCTTTATCTTCTTCCCTTTGTGCGATTTTAAATTATTGAAATCAGCGTCCTCCATTTTGAAAATGATGACAGGTGAAGTGTCACTCGTGACGTGACGAGTTTGACCCGGCGGAAATTCTTGGCATATGCTAATTATTTTGCGGAACGAGTTTGACCCGGCGGTAATTATAGACATGCGCTAATAAAAATAATATTTTGCGAAACGAGTTTGACCCGGCGGTAATGCAAAGCATGCGCTAATTATTTTGCGAAACGAGTTTGACCCGCCGGTAATTCTAGGCAGGCGCATACTATATACCCAGCGGCAATTCAAAGAAATACGGTATTAATCTACTTGTTCATTTACTGTTAATATCTGCTTACTTTCTCTTTTAACATGTTCTATCTACACTTCTGTTAAAATGTAATAATCACTTATTCTTCTGTTGTTTGGATACTTTACATTAGTTTTGGATGATACCACACATTTGGGTATCAATCCGATACCAAGTAGTTACAGGATCATACATTGGTCATATTCAAAGTCCAGGGACATATTTCCTGAGTTTATAAACATAAAATACATTTTAAAAAAACGAAAGAAGATTTTGTGATGCCAAAAAATATCGATGTAATCATAGTAGTATCGACTAGATACGCTCCTGTACTTGGTATCATTACAGCGGATGTCAGGTGTAGATCCACCAATGGTGTTTGTTTACATTGTGACGCCGGTGAGCTACGGTGTGTAGTGAAGCATGTTTAGCTATTCCTCGTCCTGCAGGGATGATACTTGTAAGAAACTTACTGTATTTGTCGCCATGGAGACCAGGATTAGTGATTTAAAAGTGGCGACAACACTGCAGACTGCAGACGGACTTTAGCCGCTAGCTAGCTAGCCATGTCTTAAAGCACCTCTTCCTGAGGGTGTTTCAGTGTTATAACTTCACCTTTATCGTTAGTTTTTAAGCCAAAATGCGTCCGTTCTCCCTTTTTCTGTCTACACACTGTGTCTGCTTGTAAGTACTCTGTGTGTGGAGTTTGCTCATCTGCTCGTAAACCAGCAATGACATGACGTGATGACGACTGGGGGGAAGGAGGTCCGGTACTTTTTAGAGGGGGTATAGTACTGAATATGATCGCTGTAGTACACTAATAAAGCACCCGTTCCATTAGCAGCAAAACAGGCCCAGGGCATAATACTACCACCACCATGCTTGACGGTAGGAATGGTGTTCCTGGGATTAAAGGCCTCACCTTTTCTCCTCCAAACATATCGCCAAATTGTGGCCAAACAGCTGAATTTTTGTTTCATCTGACCACAAAACTTTCCTCCAGAAGGTCTTATCTTTGTCCAGGTGATGTCAAAAACGTACTCATGACGTGTGCTAACTAGCGCACATGTAACACGTGAAAAGCCATCCAACAGCGCGCTCACAAACACATGGTGGGAACCAAAAACACATGGACCGTAACCTCCTCCAGAGCGAGGAAGGATCAGAGCCCAAGCGCGTTGTTCTTGGCCGAGAAGGTCTTCCTTTTCGCTCGTATGACATACACACACACACACACACACACACTCCCTCTGCTCCATTGTGATGTTGCATTATGGGAAACACTTGAACCGTGCTTCTTAAAGAGTGAAAAGCAACAGAGTTGAAACCATAATGAAGGATAATGAGGAGCAGTCAGGGAGCCAATAATAACTCTGTTTGAGTTGAGTGACGAGAACAGGAATACTGTTTGTATTAAAATGTGGTCATGCTGTATCGTCTATTTGGACCATGTGCAGAGATGTCACAGCCAGGCAGGATGTTGCCCTTTCTTACACACATTTTATCAGGCTTATTTCTTTAAATTGTGTCAATTATGGACATAACTACAAACCCCAAAACCAGTGAAGTTGGTACGTTGTGTAAATGGTAAATAAAAACAGGATACAATGATTTGCAAATCCTTATATTCAATTGAATAGACTGCAAAGACAAGATATTTAACGTTCAAACTGGAAAACGTTGTTATTTTTTGCAAATATTAGCTCATTTGGAATTGGATGCCTGCAACATGTTCCAAATAAGCTGGCACAAGTGGCAAAAAAGAGTGAGAAAGTTGAGGAATGCTCATCAAACACTTATTTGAACTTTGTGAACAGGCTAATTGGGAACAGGTGGGTGCCATAAAAGCTTCCATGAAATGCTCAGTCATTCACAAACAAGGATGGGGCGAGGGTCACCACTTTGTCAACAAATGTGTGAGCAAATTGTTTAAGAACAACATTTCTCAACCAGCTATGGCAAGGAATTTAGGGATTTCACCATCTACGGTCCGTAATATCATCTAAAGGTTCAGAGAATATGGAGAAATCACTGCACGGTTTCATGTCTCTAAGACGTTCCTACTGGAAGTTACAGGCAGTTTTTTCTGAGTTTTCTTCCTAGGAGCAGTTGTGTCTGTGTTTTCGTCCTAGGGGGCGCTAGAGCGCAATTTTGAGTTTTGGGGTCAGGTTTTTTATTAGATCGCAATTTTTGCCAGTCCTGATGTGTGTGTCCAGTTTGGTGAGTTTTGAAGCATGTTAAGGGGGTCAAATTACAGCTCAAAGAGGCAAAAGTGACTGTTTTTACTAAACTTTTGTTTTGAAGGGGGAATTGCCAACTTCCTGTTGATTATTGCTGAATGATGTCAATGTATGCAATCTAGGTCTAAGTCAGACCTACATAGAGGTTTTTGTTTCATGTCTCTACGAAATTCTTACCGGAAGTTACAAGCAGTTTTGTCTGTGTTTTTTCCTAGGGGGCGCTAGAGCGCAATTTAAAGTTTTGGGGTTTGGTTTAATTTTCGCTAGTCCTGATGTGTGTGTCAAATATGGTGAGTTTTGAAGCATGTTAAGGGGGTCAAATTATAGCTCAAAGAGGCAAAAGTGACTGTTTTTACTAAACTTTTGTTTTGAAGGGGGAATTGCCAACTTCCTATTGATTATTGCTGAAGGATGTCAATGTATGAAATCTAGGTCTAAGTCAGACCTACATAGAGGTTTTTGTTTCATGTCTCTATGACATTCTTACCGGAAGTAACAAGCAGTTTTGTCTGTGTTTTTTCCTAGGGGGCGCTAGAGCGCAATTTTAAGTTTTGGGGTTTGGTTTAATTTTCGCTAGTCCTGATGTGTGTGTCAAATATGGTGAGTTTTGAAGCATGTTAAGGGGGTCAAATTACAGCTCAAAGAGGCAAAAGTGACTGTTTTTACTAAACTTTTGTTTTGAAGGGGGAATTGCCAACTTCCTGTTGATTATTGCTGAAGGATTTCAATGTATGAAATCTAGGTCTAAGTCAGACCTACATAGAGGTTTTTGTTTCATGTCTCTATGACATTCTTACCGGAAGTAACAAGCAGTTTTGTCTGTGTTTTTTCCTAGGGGGCGCTAGAGCGCAATTTTAAGTTTTGGGGTTTGGTTTAATTTTCGCTAGTCCTGATGTGTGTGTCAAATATGGTGAGTTTTGAAGCATGTTAAGGGGGTCAAATTACAGCTCAAAGAGGCAAAAGAGACTGTTTTTACTAAACTTTTGTTTTGAAGGGGGAATTGCCAACTTCCTATTGATTATTGCTGAAGGATGTCAATGTATGAAATCTAGGTCTAAGTCAGACCTACATAGAGGTTTTTGTTTCATGTCTCTATGACATTCTTACCGGAAGTAACAAGCAGTTTTGTCTGTGTTTTTTCCTAGGGGGCGCTAGAGCGCAATTTAAAGTTTTGGGGTTTGGTTTAATTTTCGCTAGTCCTGATGTGTGTGTCAAATATGGTGAGTTTTGAAGCATGTTAAGGGGGTCAAATTACAGCTCAAAGAGGCAAAAGTGACTGTTTTTACTAAACTTTTGTTTTGAAGGGGGAATTGCCAACTTCCTATTGATTATTGCTGAAGGATGTCAATGTATGAAATCTAGGTCTAAGTCAGACCTACATAGAGGTTTTTGTTTCATGTCTCTATGACATTCTTACCGGAAGTAACAAGCAGTTTTGTCTGTGTTTTTTCCTAGGGGGCGCTAGAGCGCAATTTTAAGTTTTGGGTTTTGGTTTAATTTTCGCTAGTCCTGATGTGTGTGTCAAATATGGTGAGTTTTGAAGCATGTTAAGGGGGTCAAATTACAGCTCAAAGAGGCAAAAGTGACTGTTTTTACTAAACTTTTGTTTTGAAGGGGGAATTGCCAACTTCCTATTGATTATTGCTGAAGGATGTCAATGTATGAAATCTAGGTCTAAGTCAGACCTACATAGAGGTTTTTGTTTCATGTCTCTATGACATTCTTACCGGAAGTAACAAGCAGTTTTGTCTGTGTTTTTTCCTAGGGGGCGCTAGAGCGCAATTTTAAGTTTTGGGGTTTGGTTTAATTTTCACTAGTCCTGATGCGTGTGTCAAATATGGTGAGTTTTGAAGCATGTTAAGGGGGTCAAATTACAGCTCAAAGAGGCAAAAGTGACTGTTTTTACTAAACTTTTGTTTTGAAGGGGGAATTGCCAACTTCCTGTTGATTATTGCTGAAGGATGTCAATGTATGAAATCTAGGTCTAAGTCAGACCTACATAGAGGTTTTTGTTTCATGTCTCTATGACATTCTTACCGGAAGTAACAAGCAGTTTTGTCTGTGTTTTTTCCTAGGGGGCGCTAGAGCGCAATTTTAAGTTTTGGGGTTTGGTTTAATTTTCGCTAGTCCTGATGTGTGTGTCAAATATGGTGAGTTTTGAAGCATGTTAAGGGGGTCAAATTACAGCTCAAAGAGGCAAAAGTGACTGTTTTTACTAAACTTTTGTTTTGAAGGGGGAATTGCCAACTTCCTGTTGATTATTGCTGAAGGATGTCAATGTATGAAATCTAGGTCTAAGTCAGACCTACATAGAGGTTTTTGTTTCATGTCTCTATGACATTCTTACCGGAAGTAACAAGCAGTTTTGTCTGTGTTTTTTCCTAGGGGGCGCTAGAGCGCAATTTTAAGTTTTGGGGTTTGGTTTAATGTTCGCTAGTCCTGATGTGTGTGTCAAATATGGTGAGTTTTGAAGCATGTTAAGGGGGTCAAATTACAGCTCAAAGAGGCAAAAGTGACTGTTTTTACTAAACTTTTGTTTTGAAGGGGGAATTGCCAACTTCCTATTGATTATTGCTGAAGGATGTCAATGTATGAAATCTAGGTCTAAGTCAGACCTACATAGAGGTTTTTGTTTCATGTCTCTATGACATTCTTACCGGAAGTAACAAGCAGTTTTGTCTGTGTTTTTTCCTAGGGGGCGCTAGAGCACAATTTTAAGTTTTGGGGTTTGGTTTAATTTTCGCTAGTCCTGATGTGTGTGTCAAATATGGTGAGTTTTGAAGCATGTTAAGGGGGTCAAATTACAGCTCAAAGAGGCAAAAGTGACTGTTTTTACTAAACTTTTGTTTTGAAGGGGGAATTGCCAACTTCCTGTTGATTATTGCTGAAGGATGTCAATGTATGAAATCTAGGTCTAAGTCAGACCTACATAGAGGTTTTTGTTTCATGTCTCTACGACATTCTTACCGGAAGTAACAAGCAGTTTTGTCTGTGTTTTTTCCTAGGGGGCGCTAGAGCGCAATTTTAAGTTTTGGGGTTTGGTTTAATTTTCGCTAGTCCTGATGTGTGTGTCAAATATGGTGAGTTTTGAAGCATGTTAAGGGGGTCAAATTACAGCTCAAAGAGGCAAAAGTGACTGTTTTTACTAAACTTTTGTTTTGAAGGGGGAATTGCCAACTTCCTGTTGATTATTGCTGAAGGATGTCAATGTATGAAATCTAGGTCTAAGTCAGACCTACATAGAGGTTTTTGTTTCATGTCTCTACGACATTCTTACCGGAAGTAACAAGCAGTTTTGTCTGTGTTTATTCCTAGGGGGCGCTAGAGCGCAATTTTAAGTTTTGGGGTTTGGTTTAATTTTCGCTAGTCCTGATGTGTGTGTCAAATATGGTGAGTTTTGAAGCATGTTAAGGGGGTCAAATTACAGCTCAAAGAGGCAAAAGTGACTGTTTTTACTAAACTTTTGTTTTGAAGGGGGGATTGCCAACTTCCTGTTGATTATTGCTGAAGGATGTCAATGTATGAAATCTAGGTCTAAGTCAGACCTACATAGAGGTTTTTGTTTCATGTCTCTACGACATTCTTACCGGAAGTAACAAGCAGTTTTGTCTGTGTTTTTTCCTAGGGGGCGCTAGAGCGCAATTTAAAGTTTTGGGGTTTGGTTTAATTTTCGCTAGTCCTGATGTGTGTGTCAAATATGGTGAGTTTTGAAGCATGTTAAGGGGGTCAAATTACAGCTCAAAGAGGCAAAAGTGACTGTTTTTACTAAACTTTTGTTTTGAAGGGGGAATTGCCAACTCCCTGTTGATTATTGCTGAAGGATGTCAATGTATGAAATCTAGGTCTAAGTCAGACCTACATAGAGGTTTTTGTTTCATGTCTCTACGACATTCTTACCGGAAGTAACAAGCAGTTTTGTCTGTGTTTTTTCCTAGGGGGCTAGAGCGCAATTTAAAGTTTTGGGGTTTGGTTTAATTTTCGCTAGTCCTGATGTGTGTGTCAAATATGGTGAGTTTTGAAGCATGTTAAGGGGATCAAATTACAGCTCAAAGAGGCAAAAGTGACTGTTTTTACTAAACTTTTGTTTTGAAGGGGGGATTGCCAACTTCCTGTTGATTATTGCTGAAGGATGTCAATGTATGAAATCTAGGTCTAAGTCAGACCTACATAGAGGTTTTTGTTTCATGTCTCTACGACATTCTTACCGGAAGTTACAAGCAGTTTTGTCTGTGTTTTTTCCTAGGGGGCGCTAGAGCACAATTTAAAGTTTTGGGGTTTGGTTTAATTTTCGCTAGTCCTGATGTGTGTGTCAAATATGGTGATTTTTGAAGCATGTTAAGGGGGTCAAATTACAGCTCAAAGAGGCAAAAGAGACTGTTTTTACTAAACTTTTGTTTTGAAGGGGGAATTGCCAACTTCCTATTGATTATTGCTGAAGGATGTCAATGTATGAAATCTAGGTCTAAGTCAGACCTATATAGAGGTTTTTGTTTCATGTCTCTATGACATTCTTACCGGAAGTAACAAGCAGTTTTGTCTGTGTTTTTTCCTAGGGGGCGCTAGAGCGCAATTTTAAGTTTTGGGGTTTGGTTTAATTTTCGCTAGTCCTGATGTGTGTGTCAAATATGGTGAGTTTTGAAGCATGTTAAGGGGGTCAAATTACAGCTCAAAGAGGCAAAAGTGACTGTTTTTACTAAACTTTTGTTTTGAAGGGGGAATTGCCAACTTACTGTTAATTATTGCTGAAGGATGTCAATCTATGAAATCTAGGTCTAAGTCAGACCTACATAGAGGTTTTTGTTTCATGTCTCTACGACATTCTTACCGGAAGTTACAAGCAGTTTTGTCTGTGTTTTTTCCTAGGGGGCGCTAGAGCACAATTTAAAGTTTTGGGGTTTGGTTTAATTTTCGCTAGTCCTGATGTGTGTGTCAAATATGGTGAGTTTTGAAGCATGTTAAGGGGGTCAAATTACAGCTCAAAGAGGCAAAAGTGACTGTTTTTACTAAACTTTTGTTTTGAAGGGGGAATTGCCAACTTCCTGTTGATTATTGCTGAATGATGTCAATGTATGAAATCTAGGTCTAAGTCAGACCTACATAGAGGTTTTTGTTTCATGTCTCTATGACATTCTTACCGGAAGTAACAAGCAGTTTTGTCTGTGTTTTGTCATAGGGGGCGCTAGAGCGCAATTTTAAGTTTTGGGGTTTGGTTTAATTTTCGCTAGTCCTGATGTGTGTGTCAAATATGGTGAGTTTTGAAGCATGTTAAGGGGGTCAAATTACAGCTCAAAGAGGCAAAAGTGACTGTTTTTACTAAACTTTTGTTTTGAAGGGGGAATTGCCAACTTCCTATTGATTATTGCTGAAGGATGTCAATGTATGAAATCTAGGTCTAAGTCAGACCTACATAGAGGTTTTTGTTTCATGTCTCTATGACATTCTTACCGGAAGTAACAAGCAGTTTTGTCTGTGTTTTTTCCTAGGGGGTGCTAGAGCGCAATTTTAAGTTTTGGGGTTTGGTTTAATTTTCGCTAGTCCTGATGTGTGTGTCAAATATGGTGAGTTTTGAAGCATGTTAAGGGGGTCAAATTACAGCTCAAAGAGGCAAAAGTGACTGTTTTTACTAAACTTTTGTTTTGAAGGGGGAATTGCCAACTTCCTGTTGATTATTGCTGAAGGATGTCAATGTATGAAATCTAGGTCTAAGTCAGACCTACATAGAGGTTTTTGTTTCATGTCTCTACGACATTCTTACCGGAAGTTACAAGCAGTTTTGTCTGTGTTTTTTCCTAGGGGGCGCTAGAGCGCAATTTTAAGTTTTGGGGTTTGGTTTAATTTTCGCTAGTCCTGATGTGTGTGTCAAATATGGTGACTTTTGAAGCATGTTAAGGGGGTCAAATTACAGCTCAAAGAGGCAAAAGTGACTGTTTTTACTAAACTTTTGTTTTGAAGGGGGAATTGCCAACTTCCTATTGATTATTGCTGAAGGATGTCAATGTATGAAATCTAGGTCAAAGTCAGACCTACATAGAGGTTTATGTTTCATGTCTCTACGACATTCTTACCGGAAGTTACAAGCAGTTTTGTTTGTGTTTTTTCCTAGGGGGCGCTAGAGCACAATTTAAAGTTTTGGGGTTTGGTTTAATTTTCGCTAGTCTTGATGTGTGTGTCAAATATGGTGTTGTTTTGAATAATTATTTAATAATAAAGAATAAAACGTTACAATAACAATAGGGTCCTCTGTCCCAAAGGGACATTGCGGTCCCTAATAAGTATGGTGCCTGTATGCTGTTTTTTTCCAATAAAATACTGGAAAGGATAGAGATATAGTTTGTCTCTTTTATCCGATTATTAATCGATTAATCAAAGCAATAATCGACAGATTAATCGGTTATCCAATTAATCGTTAGTTGCAGCCCTAATTTTAAATTTTTCCTCCTTTGTTTGATTTTTTTTTTATGAATGAAAAAAATAAACGAACGCAACAAAGCAGTCTGTTCTCCAGCCAACCATTCCGACAGCAAATCTTAAAAACACGTTTTCTCGAGCCGAGCCAAACCAGCTAAGGACTTCCCAAGACGATCTCCCATAAATATTTGCAGAGCGACAAATTTACCGAGTGATCTACGGTACAGAGCGTCGACTTGGCAGCCGCGCCGGCAGCCTTGGTGGCGATGGGAACGCATTGTCGTGGTAACGGGAGCGTCAAGAGCGGGAACCACAGAGTGATGTCATGCGAAGGCTGTGTGTGATCACTCTGTCCTCGCAGTGCCCCGCTGAAGGATGTGGGCGTGCGATGTGACGCTCGTCTCCGACTGAACTGACAAGGCAGTTTGCGTAAGACGCGGGACTCAAAAGCCTGAGGTGAACGTTTGGCCCGCTTGGACGTCGACGTCATCCGAACTGAACGGATGCCCGGTTTGTTGGAGTGAAGTACTCACCCGGAGACGTGACACCACGTAATGACAACAATTACCAGCACTGAAACAACCCGGAGTCATTTGAAAACCGATCTGTTTTGTAATGCTGCATTCGAGACCACTGGGAAGTTGGAAGCTTACCAGGGTCGACCTCAAAAAATGTCCAGTAAACAAAAAACATGGCAGACAACCACGGCAAGCTACCATTTGTTTTGTTGGTGGAAATACAAACCCCAAAAACCAGTGAAGTTGGCACGTTGTCTAAATGGTAATTAAAAACAGAATACAATGATTTGCAAATCCTTTTCAACTTATATTCAATTAAATAGACTGCAAAGACAAGATACTTAACGTTAAAACTGGTAAAATTAGTTATTTTTTGCAAATATTAGCTCATTTTGAACTTGATGCCTGCAACATTTTTTTTTAAAAAGTGTCAAAAAAGAGTGAAAAAGTTGAGGAATGCTCATCAAACACTTATTTGGAACATCCCACAGGTGAACAGGCTAATTGGGAACAGGTGGGTGCCATGATTGGGTATTAAAGCAGCTTCCATGAAATGCTCAGTCATTCACAAACAAGGATGGGGCGAGGGTCACCACTTTGTGAACAAATGCGTGAGCAAATTGTTTAAGAACAACATTTCTCAACCAGCGATTGCAAGGAATTTAGGGATTTCACCATCTACCATCCGTAATATCATCAAAAGGTTCAGAGAATCTGGAGAAATCACTGCACGGAAGCGATTATATTACGGACATTCGATCTCTCAGGCGGTACCGCATCAAAAAGCGACATCAGTGTGTAAAGGATATCACCACACTGGCTCAGGAACACTTCAGAAAACCACTGTCAGTAACTACAAACCCCGTTTCCATATGAGTTGGGAAATTGTGTTACATGTAAATATAAACGGAATACAATGATTTGCAAATCCTTTTCAACCCATATTCAGCTACAAAGACAACATATTTGATGTTCAAACTAATGAATATTTTATTTTATTTTTTGCAAACAATCATTAACTTTAGAATTTGATGCCAGCAACACGTGACAAAGAAGTTGGGAAAGGTGGCAATAAATACTGATAAAGTTGAGGAATGCTCATCAAACACTTATTTGGAACATCCCACAGGTGTGCAGGCAAATTGGGAACAGGTGGGTGCCATGATTGGGTATAAAAGCAGCTTCCATGAAATGCTCAGTCATTCACAAACAAGGATGGGGCGAGGGTCACCACTTTGTCAACAAATGCGTGAGCAAATTGTTGAACAGTTTAAGAACAAAATTTCTCAACCAGTTATTGCAAGGAATTTAGGGATTTCACCATCTACGCTCTGTAATATCATCAAAAGATTCAGAGAATCCGGAGAAATTACTGCACGTAAGCGATGATATTATGGACTTTCGATCCCTCAGGCGGTACTGCATCAAAAAGCGACATCAGTGTGTAAAGGATATCACCACATGGGCTCAGGAACATTTCAGAAAACCACTGTCAGTAACTACAGTTGGTCGCTACGTCTGTAAGTGCAAGTTAAAACTCCACTATGCAAAGCCAAAGCCATTCATCAACAACACCCAGAGACGCCGCCGGCTTCGCTGGGTCCGAGCTCATCTAAGATGGACTAATGCAAAGTTTAAAAGTGTTAAAAGTCCACATTTCAAATTGTTTTTGGAAACTGTGGACGTCGTGTCCTCCGAACCAAAGAGGAAAATAACCATCCGGATTGTTATAGGCGCAAAGTTAAAAAGCCAGCATCTGTGATGGTATGGGGGTGTATTAGTGCCCAAGACATGGGTAACTTACACATCTGTGAAGGCACCATTAATGCTGAAAGGTACATACAGGTTTTGGAGCAACACAAGTTGCCATCCAAGCAACGTTATCATGGACGCCCCTGCTTATTTCAGCAAGACAATGCCAAGCCACGTGTTACAACAGTGTGACTTCATAGTAAAAGAGTGCGGGTACTAGACTGGCCTGCCTGTAGTCCAGACCTGTCTCCCATTGAAAATGTGTGGCGCATTATGAAGCCTAAAATACCACAACGGAGACCCCCGGACTGTTGAACAACTTAAGCTGTACATCAAGCAAGAATGGGAAAGAATTCCTCCTGAGAAGCTTCAAAAATTGGTCTCCTCAGTTCCCAAACGTTTAATGAGTGTTTTTAAAAGGAAAGGCCATGTAACGCAGTGGTAAATGCAATGTGCAATGTGTTGCTGCCATTAAATTCTAAGTTAATTATTTGCCAAAAAAAAAAATTGGTTTCTCAGTTGGAACATTAAATATCTTGTCTTTGCAGTCTATTCAATTGAATATAAGTTGAAAAGGATTTGCAAATCATTGTGACTGTTTTTATTTCCAAATACACAACGTGCCAACTTCACTGGTTTTGGGTTTTTTATCATGTGACTGCAATAGCCCTTCGCTCAATTGTGTTTGTTTTTGTCAGAAAAGTTGCATGTAAATTATCAAAAAACTTTCCGTTCTCTGAGTTCCCAGTGAACAGGCAATAGGCTGTCTTTGTTGCACCAAGCCAAAGGCTTGTAAAATTCCATTGTGTACGATGGGAGGAGGCGGGAGGGGGTTATCTATTGTCATCAAACACCTGCCCAAGCTCGATCCAGGACCAGTCGAAGCCCGAGGCATCTTTTTCTTTTGTGTTAATGTGACCGAAAACAATGGCTGTTTACATACCGCCCATTCCTTTAGAAACAGCTGTTGTTAAACAGGGAATATCCACATAAAAGAGGAGACGTGAACCTTTTTTCGTTAGAGTGTGGGTGACACTTTAAGAGGTTACAGGTCGACACGTTTCTCCTCAATTGAGCCAAATTTAATTCTGTCTCTGTTTAATTCCTTGCCTCTTGTCTCGTTTAATAGATGTCATCAGTGTTTGAACCTGACATCTTTACTTCTAACGTCATTCACAAATGTATTTCCCGGCTACTTTCAGGCATTTTAAAAGGAACGCCACTAAAAAAAACCCGCCTGACAAAAAAGCGCTCTCCTTACCGTCGCATGTAAAGTCGGGGTGGGCCACATCCTGGATGGGGATCTCCTTCAGGAAGGCTGGCCTCTGGCAGCGAGGGTTTCCACTCACCACCCTGGTCCTCTTCAACCACTGCCCCAGCCAGGCCAGGTGACAGTCGCACACGTACGGGTTGGACAGGAGGTTACTGCCAAAAAGATACATTTGTAAGTACATTCTCCAATTAATGCTTCTCGTTTAACAAGGAGTGTAGTCTATAAAAGCAAAAAAACACTAAAGTACCAAATGCAGAGAAATTGTTCTCTGCATTTGACCCATCACCCTTGATCACCCTTGGGAGGTGAGGGGAGCAGTGAGCAGCGGCGGTGGCCACTCCCGGGAATCATTTTTGGTGATTTAACCCCCCAGTTCCAACCCTTGATGCTGAGTGCCAAGCAGGGAGGTAATGGCTCCCATTTTTATAGTCTTTGGTATGACTCGGCCGGGGTTTGAACTCACAACCTACCCATCTCAGGGCGGACACTCTAACCACTAGGCCACTGAGTAGGTCAGTGCTCATTTTGACACTAATGAGCATTGTGTCACTTAACAAGGACACTAACTATTGTGGCTGTAGACAACTTCCTAACCTCGCCTGCTTCCAATTAACACCCCGTGCTGTTTGCATTTAGGGTAATTTGCCTGGTAGGAAAAGGCAATGAAAAAGGGGCTTTAGAAGACACTGACTTAATGACTCCTTTTTATTAAAATATTTAAGATGTCCGATAATATCGGCCGATAAATGCTTTAAAATGTAATATCGGAAATTATCGGTATCTGTTTTGTTATTATCGGTATCATTTTTTTTATTATTATTTTTTTTTATTATTATTAAATCAACATAAAAAACACAAGATACACTTACAATTAGTACACCAACCCAAAGAACCTCCCTCCCCAATTTACACTCATTTACACAAAAGGGTTGTTTCTTTCTGTTATTAATATTCTGGTTCCTACATTATATATCAATATATATCAATACAGTCTGCAAGGGATACAGTCCGTAAGCACACATGATTGTGTGTGCTGCTGGTCCACTAATAGTATTAACCTTTAACAGTTAATTTTACTCATTTTCATTAATTACTGGTTTCTATGTAACTGTTTTTATATTGTTTTACTTTCTTTTTTATGTTTTTAATTTATTTATCTTAATTTATTTTATTAATTTTTTTAAAAAAAGGACCTTATCTTCGCCATACCTGGTTGTCCAAATTAGGCATAATAATGTGTTAATTCCACGACTGTATATATCGGTATCGGTTGATATCGGTATCGGTAATTAAGAGTTGGACAATATCGGAATATCGGCAAAAAGCCATTATCGGACATCCCTAATTAATTCTATAACACTTTTTTCAACCAAGCAAATTATGCTGTACATTTTTATCTGTTTGCATATTTAATAAGTGCAATTTTAAATATTAATTTTAATCACCCTGCACACTGGAAAAACAGCATTCCTTGCCTGTCCTAAATTTCCTTACCATGACATATCTACAGCCTTCAAAAATGTTAATTTAAAAAAAAAAAAAAAAGGTTTTAATATTTTAAAATATTGAAAGGTTTTTTTCTGAAAAAAGAAATGGAAATTCAGTTCTGTTAAAATTCAGACTTAAGTCAATTTCACTCGGTCCTTCAACCATGCATACATGTCTTGTGGCTATATCAGGGGTGTCTAAACCTTTGGACTTTGGGGCCGCGTTGGGCTAAAAAAAAATGGTTAAGGGCCGAAAGCCGACTGCATGTAAAGTGTATATGTATTAGGGTTGTACAGTATATTAGTATAGTACTGCAATACTAATGAATCATATTCAGTACTATACTTCCTCTAACAAATACCGGTCCTCCACTCCCCGCCCCCTGTTGTCGTGTCATTGCTGGTTTACGAGCAGAGGAGCATGTTTGGCAGTGCACAATCACAGAGTACTTACAAGCAGACACAGTGTGTAGACAGAAAAGGGAGAACGGACGCATTTTGGCTTGACAACTAAAGATAAAGGTGAAGTTATAACACTGAAACGCCCTCAGGAAGAGGTGCTTTAAGACATGACTAGCTAGCTAGCGGCTAAAGTCCATCTGCAGTCTGCAGTGTTGTAGCTACTTCTAAATCACTAATCCTCGTCTCCATGGCGACAAATAAAGTAAGTTTCTTAGAAGTATCATCCCTGCAGGACGAGGAATAGCTAAACATGCTTCACTACACACTGTAGCTCACCGGCGTAACAATGTAAACAAACACCATTGGTGGATCTACACCTGACATCCACTGTTATGATACCAAGTACAAGACCGTATCTAGTCGATACTACTATGATTACATCTTCTTTCGTTTTTTTTAAATTTTACATCATGTTTATAAAGTCAGGAAATATGTCCCTGGACAAATGAGGACTTTGAATATGACCAATGAATGATCCTGTAACTACTTGGTATCGGATCGATACCCAAATGTGTGGTATCATCCAAAACTAATGTAAACAACAGAAGAATAAGTGATTATTACATTTTAACAGAAGTGTAGATAGAACATGTTAAAAGAGAAAGTAAGCAGATATTAAATTAATCATCAATTTTTACAGCTTGTCCCTCATAATGTTGACAAAATAATAGGTAGATAAATGACACAATATGTTACTGCATATGTCAGCAGCTAAATTAGGAGCATTTGTTTGTTTACTTAATAATAAAAGACAAGTTGTCTTGTATGTTCACTATTTTATTTAAGGACAAACTTGCAATAAGAAACATATGTTTAATGTACCCTAATATTTTTTGTTAAAATAAAGTCAATAATGCTATTTTTTGTGGTCCCCTCTATTTAGAAAAGTATAGAAAAGTACCAAAAAGTATCAAAATACATTTGGTACCGGTACCAAAATATTAGTATCGGGACAACACTAATATGTCCATATACATGTGTGCATATTGTGTGGATATATAATTGGATATTAAGAGTATGTGAAGGTTCGACTCCTGCCTTATTTACTTCTGTGACGACCTCCCTAAAGTTTTGTAATCAATCAGAAATATCAAGCAGCTAAAATGTGGCTAACGCGGATATGTGTAGAGGAAGTGTTTGCATCATGCATTGTACTGGATTTAAATGGGTGTAATTTAGACTTTTTTTTATGGTGCCTGGATATTTTTTTATATTATCCACGAGAATCAGTAAGCAGGTTGTGTTATGTTTGACCACATGTGTTGACAGTGTTGGTTGCACAATATTTTTTTTCATGACTAGGGAAGGTTGTCCGGATTGGGTCACATAAGTCATTGCTGTGTTGTGTTTACTTCAGGTTTCAATTCTCGGTCGTTGACCTGAATTACTTCCGTTGTCCACAAGATGATGACAAAGTTGCAGCAATAAGACCGTCCGATATTTAAAATTATTCGGAAAACACACCGAGGGCCAGATTCCTCCATGACTTCTCGCGGGCCAAATTGAAGACGCCGTCGTTTTGGACACCAGTGTTTCCCCACACATTCATTTATTTGTGGCGGCCCGCCATGAAAGAATTACGTCCGCCACAAATACATTTTAAAAATAAAAAATAAAAATAAAAACATATTTTTTTTTTTTTTTGTCCTGTCCAGCTTTTCAGGCAAATCATATAGTTGATGTAGATGCCCATATAGGCTGTTCAGATTTACTTTACAAATGAGAAGTGTAGGATACTTCTCTTGTTGCCTTATTTGTATTTGACCACTACTATTTTCTGTTTATTTGTTACTGACTGTGGCAGGACACCTCTGCCTCTGTTTCACTTTATGTTGCTGGTAAATAATATGGTTGTAGTACTAGGCTAAAGTTAAATTATTTAGTATGCACTAATTAAAGGGGCAGAGCTTTAAGAGACATTTTAGCTTTTATATTTTATAAGATATATTTTTTGTAAGAACCACAATTAATAAATAGATTTCAGTGAATAACTTATTGTTCAAATCTGTATATAAATATGTACATAAAGTGTTGTAATTATATTGTAAAATGGATGGATGGATGGACGTTTAAAACAAAACTGTTATTATTAATTAGTAAGTATACATTTTTTGAGCCTTTTTAGAGAAAATCATATCATTGTAGTAAATCATGCAAATTCCTCGATGATGTCATGGTGACCACGCCAGTAGCCACACCCACAGCCACGCCCCCACCGCCACAGGTATCTTGGCAGTTTATGAGAAACACTGGACACCCTTGGGTTATATTATACAGCTCACTCCTGATACTTTCAGTCCTGTTACTCACATGAGTAATCTTCATCTTAAAACCTCTAAAGGCCTTAGTGGCCACATGCGTCCAAAATTGTGTACACTACTGAATTGGGGTCTTATGGCCGCTTATGTGGACACTAATACTGCCATCTGGTGGTGTCAGAAGAGTATAACATACAATGGAATTTGGGGAAAAAAAGTGTAAAAATAAGAATTAGCATGTAACTAAACATGAAGTACACGTTTGTGTACTTATGGACTAAGTACATCATATAAAACAATATGATTTTTAGTTTTTATTCTAATTAGGGTCCAATAAGCCCAAATAGCAAAGAGAAATAAAAAAAGCATGTAAACAAACAGCTTGGGCCTAAAGAGGTTAAGCACCTGGCACTAAAATAAAACATGTTGAGTAGTTCATGAATGAACAAAGAGATAAATGTAAGTTTCATCTAACAAGCCAATGTCACAGATGGCCAAAAGCATCTCATTGGAATAAAACACAATCCTTAGGTTTCAAGATGAGACGGACAAAAACAAGCAGAAGCGAGCCGGAGGGTTTTAGTTGCTAAGAACGAGAGAATTGCTTTGTTTACTTTACAAGACGGCAAACAACTCGAGCACCATGACGCGTTTGGTCATAAACTCCCGAGACATTTGGACGGCATGAAAGTTGGGGGGGGGGGGGGTTAAAGAGGAAATAAAAGAAGCAGAGAGAGGAAAAGGTTATCATTCATTTTTTATTCCTTTGGTGGGCTAAATGAGATACAGAGAGGCCGAGATAAGCAGGCCAGTGAAAGAGAAAGAAAGAAAAAAAAAAGGTTATCTCATTCATCTTCGTCTTATTCGATGACTTCTCCGCATTTTGTTGCCACTTCTGAAGGCTCATGTGTTATTCATAATGAAGAATATTAAAACTGAGGAGGGAGGGGTCACCTGAACAATGCTTTAGCACGGGGGTGTCGAACGTACGGCCCGCGGGCTGAAATGTTCCAATAAAAGAAACTGCTGTTCTCAACGTGCCCACTGGATGTCGCAATAGCAATTATTTGTATCCCCCCTGCCACTTCAGAGTACTTACGCTTCTTATTAGCGGTAGTACAAACCCCGTTTCCATATGAGTTGGGAAATTGTGTTAGATGTAAATATAAACGGAATACAATGATTTGCAAATCCTTTTCAACCCATATTCAATTGAATGCACTACAAAGACAACATATTTGATGTTCAAACTCATACTTTATTTATTTTTTGCAAATAATCATTAACTTAGAATTTCGTGGCTGCAACACGTGCCAAAGTAGTTGGGAAAGGGCATGTTCACCACTGTGTTACATGGCCTTTCCTTTTAACAACACTCAATAAACATTTGGGAACTGAGGAAACTAATTGTTGAAGCTTTGAAAGTGGAATTCTTTCCCATTCTTGTTTTATGTAGAGCTTCAGTCGTTCAACAGTCCGGGGTCTCCGCTGTCGCATTTTAGGCTTCATAATGCGCCACACATTTTCGATGGGAGACAGGTCTGGACTGCAGGTGGGCCAGGAAAGTACCTGCACTCTTTTTTTACGAAGCCACGCTGTTGTAACACATGCTGAATGTGGCTTGGCATTGTCTTGCTGAAATAAGCAGGGGCGTCCATGAAAAAGACGGCGCTTAGATGGCAGCATATGTTGTTCCAAAACCTGTATGTACCTTTCAGCATTAATGGCGCCTTCACAGATGTGTAAGTGACCCATGTCTTGGGCACTAATACACCCCCATACCATCACACATGCTGGCTTTTAAACTTTTCGCCTATAACAGTCTGGATGGTTCGCTTCCCCTTTTGGTCCGGATGGCACGATGTCGAATATTTCCAAAAACAATTTGAAATGTGGACTCGTCAGACCACAGAACACTTTTCCACTTTGCATGAGTCCATCTTAGATGATATCGGGCCCAGAGAAACCGGCGGCGTTGCTGGGTGTTGTTGATAAATGGCTTTGGCTTTGCATAGTAGAGCTTTAACTTGCACTTACAGATGTAGCGACAAACTGTATTTAGTGACAGTGGTTTTCTGAAGTGTTCCTGAGCCCATGTGGTGATATCCTTTAGGGATTGATGTCGGTTTTTCATACAGTGCCGTCTGAGGGATCGAAGGTCACGGTCATTCAATGTTGGTTTCCGGCCATGCCGCTTACGTGGAGTGATTTCTCCAGATTCTCTGAACCTTTTGATGATATTACGGAGCGTAGATGGTGAAATCCCTGAATTCCTTGCAATAGCTGGTTGAGAAAGGTTTTTCTTAAACTGTTCAACAATTTGCTCACGCATTTGTCGACAAAGTGGTGACCCTCGCCCCATCCTTGTTTGTGAATGACTGAGCATTTCATGGAATCTACTTTTATACCCAATCATGGCACCCACCTGTTCCCAATTAGCCTGTTCACCTGTGGGATGTTCCAAATAAGTGTTTGATGAGCATTCCTCAACTTTATCAGTATTTATTGCCACCTTTCCCAACTTCTTTGTCACGTGTTGCTGGCATCAAATTCTAAAGTTAATGATTATTTGCAAAAAAAAAAAATGTTTATCAGTTTGAACATCAAATATGTTGTCTTTGTAGCATATTCAACTGAATATGGGTTGAAAATGATTAGCAAATCATTGTATTTTGTTTATATTTACATCTAACACAATTCCCCAACTCATATGGAAACGGGGTTTGCACAATATAGTGCAGATCATATTTTCAAAGCCTTTTCGTCTTACAGTTAGAGAAAATAGAATGCAGAGTTAAAAAGCTGTCCTTTTTGCATAACAGCTGACTTCATTACACCCGCGAGGAACAGACACGACGCAATGTTAAAAGTCGAGCTGCTACTGATGGCGACAAACTTACTTCCTCATTTCCTTTGTAATGAATTTACACCGGCGCGAGACGGCGGCGGCGGCGGCGGGCCGACCTCGGCTAAAATCCCTTCCTCCCCACCTCCCCCGATGTGTTAATCTTTTAATTAAACTCACACTATACTTACTCTCTGCTGGGAAACGGGAGGTAGGCGTTCAAAGAGTGGGAGGGCGGGTGAAAGGGACGGAGCAACATTTTTAAAAAAACAGACGGATGATAAGGGCATTAGCAAACAAGCTTCAATGTATGCCAATCAAGAGAGAAAACAAAATGACTCGTCTTTGCACTGAAGGCAATCTGTTTTTTGGTTATTTGCCCTTTTGATGAGGAACTTCTGGTTGCCAAGGTAACAATGTATGTACATCCACAAAAGCCTTTACATGCATTTATATTCCATTATTGCATAAGGTCGTAAGTAGACGCAGCATTGGCTGCGGTGCCGCGAGAAATTGGGCCGCCATCTTGAAGTGGTGATGAGGAGCCGGCGAGCAGCCGGAACTGACAGTTGACAGGTAGAAAACAAAGATGGCGGGCTGGTGTTCAGCGTTTTCCTGCTCAAATGAGCGGACTGTTGAACATAGGAATCAGGGGGACTACTTTTCACCAGTAAGATTTAACATTAACGTACTATTGCTTGTATTTTTTGAAAAGGACTCACATGGACGTGCACTTGAGGTGGCCTTTTCCATTCAAGTAAACAAAAAGCTTATATTTTCTGTAGGGATGTCCGATATTGGCTTTTTGACGATATCCGATATTCTGATATTGTCCAACTCTTTTAATTAACGATACCGATATCAACCAATACTGATATATACAGTCGTGGAATTAACACATTATTATGCCTAATTTGGACAACCAGGTATGGTGAAGATAAGGTCCTTTTTAAAAAAATGTATAAAATAAAATAAGATAAATAAATTAAAAACATTTTTTTGAATAAAAAAGAAAGTAAAACAATATAAAAACAGTTACATAGACACTAGTAATTAATACAAATGAGTACAATGAACTGTTAAAGGTTAGTACTATTAGTGGACCAGCAGCACGCACGATCATGTGTGCTTACGGACTGTATCCCTTGCAGACTGTATTGATATATATTGATATGTAATGTAGGAACCAGAATATTAATAACAGAAAGAAACAACCCTTTTGTGTGAATGAGTGTGAATGAGGGAGGGAGGTTTTTTGGGTTGGTGCACTAATTGTAAGTCTATCTTGTGTTTTTTATGTTGATTTAATAAAAAAAAAATTAAAAAAAAGAAGACCCCCCCCAAAAAAAAACCTGATACCGATAATTTACGATATAACATTTTAAAGCATTTATCGACATCTCTAATTTTCTGTGAGACTTTGACTGTTTCTACAAATCCATTTTAACCTTTAATTATGTAAACAATGCCCGTACATCTGTAACTGAGGCAATGTACAAAATCCAAAACCAATGAAGTTGGCACTTTGTGTAAATCGCAAATAAAAACAGAATACAATAATTTGCAAACGACCACAGAACTTTCCTCCAGAAGGTCTTGTCTTTGTCCATGTGATGTCGGATGAAACAAAAATATAGCTGTTTGGCCACAATACCCAGCAGTGTGTTTGGGGGAGAAAAGGTGAGGCCTTTAATCCCGGGAACACCATGCCTACCGTCAAGCATGGTGGTGGTAGTATTATGCTCTGGGCCTGTTTTGCTGCCAATGGAACTGGTGCTTTACAGAGAGTAAATGGGACATGATTACCTCCAAATTCTTCAGATCAACCTAAAATCATCAACCCGGAGGTTGGGTCATGGGCGCAGTTGGGTGTTCCAACAGGACAATGACCCCAAACACACGTCAAAAGTGGTGAAGGAATGGCTAAATCAGGCTAGAATGAAGGTTTTAGAATGGCCTTCCCAAAGTCCTGACTTAAACGTGTGGACAATGCTGAAGAAACAAGTCCATGTCAGAAAACCAACAAATTTAGCTGAACTGCACCAATTTTGTCAAGAGGAGTGGTCAAAAATTCAAGCAGAAGCTTGTGGATGGCTACCAAAAGTGCCTTATTGCAGTGAAACTTGCCAAGGGACATGTAAGCCAATATTAACATTGCTGTATGTATACTTTTGACCCAGCAGATTTGCTCACATTTTCAGTAGACCCATAATAAATTCATAAAAGAACCAAACTTCATGAATGTTTTTTGTGACCAACAAGTATGTGCTCCAATCACTCTATCACAAAAAAATAAGAGTTGTACAAATGATTGGAAACTCAGACAGCCATGACATTATGTTCTTTACAAGTGTAGTGATACATATTTTCTAGAGATGTCCGATAATGGCTTTTTTGCCGACGTCCGATATTCCGATATCGTCCAACTCTTAATTACCGATACCAATAAAAACCGATACTTATAAATAGAGTTGTGTAATGAACACATAATTATGCCTAATTTTGTTGTGATGCCCCGCTGGATGCATTAAACAATGTAACAAGGTTTTCCAAAATAAATCAACTCAAGTTATGGAAAAAAAATGCCAACATGGCACTGCCATATTTATTATTGAAGTCACAAAGTGCATTATTTTGTTTAACATGCCTCAAAACAGCAGCTTGGAATTTGGGACATGCTCTCCCTGAGAGAGCATGAGGAGGTTGAGGTGGGCCGGGTTAGGGGTTAGCAGGGGGTGTATATTGTAGCGTCCCGGAAGAGTTAGTGCTGCAAGGGGTTCTGGGTATTTGTGCTGTTGTGTTTATGTTGTGTTACGGTGCGGATGTTCTCCCGAAATGTGTTTGTCATTCTTGTTTGGTGTGGGTTCACAGTGTGGCACATATTTGTAACAGTGTTAAAGTTGTTTATACGGCTACCCTCAGTGTGACCTGTATTGCTGTTGACCAAGTATGCCTTGCATTCATTTGTGAGTATGTCAAAAGCTGTGGATATTATGTGACTGGGCCGGCACACAAAGGCAGTGCCTTTAAGGTTTATTGGTGCTCTGTACTTCTCCCTACGTCCGTGTACACAGCGGCATTTTAAAAAGTCATACATTTTACTTTTTGAAACCGATATCGATAATCTTGAAACCGATAATTTCTGATATTACATTTTAAAGCATTTATCGGCCGATAACATCGAAGGTCCGATATTATCGGACATCCCTAATATTTTCCTATATTTCTTTCCTTTTTTATTTTATTGCAATGGTTTCACACAATTATACAACATTTTGTCATATAACATTACCTTTATTTTCTTTTTTTTTAAAGAAATAAACAATAAATACAGTAAATTTCATGTATCCAAATAAAAGTACAGAAAAAAAATGATGACAAATAATGGTAGAACAGAAGAAAGATTCCTTGTGGAGGACAAGGTAAAAGGCTTGAATCAGGGATGACAGTTATATGAGCTGGAGGTGTTTTGAGGGAGACTTTTATGTAGTGGAATGTGGTGTTCACGGTATACAATAAAAGATAAACTCGTGAGGTTTTATCGCACTGATATATTGTTATTTACACCCTTTGCACAAGGGTGGTCGGAATATTGAGGAAAAGCAGTACCAGCCTCGCACCAGACCCTGCAAATCAACCACACTCCTTTAACGCTCATGTGGCCTTTTTGTGCTCGCGCTCCGTCTTTTTGCTCCCGTGTCTTCCTCTGCATGTGCGACGTTCCACCGTCTTTGGCGTTGAAAGGGGTTGCTTACCAACCTCATAGCAATTTTATTTGGTACATGGTGTAAGGATAAGTGTGACCAGTAGATGGCAGGCACACATAATAGATACAGTACGTGTGGACTGCAGGTTGACGCCTGTTCAATAAATGATGCCAGCAAGTACAGATTAGCAAGCAAAACCAAAATGTTGATGTTCCATTGAGAATATACAAACCCCGTTTCCATATGAGTTGGGAAATTGTGTTAGATGTAAATATAAACGGAATACAATGATTTGCAAATCCTTTTCAACCCATATTCAGTTGAATGCACTACAAAGACAACATATTTGATGTTCAAACTCATAAACATTTTTTTTTTTGCAAATAATCATTAACTTTAGAATTTGATGCCAGCAACACGTGACAAAGACGTTGGGAAAGGTGGCAATAAATACTGATAAAGTTGAGGAATGCTCATCAAACACTTATTTGGAACATCCCACAGGTGAAATTGGGAACAGGTGGGTGCCATGATTGGGTATAAAAGTAGATTCCATGAAATGCTCAGTCATTCACAAACAAGGATGGGGCGAGGGTCACCACTTTGTCAACAAATGCGTGAGAAAATTGTTGAACAGTTTAAGAAAAACCTTTCTCAACCAGCTATTGCAAGGAATTTAGGGATTTCACCATCTACGCTCCGTAATATCATCAAAAGGTTTAGAGAATCTGGAGAAATCACTGCACGTAAGCAGCTAAGCCCGTGACCTTCGATCCCTCAGGCTGTACTGCATCAACAAGCGACATCAGTGTGTAAAGCAGGGGTGGGCAATTAATTTTTACCGGGGGCCGCATGAGCTACCCGAGCACTGCTGGAGGGCCACATCGACAATATTTAAATTAAATTTTGCTCAATATTATTTTTGATATATACCGTAAGATAAATAATAATAATAATAATAATAATTAATAATAATAGTAATACTTCAACATAGTGTGTGTAACAGCATTCCATGAATAATATAAATAAATTAACATTAATAATAAATGACAGTAAAATAAGCACACGTATGACTGAGGAGTCATAGTGTAACTTTGTATGGTGTTTGAGTTGTCCGACTTTTTGTGTGGCCATAAACGCACCAGTGGTTTAGTGCTATGCGTGTTGGTGACAGATGACAAGTTGGTTTTGGCCTGGTTTGTACGGCAGAAAATGACTAGTTTTTCGAGATAGAATTGTTTTACTCATGTTTTTGGTGTGGTTATGTCCGAATATAAACAGTTTTGCTCAATAAAGTGATCGATATAATATCCTGTCCTCGAAGCATCTCGATAGACGTTACAATAATTGAATGGTGTTCAATTGAACGGTGTTGTAAACGGTGTTGACGAACACCATTAGGGCCGTTTGTTGTCACTGTCACTCAAAGTTGCATTGCAAAATTCCATAGAATAAATATGTTTATTTTGTTTAGAATTCAGATGGGATTTGATTTGGTGCGCGGCATATATTTGCTGCGCGCAGTGGACGCTTGAGCAGTGCGCAATTGCGCAGGCACGCACCTTAGAGGGGATGTTGCTTTGCAGTTCATGTCTTGTTGAAAACACGGCATTCGTCATCAACTTTTCTCTTTTTAGCGTCTCGGTTGTAAACCGTGCATCACTTGTCGCTGCATGTGCACCTTCACTCGCAGGTTACACACGGACACACGCCCTTAAATAATACTTTTCAAAATAAAAGCAGCACAGTTGTATTGCGCGCAGGACATAGATGTTTTTTCAACTTTATTTTGTAATTGCAGCTGTTCACATTCACTCACAACCACGCACACGTCCACACGGAAGTAATACAAATAACGATTTTCAAAACAAAAGCAGCACCGTTGTATTGCACACTCGACATAGATACTTTTTTCAATTTATTTTGTAATTTATAATTGGCCTCACGCGGGCCGGACAGGGACGCACAAAGGGCCGGATGCGGCCCGCGGGCCGCAGAATGCCCAGGTCTGGTGTAAAGGATATCACCGCATGGGCTCAGGAACACTTCAGAAAACCACTGTCAGTAACTACAGTTGGTCGCTACATCTGTAAGTGCAAGTTAAAACTCTCCTATGCAAGGCGAAAACCGTTTATCAACAACACCCAGAAACGCCGTCGGCTTCACTGGGCCTGAGCTCATCTAAGATGGACTGATACAAAGTGGAAAAGTGTTCTGTGGCCTGACGAGTCCACATTTCAAATTGTTTTTGGAAACTGTGGATGTCGTGTCCTCCGGACCAAAGAGAAAAAGAACCATCCGGATTGTTATAGGCGCAAAGTGTAAAAGCCAGCATCTGTGATGGTATGGGGGTGTATTAGTGCCCAAGACATGGGTAACTTACACATCTGTGAAGGCACCATTAATGCTGAAAGGTACATGCAGGTTTTGGAGCAACATATGTTGCCATCCAAGCAACGTTACCATTGACGCCCCTGCTTATTTCAGCACGACAATGCCAAGCCACATGTTACATCAACGTGGCTTCATAGTAAAAGAGTGCGGGTACTAGACTGGCCTGCCTGTAGTCCAGACCTGTCTCCCATTGAAAATGTGTGGCGCATTATGAAGCCTAAAATAACACTACGGAGACCCCCGGACTGTTGAACAACTTAAGCTGTACATCAAACAAGAATGGGAAATAATTCCACCTGAGAAGCTTCAAAAATGTGTTTCCTCAGTTCCCAAGCGTTTACTGAGTGCTGTTAAAAGGAAAGGCCATGTAACACAGTGGTGAACATGCCCTTTCCCAACTACTTTGGCACGTGTTGCAGCCATGAAATTCTAAGTTAATTATTTGCAAAAAAAAAATAAAGTTTATGAGTTTGAACATCAAATATGTTGTCTTTGTAGCATATTCAACTGAATATGGGTTGAAAAGGATTTGCAAATCATTGTATTCTGTTTATATTTACATCTAACACAATTTCCCAACTCATATGGAAACGGGGTTTGTAGAACATTACACACGGCGCTCAAAAATCTGTCAAAATATTTTAGTACGACTTTGGTAAGCTACGAAGCCGCACCGCTTGATGGATTGTCGGCGCATTACGGCTACCGTAGTCAGACGTACTGTGCTTCAACATACGATATTATTATGGTGTGTGTATAATGACCCCACAATGGCACCTATTAGGAGACATTATCTGGTGTTTTGTTTCTATTGTAGACAGAAAAGGGAGAACGGATGCATTATAACACAAACGCCCTCAGGAAGAGGTGCTTTAAGACATGGCTAGCTAGCTAGCGGCTAACGTCTATCCGCAGTCTGCAGTGTTGTAGCTACTTCTAAATCACTAATCCTTGTCTCCATGGCGACAAATAAAGTAAGTTTCTTACAAGTATCATCCGTGCAAAACGAGGAATAGCTAAACATGCTTCACTACACACCGTTCCTGAATTTTAACAAATGCCATGGGTGGATCTACACCTAACATCCACTGTAATGATACCAAGTACAGGCACGTATCTAGTTGATATTACTATGATTACATCAATATTTTTTGCCATCACATCTTCTTTCGTTTAAAAAAAACAAACATTATGTTTATAAAGTCAGGAAATATGTCTCAACATGAGGACTTTGAATATGACCAATGTATGATCCTGTAACTACTTGGTATCGGATTGATACCCAAATTTGTGGTATCATCCAAAACTAATGTAAAGTATCAAACAACAGAAGAATACGTGATTATTACATTTTAACAGAAGTGTAGATAGAACATGTTAAAAGAGAAAGTAAGTAGATATTAACAGTAAATGAACAAGTATATTAATAACTCATTTTCTACCACTTGTCCTTAATAATGTTGACAAAATAATAGGTAGATAAATGACACAATATGTTACTGCATATGTCAGCTGACTAAATTAGGAGCCTTTGTATCGAAATACATTTTGGTACCGGCACCAACGCTAGTTTTAACTCACATCTGTCAGTATACTCGCTTATGGAAGCGCTAAAAAACTACCGGTGCAACAACGATGACGGGGAGAAGACACAGTCAAAGGGGAGGCACGTAAATAAGACCGCCCACAAAACGGCGCATACTGAAGAGACTGTCAGAAAGCGGTCTGAAAAACATCATCTATGCAACATTTTGACCAAATATCCACCATTACATGTTATGTAGACCACAAGGAAGTCTTTTACATTTAAAAAAAAACATACTCTGACCCCTTTTAATGCACATTATAATCCAGTGCGCCTTATGGTCTTAAAAATAGGGAGTGACACGCATCAATTTGCAGACGTACAGTCGTGGTCAAAAGTTTACATACACTTGTAAAGAACATAATGTCATGGCTGTCTTGAAACAAAAATGTAGCTGTTTGGCCACAATACCCAGCAATATGTTTGGAGGAGAAAAGGTGAGGCCTTCAATCCCAGGAACACCATTCTAACCATCAAGCATGGTGGTGAAAGTATTATGCTATGGGCATTTTTTTGCTGCCAATGGAACTGGCGCTTTATAGAGAGTAAATGGGACAGGATTACCTCCAAATTCTTCAGGACAAGCTAAAATCATCAGCCCGCAGGTTGGGTCTTGGGCGCAGTTGGGTGTTCCAACAGGAAAATGACCCCAAACACAGGGATGTCCGATAATATGGGACTGCCGATATTATCGGCCGATAAATGCTTTAAAATGTAATATCGGAAATTATCGGTATCGGTTTCAAAAAGTAAAATGTATGACTTTTTAAAACGCCACTGTGTACAGCTTATATTAAAGATCTCCTGGACCAACCCACCAGCTCCAGGCTGGGTCGTTGCCTTAGATCTGACAACCAGATGACCCTGAAGGTCCCACGGTCAAACCTAGTGACAAGGGGAGACCGTGCTTTCTCAGTGATGGCACCTAGGTTGTGGAATAAGCTCCCCCTGAGTATAAAGTCCGCCACCACTCTGGACTCTTTTAGAGCCCGGCTTAAAACTCACCTTTTTACCGCAGATGACTTTTATGTTTTCATTGTGAGTCTTAAATGTTTAGTTTAGATTCCTTTGTGTGTCTCAGTCTCTGTTTCTGTTTTTTTGTTTCTCCACTCGGGCTGCGCCCCGGGCTGATGTAACAGTTGGTTGGGGGGCGCAAAATAAATGAAAATAACATAACATAACATAAAATAACATAACATAACGGACATATGAAGCAGTACAGAGCGCCAATAAACCTTAAAGGCACTGCCTTTGCGTGCCGGCCCAGTCACATAATATCTACGGCTTTTCACACACACACAAGTGAATGCAAGGCATACTTGGTCAACAGCCATACAGGTCACACTGAGGGTGACCGTATAAACAACTTTAACACTGTTACAAATATGCGCCACACTGTGAACCCACACCAAACAAGAATGACAAACACATTTCGGGAGAACATCCGCACCGTAACACAACATAAACGCAACAGCACAAATACCCAGAAGCCCTTGCAGCACTAACTCTTCCGGGACGCTACAATATACCAGCAGATTTGCTCACATTTTCAGTAGACCCATAACAAATTCATAAAAGAACCAAACTTCATGAATGTTTTTTTGTGACCAACAAGTATGTGCTCCAATCACTCTATCACAAAAATAGAACACTTGTAGAAATGATTGGAAACTCAAGACAGCCATGACATTATGCTCTTTACAAGTGTATGTAAACTTTTGATCACGAAACGAACAAAAACAAACTGAAACTGCAGCAATGTGCATACCAAGTAGTAAACGGTGATGTCAATAATTACTACATGTGCACCATTTGCTGCTTCTTATCAGAAACCATGATTAGTTACCACAAATGGACAATTCTAGCATTGAGAACTTAATGGTAGCGTTTAAAAACCACCCACCTTTCATGTTTGTCTTCATACAGTCAGCTCACATATTTTCTCTGCTATTAGTTGCCCCCCCCCCCCCCAAAAAAAAAAAAAAGTCTTCATTTTATGCAAATATGAAAAGCAACTCACATGGTGGAGAGGGAATGCAGGGTGGCGAATGCTCCCGGGGCGATGCTGGAGATGCGGTTGTCGTACAGCGACAGCAGCCGCACCGAGCTCAGACCCGTGAATGTCGCGTTGTCGATGCAGCTGACCTGGTTGCTGCGCAGCATCCTGGAACGCAGGTGGTACGAGTCAAACACACATAAACGAATCATACAGCAGCACGCGGTTTACCTGACACATGAAAGGTGACAAATTGTCGGGGTGCACTTTCCACTCGAACCGCCAGACGGCAGTCGAGTGTGCGTTTTGTGGCAATACCGACTTTGACCACGGCGTCAGTTGCTATGTAGAGTGGCGCTTTCATTCATTTTCGGCGGACTGCATTGCAAAATGATTAATAATAATAATAATAGATTTTTTTTGTAAAAAGCACTTTATATTGAACAAAAAACCTCAAAGTGCTACAGTGTATTGAAAAAAATAAATTATTAAAAAAATAAATAAAAAAATAAAAAGTACTAGTATGCATATATCTATAAAATGGCTTTTTTTTTTTTTAAAGAAGGGTTTTTAAGCCTTTTTTAAAAGCATCCACAGTCTGTGGTACCCTCAGGTGGTCAGGAGGTTGTCCCGATACCAATATTTTGGTGCTGGTATTCGTATCAAAATGTATTTCGATACTTTTAGATACTTTTCTAAATAATGGGTACCAAAAAAAATGGCATTATTGGCTTGCTCAGTGGCCTAGTGGTTAGAGTGTGCGCCCTGAGGTGGGTAGGTCGTGAGTTCAAACCCCGGCCGAGTCATACCAAAGACTATAAAAATGGGACCCATTACCTCCCTGCTTGGCACTCAGCATCAAGGGTTGGAATTGGGGGGTTAAATCGCCAAAAATGATTCCCGGGCGCGGCCACCGCTGCTGCTCAATAATAATAATAATAATATATTTTATTTGTAAAAAGCACTTTACATTGAGTACACAACCTCAAAGTGCTACAGTGTATTAAAAAATAAAAAGGAAAAAAATAAAAGCTAGAACTAGTATGCATATATCTAAAAAAAAAGGTTTTTTTTAAAAGAAAGGTTTTTAAGCCTTTTTAAAAGCATCCACAGTCTGTGGTACCCTCAGGTTGTCAGGGGGTTGTCCTGATACCCATATTTTGGTGCCGGTATTGGTATCGAAATGTATTTCCATACTCTTCTAAATAATGGGGACCACAAAAAATGGCATTATTGGCTTGCTCAGTGGCCTAGTGGTTAGAGTGTCCGCCCTGAGATGGGTAGGTTGTGAGTTCAAACCCCGGCCGAGTCATACCAAATACTATAAAAATGGGACCCATTACCTCCCTGCTTGGCACTCAGTATCAAGGGTTGGAATCGGGGGGTTAAATTGCCAAAATTATTCCCGGGCGCGGCCACCGCTGCTGCTCAACAATAATAATAATAATAATAATAATAGATTGTATTTGTAAAAAGCACTTTATATTGAGTAAACAACCTCAAAGTGCTACAGTGTATTGAAAAAAATAAAAAAAAATTTAAAAAAAATTTAAAAAAAATAAAAACTAGAACAGCCTAATAGCTAGAACTAGTATGCATATATCTATAAAAAGGCTTTTTTAAAAAGAAGGGTTTTTAAGCCTTTTTAAAAGCATCCACAGTCTGTGGTACCCTCAGGTGGTCAGGGGGTTGTCCCGATACCAATATTTTGGTGCCAGTATTGGTATCAAAATGTATTTCCATACTTTCAGATACTTTTCTAAATAATGGGGACCACAAAAAATGGCATTATTGGCTTGCTCAGTGGCCTAGTGGTTAGAGTGTCCGCCCTGAGATGGGTAGGTCGTGAGTTCAAACCCCGGCCGAGTCATACCAAAGACTATAAAAATGGGACCCATTACCTCCCTGCTTGGCACTCAGCATCAAGGGTTGGAATTGGGGGGTTAAATTGCCAAAAATGATTCCCGGGCGCGGCCACCGCTGCTGCTCAATAATAATAATAATAATAATAATAGAATTTATTTGTAAAAAGCACTTTACATTGAGTAAACAACCTCAAAGTGCTACAGTGTATGAAAAATAAAAATGCAAAAAATTAAAACTAGAACAGCCTAATAGCTAGAACTAGTATGCATATATCTATAAAAAGGCTTTTTTTTTTAAAGAAAGGTTTTTAAGCCTTTTTTAAAAGCATCCACAGTCTGTGGCACCCTCAGGTGGTGAGGGGGTTGTCCCGATACCCATATTTTGGTGCCGGTATTGGTATCAAAATGTATTTCGATACTTTTCTAAATAATGGGGACCACAAAAAATGGCATTATTGGCTTGCTCAGTGGCCTAGTGGTTAGAGTGTCCGCCCTGAGATGGGTAGGTCGTGAGTTCAAACCCCGGCCGAGTCATATCAAAGACTATAAAAATGGGACCCATTACCTCCCTGCTTGGCACTCAGCATCAAGGGTTGGAATTGGGGGGTTAAATTGCCAAAAATGATTCCCGGGCGCGGCCACCGCTGCTGCTCAATAATAATAATAATAATAATAATATAATTTATTTGTAAAAAGCACTTTACATTGAGTAAACAACCTCAAAGTGCTACAGTGTATGAAAAATAAAAATGCAAAAAATTAAAACTAGAACAGCCTAATAGCTAGAACTAGTATGCATATATCTATAAAAAGGCTTTTTTTTTTAAAGAAAGGTTTTTAAGCCTTTTTTAAAAGCATCCACAGTCTGTGGCACCCTCAGGTGGTCAGGGGGTTGTCCCGATACCCATATTTTGGTGCCGGTATTGGTATCAAAATGTATTTCGATACTTTTCTAAATAATGGGGACCACAAAAAATGGCATTATTGGCTTGCTCAGTGGCCTAGTGGTTAGAGTGTGCGCCCTGAGATGGGTAGGTCGTGAGTTCAAACCCCGGCCGAGTCATACCAAAGACTATAAAAATGGGAGCCATTACCTCCCTGCTTGGCACTCAGTATCAAGGGTTGGAATCGGGGGGTTAAATTGCCAAAAATGATTCCCGGGCGCGGCCAACGCTGCTGCTCACTGCTCCGCTCACTTCCCAAGAGGTGATCAAGGGTGATGGGTCAAATGCAGAAAATTATTTCGCCACACCTAGTGTGTGAGTGACAATCATGGGTACTTTAACTTTAACTTTATTTAATTAAAAAAATCTTGCGGTACATTAAACATGTTTCTTATAGGGCTGCAACTAACGATTAATTTGATAATCGATTATTCTGTCGATTATTACTTTGATTAATCGATTAACAATCGGATAAAAGAGACAAACTACATTTCTATCCTCTCCAGTATTTTATTGGAAAAAAAAAAAGCATACTGGCACCGTACTTATTTTGATTATTGTTTATCAGCTGTTTGTAAATGTTGCAGTTTATAAATAAAGGTTTATAAAAAAAAAGGCCTCTGCGCATGCACATAGCATAGATCCAACAAATCGATGACTAAATTAATCGCCAACTATTTTTATAATTGATTTTAATCGATTTAATCGATTAGTTGTTGCAGGCCTAGTTTCTTATTGCAAGTTTGTCCTAGAATAAAATAGTGAACATACTAGCTGGCCTAAATAGCATGTTAGCATTGATTAGCTTGCAGTCATGCAGTGACCAAATATGCCTGATTAGCACTCCCAACAAGTCAATACCATCAACAAAGCGCACCTTTGTGCATTCGTGCACAGTATAAAACACTTGGTGGACAAAATGAGACTTATTTTTCCATTTCCAATCCTTTTTTTAAATCATGCTCCAGGGAGCCACCAGGGCGGCACTAAAGAGCCGCACGCGGATCGCTGACCCCTCCGCACTAAACTAACACTCAACCTGGTGTTTATACTCCTCAATTATTCCTCCTTTCATTCCCAAATAAAATTTATAAACAGGCTTTTGTTGAGAAAAAAAAAAACATGAGCAATGCATGTCTTGGCTACATAAGCATGTACTTTGTACTTAAAAAAAAAAAAAAAAGAAAAGAGGATGAAATAAAGAACATGATCCGACCGCAACAGAGTCTGCTAAGTCACATGGGCTCTGGCTAATTGAGTTAGTGAGCAACCAGCAGGGAAGGCTAACCTAGTTAGCATGGCTATTACTGTAGCATGGAGCCGCTTAACATGAGACAGAGACGCCCTTGATGCCATCGGAGAGTCATTAGTCCACATATATATAAATGATAGCGCTCGGCCGTCATTACGGACGACATTAGCTTGGCCGGGCGAGCTAGTGGGCTATCGTGTAACCCCCTAATTGGACGTCAGCCAGCTTAGCGTGGGCGGCTAAATGAGGCTGTCATTAGCTTTGATTTGGGAGTGGGTGAATAAACAGTCCCAGAGTATCAGTTACTTACACAAATCAAAAAGGCATTTAGGGCCGTGGACCTTACAATTAATGCACTTTCAACAACGCCCGGTGCTGACTTTTTTACAAGGGGCGACGTTAAATCCTCCGAATGCCCACACGTTTTATCGCGTTTACGGGCATTCTTCCGGTCCGCGTTGAATACGAGAGTGAGCGACACTTACAGAGTTTTCAGTCCTGTGAGGCCCCGGAACATCCGCCCCTGCAGT